>NC_041387.1:175485168-175511275 GCF_002162155.2 Triticum dicoccoides | reverse complement strand
CTCTTTTTTTTGTTTGTTTGTTTTCTGTTTTCTTTTATTATTTCTTTCTTTTCTGTTTAAATCATTTTAAACCATTTAGCCATTTTATAAAAAGGTGTTTGTTGCACCATAATTACCCTTGTAATATTCGGCAACCACCGAACATTTTTGTTTTGTCTTTTGAAAACTTTGGGTGTTTGTCGCTAATTCATTTTTGAATTTGCAATGTTTTTGAACTACCACTTAATTAGCAACAGTAACATAGATGACATGGCATCATCAGGAGAGTTTTACTATAGCCTAATTATCCGGGCGTCACATGATTCCAAAGCCCACTTCTTCGTTTCGTCGAGACCATTATGTTGGTTTCATTTTCACTATGGTTTGACACTGTGAAAATGACCTTTTTGCCCTTGCACGTAAACAGCCCCTCCGAGAGAGAACTGTTTCCGGCAAATCTTTCCGCGGCTTCACCGCACTTCTCCCCAGTGCCTTCTTCATCCCGAGGCAAGCCATAATACCCACTTGCATGATAGTCATGCAGTATCCATGGTTTTCAACTTGAATCTTTATTAAATGTTTACTATTTGAAAAGATGGTTATCGTTGTTCCGATGATGTTTAGAGTTGCATGTTCACTGTTATGCTATGTTGTCGTGTACCCTGTTGTCATGTTCTACCTGCTAGTATCTCCTCTAATATGTTTATGCTTGCTAGTAGTACATGTTGATGTTGATGATGGTCATGCTAGTTAGTATGCCATGTTCAGTGGATATGAGTTATTGGTGATATGGTGGCTAGTTATGTGATACCCTCATGATTATGTTGATATCATGTTCATGTATTTTATCATGGCTCAGCATATTTGCATTCAAGTTAACCGGATTAAATTGAACTTGAACAACTGTTGGCTGAGTCATGGTGTCGCTGAAACGATACTGACCAGTGCAACCACGCTTACCGGTATGGAACGGTCCTAACTGGGTCTATTGTCGTGCCCCTCGCCGGTCCCTCCAACAAGGGAAGGTTATGGGCACGCGCTACCCCGATCAGGTAGGCGGACATAAGCCTTGTGTGCCCGTTGTTGAGTTAGTTTTTGGATCCTTGTCCCAGAGTGGGACGGGCCACGATGGTGGTCGTTGTGTCTGGAGGTAGACACCAGGCCACCTATGACTTAGCCCAGTGGGGAGTGAGTCGGAGTGGCCGGGAGAGTGTCATGGCAGTAGGACGGTTTTGCCGGAACGCCGTTGGTCCACCCGAATGGGAATGCGAGGCCATGGGTTCCGTAGTGTGGGTACAGTGTACTAACGTCTGCAGAGTGTATATTAAATCTATCGATAGCCGCGCCCGCGGATAAGGGCCCAGGTCGAAAGTAGGTCACACCATGAGTCAATAGTAATAAGAATAATGTGCTTAATAATAGTGAGATAAGTTGGTTGTGATCGCCGTAAGAATCACAAGCCATTTAGTGGTCTGGTTGTATCGTCGTAAGGATCACGAGCCAAGTGTTGGTCGGGTTGTGATCGCCGTAAGGATCACGGTTTGGGGCCAAGTGTTGGTCGGGTTGTGATCGCCGTAAGGATCACGGTGGTATTGAGGATACCGAGTTGTTGTATATTCGTGATGTGGTACGAGAATCATGGGTAAAGGTCAAGCTCCTTGTGTTCATTTATTGATTACTACGGTATTGGTTATACCAAGCTTGATTTGATCCTGAGACGATCGTGTGATGTCCGAGGTTGGTAAGTGATGCATGTGTGGGTTACGAGGTAACCCGAGCAGAATAAGTGGTGCATATAGTGTCATCATGTTGCATGCTAGTATTGTCGAATTAATATGGTCATGTTCTGATAGCTGTATCATGTTTATGTTGGTCATGCCATGTTATTTTGATGATCTCATGATATTTCCTGTTTAACCTGTAATTGCCATGCTGTTGTTTGTCTTGAATGCTTCTAGTTATTTGTGACCTTGCAAGTACATTCAATGTACTGACCTGGCGTGTCATGCCAGTTTGCAGGTCCTGCCGGATTTGATTGCTTGCTTGTCATGGTTTCCGTTCGTGCGAGCTAGGATAAGCGTTCCCGCCAGAGTCCCTGCAGAGTGGAGTTCACCACCATCGTCGTTGATCCGCTGCTAGAGTTCTTCCGCTGCATCGTGTTGTTCTGCTGCTTGCATAGAGCAGCTGATGATGGCGTAGTGTCGCCGTGCCGATGTTATTCATTGTAATATCGGAGACCTTGTATTCATATTCGTGTAATAATAATAGAAAGCTGGTTTGTTCTATGCTAAGCAGTTCCGTATTCTAGAAGACTTTTCCTCGATCTCTGGGCTGGAATACAGGGCGTTCCGGTTTCTCTGAGCCGTGGTGCCACATAGTTGCCCATCCAACTAGTTAATATTGAGTCCACTTCCCATCCGGTCACCCATCTCATGACTACTCCAGCCTCAGCACACTTAACATGGGAGTTTTGTTAGATGAGCTATCGGTAGGGAGGCTGGTCCTTGCTATTGTAGATCCGATCTTTGCAGCCTTTATTGTGCAACACAGTGAAAACGGTTCAAATGAACAATATGTGTGTGATACGCAGCAAACAGGTCCGTGATCAGAAATGTGTGCGAAGACCAATAATAACACAGACGACTGCTGCTAATGAGCCGTGTGATTTGCTTTGTCTATAGAAGAATAACATGTATATATATATAAACATCCAATTACATAAGTGACTATACAGATCATTTGCACACACCTCAATAAACAATTGCATGCATTCTAAAGTAGGAGAAACGATCGTCTAGCATCTACTTCTTGTGATGCTCCCGCCACTGCTCTGTGGCTTGATCCCTCAGCTCGGTCATGAACAAGACACTTCCTCATGTCAACGATCCGCATGTACATCGTCAGTGCCCGCGTACTTGACGTGTTCTTCATCCAGTCTCTTATGCCAAACACTGTGCCAGGTGGCCTTGTCCTTCTTGCTCTCACCCTTCATCTTCTTGTAGTAGGGGTCGATGATGGCCGAGGCGAGGTCAACCAGGGAGTTTAGTTTGTTCTTGGCGCTGCCCCAGACCTTGTATTGGTCCTGGATGTTGACAAGATTCGGGCATTTCAAGCCCAAAACCTTGAGCGCTTTTAGATCATTGGTGGTGTCCACCGTAGCAAACTTGTAGTCGGAGCTCTTGATAAAACTGGAGAAACGCTCGAAAGGCCTTGTGGCCAGGTGGTAGTGGTAGACGAGGACGTCATGCCGCACACACAAGTGGGCAACGACAACCTTCTGATCGTGCTCGACACGACCGTTGGTGTACCCGAGGTCGAAGCCGACCACTTGGTACTTGTCCTCGGCAAGGAACTGCTCATAGTTTGGATGGAGCTCTCCACCGACACCGGATCGTTCGTGTACACTACCAGGAGGGCCTTCCCCCTCATGTGGGTGTCCACTACGTGATGCGTGGTGAACTACCCGCCGTTGTCATCGTCGGCCACTGGGAGCACCACTGGAGCCCCGGGGATTGCCATTGGAACCGCTAGATGTCCTCTCTATATGTGTCGTCATGGAGGTACTTATTGTGTTGTGTGACGCGAGAGATGAAGGTAAATGGCCATAGGAATAAATGGGGGCCGAGCAGCCTGGATTTTCGGCGCGTCTGCATGGAAGTTTTTGCATCGGGTAACTACATTGTGGAGCCGCACCCGGCGCAACCGCATGCACACGAACGTGTGTGATCGTGCGCCGGCCCCAAACACTGGCAGCACGCATGGAGGGATGAGGGCAAAGCACCCAGAGGGACGCAAGAGGGCAAAGCGCGCGCGGCGGACGCGAGCAGAGCGTGCCTCGGCCACCTCAACCGCAAGCAACCACACGCATAGAGCAGTTGAACATGCAGGAAATGGCCGCCTACAAGCCAGTCAACACTTGCGTCGCTGCGTAGAGAGCAGCCGTGTGCTACTACCTCCGTCTTGGTCTATAGTCCCCTTTATATTATGTGCCATACTTTGCTCTCAAATTTAACCAAGAAAATATTAATGCATGTTATAAAAATTATATAATTGGAAACTATGTTCAAAAATGAATCCAACTATATAATCTTTGGCGACATGCATTCGTATTTTATTAGTTAAATCCTACTTATAAACCAGGACGAGTGTATAGTAGGTAATTCAATCGCAAACATTTTTTTATTAACCGTATGTGTATGTGGCCTTTCGTCCTCCTCTCGCACGTCTTGTCACCCCGCTGCCGCAGACGGCTTACAACGCAAGCTTGCGCAATGCGCGGGAGCGTTCTTTTGTCCAAACGGTGGCGCCAATGAATCATCGATGAGCCCATTCCCGTGCAACCTTTCAGGTTCCCGCGCAAGCTTCCCACCCGACTGGGTGTAATCCCCCAAAATCCCAATGCTTACCGGCCTGCTACAAAAACCCTCACGGCCGGTGAGTCCTGCGTCGCATTTTCCCCTCCCTCCCTGTAGCTTATCTCGTGTGCTTCTCCCACAATCGCCAATGGCACCGGTCCGTTGTGGTTGCTCAACCACTCCGCCGTCATCATACGACAGCTCCAGCTGGGAGGCTACACCGCGGCGACGGCGCAGTCCTCGGCATAGTGTAGTGCGTGTGGCGTCCCTGTTGGGTTTGTGCAGAACACCCACCACACGCTCTGGCGCCGGTGCCCATCGGCAGCTGTTCCCTGCCGCCGTTGCCGCCACACCACCATCGAAAGCCAGGGCCATCGCATGCTCCACCGCCGCAGCCCGAAGGCAGGAGGTTGGCCGTCATGGCCGCCAGCCCATCGTCGGCCTCCCTGGCCGCCAGCCCACCGTCGACCGCCGAGGTGGATGTCGGCACATGCGTCAGCGACCTTGCGCGCTACACCGAGTTCTTGCGGGAGGAGCAGGTGCCTCGTCAAGCATGCAAAGAGCGTACCACCGCCGTGGCCGCGGCACATGCCGCCTCAGAGGCGAGGCATCAGGAGGTCTACGAGGAGAACCACCGCTTTGAGAGGGATTGTCTAGATCGAAAGTGGGCATTCGAGCTGGCGAGCGTTGTCGAACGTGCAGCAGCGGCACACACCGTATTGCATTTTTCCAGCTCGTCGGTAGGTTCCTCCTCCTCTGCCTCTTACTAAGCATGCTCGGCAGAGGAGAGGCTGCCGGAAGTAGTACAAAGCCCCTCCGTAGTAGTAGTAGTAGTAGTAGTAGTAGTAGTATTTAGGGGCTATTTTGTTCAGTTCATCTGACTATATATGTGGTGGAACTGTACAACATACTTAAAATTAGCTAGTATATAAAGTAGAACTAGCTATTTCAGTACGTGGTTGGCAACAATTAGGGAAAAGTTTGGTCGGTTCAACTCTCGAGTTGATCTGTTTGTATAAATTAAGCACGACTACTTAATCTATGAATGAAATCTATGCTTAATTACTGAATTTTAGTTGCAAAAAATAGATAGTGCTAGTATTTTTAGCTGCATATTTTGACAAATCGCAGTGTTACAAGGTTGACAAACGGCAATGTTACTAGATCAACAAATATCAATCTTTCAAGTTTGACAAATGGCAACATACCCAATATGACAGATCCAAATCTTACCAAATTGTTTGTAATTGGTTGCACATGGGTCATCCAAAACAACCGTTTGCATTGAAGAGATGCACAAATCCTGCTCTCGCTTTGCATACAGGTGCTCTATATAAAACGTTTGCGATCAACAGCTGCACAAATCCTGCTCGGCACATTTTCCCTTGGCTTCCTGGGGAAGCTGTCGGTTTGCATACGTGTGTTCTAACTAAAACGTTTGCGATCGAGATATAATATTAAACCTAAGGAAAAAAACTATTTCCGACGGTGGCGGAGGCGGCGTGCTGCGCCGTCCTTGTCGTTGTCGTCCTATGGGACGCTGTCGTTGAAGCCTTCAAGGCAGCTCAGAATGTTCTTCACTTGTAAATCAAACATCATGTCATCGCACGATTGACGGGCGGGGCACGGGAGGATGGCAGCTAGCAGCGCTGAGAGGCAGCGGTCGATGGCGGCGTCCCATGCCACTGAGGGGGGCGCACGCACGGGTACGGGTGCGGTGGGTGCAGCCAAACGCACAGGGATCGGTGCCGCGGTGGGTGGAGGGGCGCGCATGCGCACGGGCACGGGCACAGGTGCTGGTGCTGGCATGTAAACGGCTCACGCGGGTCCGCTGAGACCTCGGTGATGCCCGCGGCTTCCAGCTCTGCAATAGTGCTCGGTGACCAGCTCGTCAGTGCTACGGGGATGGTCACTGGCACGGGCGCGGGGATGGGAGCTGGGACCGGAGCAGGGGCAACAACAGCCGCGGCCAGCTCGTTCTGGGCCATGTCCATGAGGCCCCATTCCTCCTTATTTTCTATCTCCTGCTCGGAGTCGACTTCACCAAACTTGAAGACTAGTGGCAGATGATCCGTCTACGCCATGGCGTTGGTGGAGGTCTACGGGGCGGAGGGGAATGGGAGGCGAATAGTAAGGCTGCCCATATTAAGCAGCGGCTCGGGCCCCATTAATGGAGAGGAAGGCAGGCGGCCATGGAAGTCAAAGGGCTTGATTCCCAGTGAGCCTGCACAATGTACAACTCGCATGCTTCCCAGTGAGCATGCGCATTGGAGGATAGCTTGCACGCCTCTCGGTCAGCCTGCACACTGGACTGCGCTCGCACGCCTCCCGTTCAGTGAAGCAGCTGTCTGCACGACACCTCCTATAGCCATTAGAATGAAGACACATGGCGTCACATGAATGGTTAACATAACGCACATGACTTGAATTATACAAACGTTTGCGAGGTTAGAGTGGCAGCTATTTTTTTGAAAATGCCTTTGTTGGCTGTTATTCGAGTGCTTCTTCTCTCAAAATGGACACAAAAAATACCACAACATGTCGGGTGCCATTCCATAATAGCATGCCAAGTTTCATGAATTTCACACGAGTTTTGGATTTGCTAGAATTTAAAAACAAAGTATCTCAACATTTTGCCGGCAATCAAGAGTGCCCTAGTGTTTGAAATTCATTCCCATTTCTTGCATGGGACCTAAGCATGCACCCAAGGACAAAGATTTGATTTTTCAACCAATTTATATGCACTGGAGCATGTGCATGTAGTTCAAATTTGAATTATGCACATAAAATGCCTAGAAAACCCAATTAATGTATAAAAATGTCCAAACGAACCTCGAACATTTGTAAAATTTAACACAACACTCATGTTGTTCTATGTTGACACTAGAAAAACTTTGATAGCAATAAGAGGTAGTGGATATCGTTACGTCCCCGAAGGTGGGACATTCCTACCGAAACCATCAGGCTTGTTGTGAGAAGCTCTGGTTTGTGAGAAGCTTATACCCAAACCTGCCCCAAATGGGACAACAAAATTACCACGACATGTCGATGCCGCTACATGATAGCATGCCAAGTTTCATGAATTTTAGACGAGTTTTGGATTTACTAGAATTTAAAAACCAAGAATCTCATTGTTTGCGGCCGAGTGACGGTGGCAGGGTGTTTAACATTCATTCCCATTTCTTGCATGGGACCTAAGCATGCAACCAAGGACAAAGGTTTGATTTTTTAACCAATTTATATGCATTAGAGCATGTGCATGTAGTTCAAATTTGAATTATGCACATAAATGCATTGAAATTCAATTAATGCATAAAAATATCCAAACGAACCCCCAAAAATCCCAAAAATTGACACAACACTCCTATTGTTCCATGTTGACACTAGAAAAAATTTGAAAGCAATAAGAGGCAGCGGATATCATTTCGTCCCCAAAGGTGGGACGTTCCCTACCGAAACCATCAGGCTTGTTGTGAGAACCTTTGTTTGTGAGAAGCATATCTCCAAACCTACCCCAAATGGGACAATATTTTTACCATGGCATGTTGATGCCGCTCCATGATAGCATGCCAAGTTTCATGAATTTCAGACGAGTTTTGGATTTACTAGAATTTAAAAACCAGGAATCTCAATGTTTGCGGCCGAGTGACGGTGGCAGGATGTTTGACATTCATTCCCATTTCTTGCATGGGACCTAAGCATGCAACCAAGGACACATATTTGAATTTTCAACTGATTTATATGCATTAGAGCATGTGCATGTAGTTCAAATTTGAATTGTGCTCATAATGCATTGAAAATGCAATTGATGCATAAAAATATCCAAACAAACCCCAAAAATCCCAAAAATTGACACAACGCGTGTATTGCTCTATGTTGACACTAGAAAATTTTTGAAAGCAATAAGAGGCAGCATATATTGTTTCGTCCCAAAGGTGGGACGTACCCTACCGAAAACATCAGGCTTGTTGTGAGAGCCTTTGGTTTGTGAGAAGCATATCCCCAAACCTGCCCCAAATGGGACAATATTTTTACCACGGCACCATGATAGCATTCCAAGTTTCATGAATTTCAGACGAGTTTTGGATTTACTAGAATTTAAAAACCAGGAATCTCAATGTTTGCGGCCAAGTGACGGTGGCAGGGTGTTTGACATTCATTCCCATTTCTTGCATGGGACCTAAACATGCAACCAAGGACACATTAGAATTTTCAACCAATTTACATGCATTAGAGCATGTGCATGTAGTTCAAATTTGAATTGTGCTCATAAATGCATTGAAAACGCAATTAATGCATAAAAATGTCCAAACGAACCCCAAAAATCCCAAAAATTGACACGCCATATTGTTATATGTTGACACTAGAATTTTTTGAAAGCAATAAGAGGCAGCGGATATCATTTCGTCCCCAAAGGTGGGACGTACTTTACCACAACCATAAGGCTTGTTGTGAGAGCCTTTGGTTTGTGAGAAGCATATCCCCAAACCTGCCCCAAATGGGACAATATTTTTACCACGACATGTTGATGCTGCTCCATGATAGCATGCCAAGTTTCATGAATTTCAGACGAGTTTTTGATTTACTAGAATGTTAAAAGCATGTATCTCAATGTTAGCGGCCGAGCGACAGTGTCAAGGTGTTTGACATTCATTCTCATTTCTTGCATGTGACCTAAGCTTGCAACCAAGGACAAACATTTGATTTCGTAGCCCGTTTTTATGGACTGGAGCATGTGGTTTAATTTTGAATTATGCACCTAAAATGCCTAGAAAACCAAGTTACCATATAAAAATGTCCAAAGGAACCCTGAACAATTCCAACTTTTTTACGACACACATATAGTTGCATGTTCACTGCAGATAAAAGGTCTAGAAATGCAAACACCATCCATTGCCATTGTGACCCCATTCTGTAATTCAAATCAAAATTAAAATCAAGTTGATCCCACACAGTTTATTATCACTAACCGTGTGAGATGCAGTACAAAATATCCTGGAGCACCGTCGGTGTATAGTATGCCTATGGCTTACGCGAGAAGGTGCATTGGCTATAGCCCACGGCCGGCGTGTCAAGCACACTAGCTCGCTCCCCAAATATCATTTCACTACTCAATCATCATCGATGAAAGATGGGGACGTGGACCCACGTCGTGAGGGCAACTTCGGTGGCCCACTCCGGTGAGAGCGCGGCCGCAGCCGCCATGCGCGTGCTAACAACGCTACAAAAAAATACACTTCTGTGATGATACGTGTTTGTCACAGTAGGTCGCGTTTTTTGTTATGCATGTACATCCATGACAAATTTATGAAAGAATCAAGATAGTCATACCTGTGCTGTCGTAGAAGTGTTCCATGACATTACCAAAATTATCATCACGGAAGTGTCCACTTCCATGATGTTAAATCGTGCGTCACAGAAGTGCTTTCGTCAAGGGTGACCGACACGTGGCATCCACCGTAATGGAACGCCGTTAAGCTATCGAGTCAGGTTTTGGATCCGATAACCCGTTAACAGCCCCGACCAATGGGGATATTCCACATGTAAAATCATCATTGGCTGGAGGAAACACGTGTCGGCTCACCGTTGGGACAGATGTCATCCACTCATTGGACGGAAGATGCCTATGGTACGTCGACACGTGGCACGGCCCAACAGAGGCCCATTCCTGTGAAAAGGCCGGCCAAGTTAAAATTAGCAGGCCAGCCCATATAAGGCCTACTTGTGTCAGGTCCATTTAAGCCCACGGCCCATACGAGATGAGCCAATTCGGCCTGTCAACGGTCCGTTAAAGATTTGACACCATTGCAGCCCATCGTCAGTTCGAGCCCGTTAACAGCCCGCTATATATCTGGGCTCAATATCGGCCCGATGAGATTTCGGCTTGTTAACGGCATGTTTAATGGATGGGCCAATTTTCAGGATGTACATCTTTCGGCCTTTTAGCGACCCATTTAAATGTTGGGCTAGTTTCCGGCCCAGTGTGTCTTTTAGCCTATTGACGGCCCATAAATCTGATGGGCCATTTGTTGTCGGACCTGAGTTTAGGCCTTTTAGCGGCCCATTTAAGTGTTGGGCCAATTTTCTGGCCCGGTGTCACTTTCAGCCTGTTGACGGCCCATAAATCAGTTGGGCCATTTTTAGTCGGACCTGAGTTTTGGCCTTTTAGCGACCCATTTAAGTGTTGGGCCAATTCCCGGCCCTGTGTGACTTTCGGCCTGTTAATGAACCATAAATGAGTTGGGCCATTTGTAGTCGGACCTTAGTTTTATCCCTTTAACGGCCCATGCCCTTCATGGTCCAATACCAGCCCGGTTTCTCTTTCGGCCTGCTAAAGTCCCACAACACAGTTGGGCCATTTACAATACGACCTGACTTTCGGCCTCTTAGCGGCCCATGGTCTTCATGGTCCAGTACAAGCTCGCTGTCTCTTTCGGCCTGCTAAAGGCCTATAGTATAGTTGGGCCATATGTAGCCCAAACTTAGTAACGACCTGTTAACGGCCCGTGAAATAAACTGGGGCCACCTATTATCCGCTTCGATGTCGGCCTGTTAACGACCCGGGAGGTAAGAGGGCCGACCATTAAGTTTCGGCCTAGTAACGGCCCATTAACTTAATGGGCCCACTAAAGTTCGTACATGTCTTTAGGCCAAATTATATAATTTGAGCCCATTACGACGAGCAATTATGCACAGGACCAAAACCGATCACGCAAAGGTACGGCATACAGGGAATAATGTTGCACATCCAGCATATATTACAGGAAATTACATCCACTAGGCAATCAAAGATTGATGCCAGTGCAAATAAATGAGCAGAACCTAACCATCTACAACGTCACAATCTGCAACCTCCGCACAAATGACGCCCATAAGCATGTGGGCAAGTTCTTTCTGCTTTGCTACACTGTCTCTGAAAACATTGATCAATTGTTGTGTCGCACGACTATGCAACTCTGATTCATCCACCATTTCCATCATTGCTTTAGCGATTAATTGGTTCACAAACATACATTTATTCCGTTGCATTCGAGACAAAGGATACTGAACAGATTCAGATGGCGATTTTGGCAAGCTTGTATTATTGATAGTGGAGAGTGTCTCGACCACTGCATCATAACATAGATTAGGACGGGAATCAAACAGATTAATCATGAGTTATTGCCATGTTACCTGGCCTAGATTTACTGGAAGAAACAATGGGGTTGCCTTGCTGTTTTCAGAGTTTGTCTTCTTATCTTCAGCAGCCTGCACAAAATTAACACACTAGCATTGCTATCATTGGCCAAGTCAGATAATAGGAAAGCAACATTGACACAACGAACGTTTGGGCAAGTAGCCTACACCAAATTAACACAATATGGCACATCTATCATTAGCCAGGTAAGGTAGTACGAAAGCAACATTGACACAATGAATGAATGGGCAACCAGAGAAGCACTACAATTCAGTAATGTGCGTGATATGAGATAGTACATTCATGCAGGTCAGTATGCAAAACTACCAGGTAGTTTTCATTACAAAAATCAACATTGGCACCTTTAACATTTTGCTACAACTAATTTTAGATCAGATAAAGGTTAGATTCACGCCGATTAACAAAATACATGTTGATGTAAAAATATAGTGATATACAATAGGTACTTACATCAGCATTGGAGCACAGAGAATTCCCACAAGATATTTTCCTTGAATACGATCCCAGTGGAGGAAGTCTTCTATCGTTTAACCTTATTTTCTAAAAGAGAGATGGGTAAGAAACATGTAGAAAATATGATCAGAATGCTATAAAATTTCATTATGAGAGGATACGCACACGCTTCTTAGAATGGAGTTGACATTCTTTTGCTGGACTGGAGCGGACTAGTTCTTTGGCCACTGGAATCTGCTTATTATCAGTGGGAGTTGGTTTCTCTGTGTTGGAGCAGTATCTATGAAAAATGGAGTTGGTTTATTATCTCCTGGCGTTTGGATCTTTTGCAAAGACCTGGTTTGTAACCCTTCAGATTCTAACAGA
Source organism: Triticum dicoccoides (assembly GCF_002162155.2). NCBI lineage: Eukaryota > Viridiplantae > Streptophyta > Magnoliopsida > Poales > Poaceae > Triticum > Triticum dicoccoides. Next base: position 175,498,924 of record NC_041387.1, on the reverse strand, counting down.
GCCGTCTTCCCCTTGCATGCCTTATATAGAAGAATGGTGATTCAGTTATAAAACATGCTACATCAGAGATGGAATAGGTACTGAAGAATAGAAAGGCATGACATATTGACATGTATTCCCTCCATCCAGAAATAAATGGACGGGTCTAGGCGTATTTCAGTTCTAGATATATCCAGTTTTCTCCATTTCTGCGACATTTAATCCAGACGGAGGGAGTATGATGTAAGAGCTAGGGATACGACAGGGCAACACAGTAGAAAAACACTGAAAACCCCACTGCAGAACCAAAGTATTCAAACCCAGTGATATGAGATAATACACTCACGCAGCGCAGGATGCAAAACTACCAGGCAGTTTTCCTTACAAAAATCGACATTGGCCTTTAATCATACATTTTGCTACAACTAAATTTATATCAGATAGAGGTTGGATTCACGCAGATTAACAAAATACATGCTGATGTAAAAATATAGTGATATACAACAGGTACTTACATCTACATTAGATCACAGAGAATTCCTGCAAGAATCTTTCCTCATAAACGATACCATTGCAGAAATTCTTCTATCTGTTAAGCTTATTTTCTAAAAGAGAGATGGGTAAGAAACATGTAGAAAATACGATCAGCATGCTATAAAATTTCTTGATGCAAGGATACGCACACGCTTCTTAGAATTGAGTTGACATATTTTTGCTCGACTGGAGCGGACTAGTTCTTTGGCCACTAGAATCTGCTTATTATCAGTAGGAGTTGGGTTTCTCTGTGCTGGAGCAGTATCAATAAAAACTGGAGTTGGTTTATTATCTCCTGGCATTTGGATCTTTTGCAAAGGCCTTGTTTGTAACCCTTCAGATTCTAACATAGTCGTCTTCCCCTTGCATGCCTTGTATGGAAGAATGGTGCTTTAATTATAAAACATGCGACAATAGAGAGATGGAATAGGTACTGAAGAATAGAAAGGCATAACATATTGACATGTATTCCCTCCATCCGGAAAAAATGGATGGGTCTAGGCGTATTTCAGTTCTAGATACATCCTTTTTAATCCATTACGGCAACATGTAATCCGGACGGAGGGAGTATGGTGTAAGAGCTAGAGATACGGCAGGACAACACAACAAAAAAAACTAGTTGAATGTAAAACTATATGCTAGCGGAATACGTACAGAAATAACCAAGGCAACATACACGTGTATGATTGGGAAAATAATATGGCATTGCAACAGAGCACTAGAACAACACTTCAATGTAAAAAAACATGGTATGGTAGACAGATGAAGTACATACTGATGAATAACAATGCATAAGATATTCAGAAGCATGATGTCCAAATTAAGCAGATGGCATTGCGATAGAGTAGAATGACAGTACTTGAATTTGAAAACATGTTATCATGAATGGAATAGGTACTGAAAAACAGGAAGGCATGACATATTTACATGCATGATCAGCATGCTAAGCACATGGCATTGCAACAGAGTAGATACACTCCAAGACATTATATGCATGTTGTACCCATATCACAGGCCAAGTTAGAGCAAGGACCTTGTGGGGTGAAGAGGATTCATCATCTTTCTGCAAGTCTTCTGAAGAACTGCCTTTACATGTTCCATCATATTGGGTATCATTGACATCAAGTTTATTGGCCTTTACATTGCTCCGTGAGGTTCTTGTGGATATATCAGTGTGTGCAATTATATCTAACATGCATGGAAGACAACTAGTAGTTAGATTTATGTAAATGAGTGCCTGTAGGAGACGACATAAATAGTAGGACTGGGGTTAACTAGCAGGAACATGTCTCATAAACTAAAGGGAGAACACAGATGAAAGCTACAGAATATGTATCGTTTGTACTCGAGATTAACTAGATGGCACACAAAAGTATTAAACAACAACATAGGTAATACTAGAAGTGGTATAATACTATAATCACCAGCCTGTGGGATAGCATTGGCTGATGGATGATAACTATGGAACAGCTTTACCTAAAGAACAAGTATCTTAGCTGAACTATGGAACAGCGTGAACTTCTGAACAAGACCCGTAAGAGATCACCATGAATATACAGTGAAATGTGATGATCTATTTTCCATGCTTAGATGAATAACAAAGCCATAAATGTTGCACACAAGTAAGATGAGGGTACAACCTATCTGGCTGCCATCCATAGGAGTGAGCATCATGTGCTGACTTGTCGATGGCCCTGCAGTTGTTGTGGCTGTCCATGTTGGGCACGCGCATTCGATGCAGGGAACTGTTGAGTGGGGACTGTAGCTCCCTTCTGGTGTATGCTTCCCTTGTTGGAGCAGCTGCGGTGAGTCGGAAGACGGTGTGTCTGAAGATGCAGATAACGCATAAAGTTAAGAACGACATATCTCTTTGATCCGAAGAAATACACTAAGAGATCAACAGCAAGGTACAAGAGTGGTCACACGTCTGTTGACTGAAGACTAAATTGGGGTCACACGATTTTATTTTATTTTGGTACTGTCCGATTGTGACACCCCAAAAATTTGGCCTTGTTTTAATGAATTAAAACAATTTTCCAGGAATTAAAACCTTGGATTTCTGAGCTCCATTTTGATTTTTTTTAAATCAGCTCCTTCCCTGTTATGATGAGTTTTTTTTTCCAAAGAGAAAATTACTTTTCAAATATGTTATTGGACTTGTTTAACCTCTCAAGAAAAACTTTCCTTTTATCAGTATAACTAATTAACTAATTTAATTGCTTGATCTTTACTTTCTTGGAAATGGTGTTTCAAGGTTAAATGGTCATATTTGAACTACAACCATTTGATAGATTCACTTAAAATTTCCACAAAAATTTGGAGATGTCATGTGATGTTTTTAAATCACTTTTGTGCAAAAATATATTTCATTCATGTAATATTTTGAGCCCTACACTCAATTTTTCTTCTCTGGTCCAGAGTGCATTTTGCACTACAACCCTTTTAAATATTTCTTTAAAACTTCTACCAAAATTAGGGGAGATCAGTAGGAGCATATTATTCCACTTTGTGCAAAAATCCAGGGTTGTTCTTTGAAAATATTGAGTGAATCAACCTCTTTTCCATTCTGGTCCAATTTGAGGATTTGTACAGCAACCACCATTTTAGTTGCTCCTATATCCTTGATTCTTTATCCTACTTGTAGACCACCTTACTAAACCCCTAAGTCCAGGAGCATACACTCATTTGATCATTTTTGATTCATGAAATGATGCCAATTACTTCCTGTCCAGGAATGTAGTTTTGCAAAACTTGCACTAGCAAGTTTCCCTTTTTGTCCAAATAACCTCACCACTCTCTCTTGCATCTAAAGAGACCACCATCTGGAGTTTTTGGCCACTCCAAGACTTGCCTAAGTGCCCTTGGCATTTTGTCAAACACCTGGAGTGCATGACCAATTTTGACATGAGTTGTGGCATTGCACTGTGAACTTGCACCTCTGATCAAACTAGCATGTCCACTAGACTCCCCGTTACTCCTAACCTGGGTCTGTTAATTGCCCGCCTCGACCGCGACCTCTAGCATGCTCTGGCATTATGTCGAGCACGTCCCGTGCACGCCCAGAGCGCGAGCAGAGCGTGCGTTTGGCACGCACGTGTGCCGAGCCAACACGCTGGCCCCCACGGTTTTGGCCCACACTGCAGAGCCTCGCCACGCACTCCCTTTCTCACCGCTACGCGCCAAGCCGCCCCTCGCCACGCCCGGCAAGCCAAGAGCTAGCGGCCGCCGCCGCCCGACAGCCTCTGCCCATGTCGGCGCCGCCAAAGCCACCTCCGCTCGCCAGCTCGCCCCTGGAGCAGTGCCCACTCATCCGCTAGCTCCTGCCGTCATCCCCAGCCACGCCACGTTGCCCTGCAAGCTACAGAGAGGCGGTTCACCGGAGAGCTTATCCGGCCGCCGCGGAACCGACCTCGACGAGCTATAAAAGGAGGCCCCCGAGCCTCCCCGAGCACACAGGAAGCCTTAGAATGCTCCCCTAGTCCTCCCATGGCAGCCAATCGACCCGGGGGAGGTCTTCTTCCCCACCTCCGGCAACTGCAGCCGCCACCACTGCCCCGGCCAATTCGGCACCACCAGGGCCTCCCACTCTCCGTTCTCTCCACCAAGAGCCCCCTCATCCTCCCGTAAACCATTCCCACTACTCGATTTTGATCGAGGACCACCGTAGCCCCAAGACCACTCTGCTCCCGAAGCTCTCCGTCCGCCGCGAAGCTCACCGCCGACGACCCCGTCCACTCCCGAGACCGTAACACCCACCGGCGGGACCACCTCGACCCCCTGAACCCGTGGATGACTTCGGTTTCTCGAACGGATCCGCCAATCGCCGGCGGCGATCGCCGGAGTCCCGCCTCCGCTCGGGACAGAGAAAGAGGAGGGAGAAGACTGGTCAAACCTGACCAGTGGGCCCTCTGGACCCACTGTCAGCAACCCCGTGCCTGTCCACGTGGGATTAAGTGAAGGCGTATTTTCCCCAGTATGTTTTCCCCGCTCCGAAAGCGTATTCACCTCCGAAACGTTTTGTTTTCTGTTTTATTTTAAATAACAGATTTTGACCACAACTTTGACTGGCTATAACTTTTTAAATATAACTCCAAATGAGTTGATTCTTTTTCCTACCTCTCTCAAATTTCACCTAGTTTATTTTAAGATTTATTTGAAAATAATTCAGAGCAACTTTTGGTGCTGTTTTTATTTTGTGTTAGTTCTTTTATATTGCTAAAATAGGATTTTTGAAGAGAGGAGAAATGTTTCAAGTTTTGGAGTGCACCCTGCCTTTCCACACATTGAAGGCAAGCATTCTGAACCCCGGCATAATATTTTTGGTGTGATCATGGATACATTTATAACACCACCGCATTTCGAAGGACTTGTTATTTCATGTGATATGATCATATGCATGTGTGCATGTTATTGATTTCCATGCTGTTGGAAATGGACACACTTGTGATGATAATCTCCCTCATGTGCCTTGCATGCATACCGGCAGGAACCCGGGAAAACCTTAGCCTTGGGTAGGCATGAGTTTGTCGCCGGTCTCCGTCGGGACGGTTATGTCTGGTATGGCATGGTAAGGTGATATGAGCGGTGACTCTGTTGGTTGAAATATATTCGTTATACTAACCATGCAGGGAATACTTAAACCTCCTGAGTCGACCGTAGATCGAGTCTTGTGCCAGTAACCCCCATACTTGTTTCGTACTACCACTCGTCTCTACAGCAAGTAGAGTACGGTTCAGTAAGTTGTCAACCTCTTTCTAGCACACACCGTACAGAGAGGCCATGGTGGAAGATATCGGTTGTAGCTGGTAGGCAGGCCACCTGGTCCGGGGGCATGGGTGTTTCCGGTTGGGACCGAGAGGGGAGGCCACCCCTTAGAGCGCGCGATATAAATTTGATCCCATGCTACGCGAGGTTGTAGCCTCCCCACTTAGAGTTTGCTTAACAGGTGTCGTGGGTGATTCCAGACACGTGTGAGATAAGCTGGTGTGTGCAAGTTAGGTGTGTTTTCAACAAAAAGGCCGTAGACGGAATTAGTCCCGATGGACTAAAGAAATCCGTTACTCATGGGTAAAGAGTACACCCTCTGCAGAGATTAAACCTATTCGAATAGCCGTGTCCTTGGTTAAGGATTACAGTCTGGGATGGGTCAGGTGTCGGTCTTAGTGTCGGTCTTCGGAGGTGAAACGGTTAACCAGAAATGGAATTACTACTCGTGACTTGTGATAACTATGTTTATTATTATTGTTGACTAACCCGTGATATTATTGTTATTATCGAGTATCTCTAGGATGGTTCTACCTCCGGGATATTCACTATGATTGTTTATTTTAAAGCCCTTTATGTGGTGTCGCTCACACGCCCGACTGTGGCATTTCTTTTAAAGCCCTTTATGTGGGGTCGCTCAGACGCCCGACTGTGGCATTTCTTTTAAAGCCCTTTATGTGGTGTCGCTCAGACGCCCGACTGTGGCATTTCTTTTAAAGCCCTTTATGTGGTGTCGCTCAGAGGCCCGACTGTGGCATTTCTTTTAAAGCCCTTTATGTGGTGTCGCTCAGACGCCCGACTGTGGCATTTCTTTTAAAGCCCTTTTTGTGGTGTCGCTCAGACGCCCGACTGTGGCATTGCTTCTTATCTGTTTAATAAATTTTAATACTACCATGTTATTGCATTTTTATAAATAACTTGCTTGCACGCATCAGAGTTTCATTTATCTTTTGTGACTGACGTCATGAGCATAAAATATTTTTAGCACATCATTGTTTATTATACATGTGTTCATAATGTTTGCGAGTACATTCAAAGTACTCACTGGCTTGTCCCTGGCTATTGTCTTGGCCAGATTTTCTTGCTCGGAGAGGAGCGACGCGATGCCAGCCCCGAAACCCACAGAATGGAGATAGCAGCCTCACGAAGATAGGAGTTAACCTGGTCAGCTGTTCCCGTGGGAAATGGAGCCCCATAGACACTGATGTTTCACAAACCGCTTCCGCCATCAACCACTAGAAACCTTTTGTTGTACTCACAGGCCAGAATGGTCTTGTACTACATATGTTGTATTCTGCTTGGAATTTCTATATTAAGTTGGAGCCTCATCAGCTAATAGTAATCCTGGGGCTGATGAGCACGATGGTCTTTTCTGGAAATTTATGTCTGGAGAACCGGTCGTGGCAGACTTGGTATCAGAGCCAGGCTGACCATTAGCTAATCCTATCTTAGCCAGGTCAATAAACTTAGGCAAACCAACCCACCAGACCTTAACCAAACCCCAGCCAAGCTTCTCGTGCAAGATAGCCGCACAGTGACCCAACACCTTTTGACAGTCGGTGCCCAACCTATCAACCTAACCTGTCGCTCATGCGCTAGTGACCGGCCCCTAAATAGTCCTTTCTCGCAAGCGTGCGAAGGAAGACTCCGCCCCCTTTTTCCTATAAAAAGGGCACGCTAGTCCCAACACAGCACCGCATAGCCGCTACCCCAAACCGAGCCACAATGCCTGGTCCTGTCGTGCACAATGAAACCACAGCAACCAACCTTGGAGGTTTTGTGACCATACTCGCAAACCTCACCCGTCGTGCCTATGCGTTAGAAGAGCCACCAGAATTTGTTGTGTACCAAGGACCCATGAGCGGTGAAGACCGTCAATTCTGGGCCACTGTGCACATCTACGGTAGGGGTCTAGCACCCGAGCGCCCCTACAGGTTCACCGGAAGGACAACTTCCTTTGAGCCACAAGCCATCCAGCTAGCCGCTCGAGAGGCTATAGTTCATCTCAGGCACTTGTCGCCCAGAGTTAACTGTCGCTCTTCCACTACTACCCCAGACGTGAAGGGTATGGTAGACCACCCCAAGTTGCCAACGGAGATCACAAGACGGACCCCGCATTGTTGCACCTAGTGCGCTATGTAAGTGCACTAGAGGCGCTGTTCGACCAGATCACTATTGATCTAATCGCAGCTCGTGGAGAGTTGGTTCGTCGAGCCCCGGCGAGAGAAGAAAACGAGCCCAACGCTGACAACCCAGTCGTGCTGTTTGGACAACCGATCGAGACCCCGAGATCAGCTCCAGCCATCAGCCGAGATGCTTTGATGACCCCAGAAGTGCTTCGTCGCCTTTTGGGAGCGCACTCCAACGGGGTTGTGGCCAACAATCCCCGCGATGGTCATCATCACTACCCCGACCCTGCAGTTCCCCCGCCATCTCCGACTAATCCCGGCAGTGAGACACGTGGAGAAGCCTCGACATCCACCAGGCGCGCCCGTTTAGACATGAACGAGGTAGACTAAGCCGTATGAGTAGCACCGAGTTTCAGTGTATCCGCACCTTGTAATCGTGCGACCGTGTATATTAATGCAGCCTGTCGTTGTGCCTCTGTTTTAATAATAGCCTTGCATATTTAGTCAGCGCATAGTTGCACATTTTTCCGGGCACAACTACCAAAACCAACCCGACGACAACCACAGTAACGCGTCTCTTTATGAGATATGTGTATCTCTGACACTGACCCGACCTTTGGAGCTAAGCTGGAAAATTTATTACCTTTCACCACGGTAAAATGATCCGGCTCCATTGCTATATAAAGGCCACCTTGTGACCTTATCCAGCAACCCTCACCTTGTGCACCACACTCATAGCTTTTCCTGTCATGCCGAGCCCCAGCATTCATCTGAGAACCCCAGATGCAACCCTAGGTAGCTTTGTCAAAATATTGTGGGATTTTACCCGCAGAACTATGGGTTCTACCCAGCCACCTCAGTACGAGCTGTTCAAATCAAGGATCACCACATCCACCTCGGAATATTGGGCAGCAGTACACATACCTCCCGTAGACTCCAATCAAGATCCAACGGAAGTTTCCTTCGTGGGGAAATCTATGCCAACCCCACACCTGGCCATAGAAGCTGCTGCGAAAGAAGCGATTGCTCGTCTTCGATCCGCAGTACCCTATGCCCGCGAACGAGGATATTATTACTTTCCGAGCCATGCAGCACCCGGAGAAGTAACATCTTTTCCCGGTGGGCGCATTGAGAGAGACCCAGTGCTAGCCAACCTTATCCAGTACATCATTGCTCAAGAGCATTTGAACCAGCGAGTGATGGATTATCTCCAGAGCCTCGCAGATTTAAGTCCACAGATTGCCATCGGCAGACCACTGAGACCCGACCCGGAGAGACGCATACATCGACTGGTCAATCCACTGCCTCCGATAGAAGAGGAGTGTATCCCTTTACCAGAGACATTTTATCAGGACCCCGCCCAGTTACCATTTCCATTTTAGACGTCACTACTGTATTTGTTTTTGCAGCATTATATTTATGTTCGTGACTTATGCGTGATACCCTGAGTTTGTACGACGAGTCAATTATTTGGCTTCTACTAATGTGTGTAGTTTTTGTTGTGGTTTATGCTCCTTTAAATTAACTGTTTTCCCTCGCAAAATTCGGGAGTGAGATTTCTTTTCCCTGAGCTGCTACACCTGCCCCTTCTCACGACGTGGATTAATTAATTTCACACAGCACCACGCAGCAGACTCACAACCATAATCATTCGGACACATACACTATTTGCAAAACTTTGCAACGGCGTTACATCCAGCTAATCACCCCCTAACAACAGTTAGCACCCGGCACACTCCATCTACTCCTCATGATCACCACCACCACGGAGAGCCAACACCCGAGCCGTAGCGTCGCGATACTCGTCGAAGATCATCGCGCACAGGAGCACAGAGAGCCCCAGCAGTGTCGCCAGCCCTCCGCATATCAGGATCACAAACCAGTCCGGCATCGCCTCCGCCATTAGAGCCTCACCCGAGCTTTCGTAAGCAGTAATGGAGAAAGAAGGAGGAGGAGAAGTGAGGCCAGGTATGAGGAAGAAGAGAGAGGCACCCCGGCAGTTTTATAGCTCGAGCTCGGTGTACGGTGGGCGAAGTCCACCAATGCCGCTCGTCGCCGATCGCCGGTGTTCGGAGTCGAATCCGCGAGCAGTGCCGACAGCGCGCTGGCCTGCGAGGTGAGTGCACGCTGCACCGGCAGCTAGCACGCCGCGCACTACCACGGTACGGCCTAGATGCCCTACGCGTTAGGCATCGCCGGTGGAGAAAGCGCGAGGAAGCGCGCGAGAGAGAGGAGGAAGAGAAAGAGCCAGAGGGAGAAGAGGAGACTGACAGTGGACCCCGGGTCCACCTGTCGGCCAGAGAGAGCACTGTGCTCTCGGGTACGACCAGCGTATATCTAAATTTAGGAGTTATTCTAAATTTTTATCCAGCGTAGAAATCTCACGATTTTGTCCCGAACCGTAGACTCTTCCACACAGCACCAGTTTTCACACTGTGGTTTTTCACCACTTATTGCCCTCTCACTGAAGCCACATCTTTATTGCGTAATTATTTTCTTAACATAGCTTTTAACAAATCTCGAGGACGAGATTTTTCTTAAGGGGGATAGTATTGTGACACCCCAAAAATTTGGCCTTGTTTTAATGAATTAAAACAATTTTCCAGGAATTAAAACCTTGGATTTCTGAGCTCCATTTTGATTTTTTTTTAAATCATCTCCTTCCCTGTTATGATGAGTTTTTTTTTACAAAGAGAAAATTACTTTTCAAATATGTTATTGGACTTGTTTAACCTCTCAAGAAAAACTTTCCTTTTATCAGTATAACTAATTAACTAATTTAATTGCTTGATCTTTACTTTCTTGGAAATGGTGTTTCAAGGTTAAATGGCCATATTTGAACTACAACCATTTGATAGATTCACTTAAAATTTCCACAAAAATTTGGAGATGTCATGTGATGTTTTTAAATCACTTTTGTGCAAAAATATATTTCATTCATGTAATATTTTGAGCCCTACACTCAATTTTTCTTCTCTGGTCCAGAGTGCATTTTGCACTACAACCCTTTTAAATATTTCTTTAAAACTTCTACCAAAATTAGGGGAGGTCAGTAGGAGCATATTATTCCACTTTGTGCAAAAATCCAGGGTTGTTCTTTGAAAATATTGAGTGAATCAACCTCTTTTCCATTCTGGTCCAATTTGAGGATTTGTACAGCAACCACCATTTTAGTTGCTCCTATATCCTTGATTCTTTATCCTACTTGTAGACCACCTTACTAAACCCCTAAGTCCAGGAGCATACACTCATTTGATCATTTTTTATTCATGAAATGATGCCAATTACTTCCTATCCAGGATGTAGTTTTGCAAAACTTGCACTAGCAAGTTTCCCTTTTTGTCCAAATAACCTCACCACTCTCTCTTGCATCTAAAGAGACCACCATCTGGAGTTTTTGGCCACTCCAAGACTTGCCTAAGTGCCCTTGGCATTTTGTCAAACACCTGAAGTGCATGACCAATTTTGACATGAGTTGTGGCATTGCACTGTGAACTTGCACCTCTGATCAAACTAGCATGTCCACTAGACTCCCCGTTACTCCTAACATGGGTCTGTTAATTGCCTGCCTCGACCGCGACCTCTAGCATGCTCTGGCATTACGTCGAGCACGTCCCGTGCACACCCAGAGCGCGAGCAGAGCGTGCGTTTGGCACGCACGTGCGCCGAGCCGACACGCTGGCCCCCACGGTTTTGGCCCACACTGCAGAGCCTCGCCACGCACTCCCTTTCTCACCGCTACGCGCCAAGCCGCCCCTCGCCACGCCCGGCAAGCCAAGAGCTAGCCGCCGCCGCCGCCCAACAGCCTCTGCCCATGTCGGCGCCGCCAAAGCCACCTCCGCTCGCCAGCTCGCCCCTGGAGCAGTGCCCACTCGTCCGCTAGCTCCTGCCGTCATCCCCAGCCACGCCACGTTGCCCTGCAAGCTATAGAGAGGCGGTTCGCCGGAGAGCTTATCCGGCCGCCGCGGAACCGACCTCGACGAGCTATAAAAGGAGGCCCCCGAGCCTCCCCGAGCACACAAGAAGCATTAGAATGCTCCCCTAGTCCTCCCATGGCAGCCAATCGACCCGGGGGAGGTCTTCTTCCCCACCTCCGGCAACTGCAGCCGCCACCACTGCACCGGCCAATTCGGCACCACCAGGGCCTCCCACTCTCCGTTCTCTCCACCAAGAGCCCCCTCGTCCTCCCGTAAACCATTCCCACTACTCGATTTTGATCGAGGACCACCGTAGCCCCAAAACAACTCTGCTCCCGAAGCTCTCCGTCCGCCGCGAAGCTCACCGCCGATGACCCCGTCCACTCCCGAGACCGTAACACCCACCGGCGGGACCGCCTCGACCCCCTGAACCCGTGGATGACTTCGGTTTCTCGAACGGAGCCGCCAATCGCCAGCGGCGATCGCCGGAGTCCCGCCTCCGCTCGGGACAGAGAAAGAGGAGGGATAAGACTGGTCAAACCTGACCAGTGGGCCCTCTGGACCCACTGTCAGCGACCCCGTGCCTGTCCATGTGGGATTAAGTGAAGGCGTATTTTCCCCAGTACGTTTTCCCCGCTCCGAAAGCGTATTCACGTCCGAAACGTTTTCTTTTCTGTTTTATTTTAAATAACAGATTTTGACCACAACTTTCACTGGCTATAACTTTTTAAATATAACTCCAAATGAGTTGATTCTTTTTCCTACCTCTCTCAAATTTCACCTAGTTTATTTTAAGATTTATTTGAAAAAAATTCAGAGAAACTTTTGGTGCTGTTTTTATTTTGTGTTAATTCTTTTATATTGCTAAAATAGGATTTTTGAAGACAGGAGAAATGTTTCAAGTTTTGGAGTGCACCCTGCCTTTCCACACATTGAAGGCAAGCATTCTGAACCCCGGCATAATATTTTTGGTGTGGTCGTGGATACATTTATAACACCACCGCATTTCGAAGGACTTGTTATTTCATGTGATATGATCATATGCATGTGTGCATGTTATTGATTTCCATGCTGTTGGAAATGGACACACTTGTGATGATAATCACCCTCATGTGCCTTGCATGCATATCGGCAGGAACCCGGGAAAACCTCAGCCTTGGGTAGGCATGAGTTTGTCGCCGGTCTCCGTCGGGACGGTTATGTCTGGTATGGCATGGTAAGGTGATATGAGCGGTGACTCTGTTGGTTGAAATATATTCGTTATACTAACCATGCAGGGAATACTTAAACCTCCTGAGTCGACCGTAGATCGAGTCTTGTGCCAGTAACCCCCATACTTGTTTCGTACTACCACTCGTCTCTACAGCAAGTAGAGTACGGTTCAATAAGTTGTCAACCTCTTTCTAGCACACACCGTACAGAGAGGCCATGGTGGAAGATACCGGTTGTAGCTGGTAGGCAGGCCACCTGGTCCGGGGGCATGGGTGTTTCCGGTTGGGACCGAGAGGGGAGGCCACCCCTTAGAGCGCGCGATATAAATTTGATCCCATGCTACGCGAGGTTGTAGCCTCCCCACTTAGAGTTTGCTTAACAGGTGTCGTGGGTGATTCCAGACACGTGTGAGATAAGCTGGTGTGTGAAAGTTAGGTGTGTTTTCAACAAAAAGGACGTAGACGGAATTAGTCCCGATGGACTAAAGAAATCCGTTACTCGTGGGTAAAGAGTACACCCTCTGCAGAGATTAAACCTATTCGAATAGCCGTGTCCTTGGTTAAGGATTACAGTCTGGGATGGGTCAGGTGTCGGTCTTAGTGTCGGTCTTCGGAGGTGAAAAGGTTAACCAGAAATGGAATTACTACTCGTGACTTGTGATAACTATGTTTATTATTATTGTTGACTAACCCGTGATATTATTGTTATTATCGAGTATCTCTGGGATGGTTCTACCTCCGGGATATTCACTATGATTGTTTATTTTAAAGCCCTTTATGTGGTGTCGCTCAGACGCCCGACTGTGGCATTTCTTTTAAAGCCCTTTATGTGGTGTCGCTCAGACGCCTGACTGTGGCATTTCTTTTAAAGCCCTTTATGTGGTGTCGCTCAGACGCCCGACTGTGGCATTTCTTTTAAAGCCCTTTATGTGGTGTCGCTCAGACGCCCGACTATGGCATTTCTTTTAAAGCCCTTTATGTGGTGTCGCTCAGACGCCCGACTGTGGCATTTCTTTTAAAGCCCTTTATGTGGTGTCGCTCAGACGCCCGACTGTGGCATTTCTTTTAAAGCCCTTTATGTGGTGTCACTCAGACGCCCGACTGTGGCATTTCTTTGCTGTTTATTTCATAATTTTAATATTGCTAAGTTATGGCATATTCATATTTAACATGCTTACACGCATCCGAGTTATATTTATATTTTGTGACTGACGTCATGAGT
>NC_041387.1:175353075-175484892 GCF_002162155.2 Triticum dicoccoides | reverse complement strand
TTAAAGCCCTTTATGTGGTGTCGCTCAGACGCCTGACTGTGGCATTTCTTTTAAAGCCCTTTATGTGGTGTCGCTCAGACGCCCGACTGTGGCATTGCTTGTTATTTGTTTCATAAATTTTAATACTACCATGTTATTGCATTTTTATAAATAACTTGCTTGCACGCATCAGAGTTTCATTTATCTTTTGTGACTGACGTCATGAGCATAAAATATTTTTAGCACATCATTGTTTATTATACCTGTGTTCATAATGTTTGCGAGTACATTCAAAGTACTCACTGGCTTGTCCCTGGCTATTGTCTTGGCCAGATTTTCTTGCTCGGAGAGGAGCGACGCGATGCCAGCCCCGAAACCCACACAATGGAGATAGCAGCCTCGCGAAGATAGGAGTTAACCTGGTCAGCTGTTCCCGTGGGAAATGGAGCCCCATAGACACTGATGTTTCACAAACCGCTTCCGCCATCAACCACTAGAAACCATTTGTTGTACTCACAGGCCAGAATGGTCTTGTACTACATATGTTGTATTCTGCTTGGAATTTCTGTATCAAGTTGGAGCCTCATCAGCTAACAGTAATCCTGGGGCTGATGAGCACGACGGTCTTTTTTGGAAATTTATGTCCGAAGAACCGGTCGTGGCACCGATCTACGCCGGATGGCTTGATGGCCGCCTTGTGCCTCTCGGCTGACACTGTTTGGAATCTTCCCCGAAGAGCCAGCGACCAATGGCAGAGCAGCCTGCCTCCGCCGTCCATGGCCCCGTCCAAAACCCCGCTCCCCACCCCACCGCACTGCCGTGGTTGCGCCGCCCCCGGGCCAATCCACAAAGACTCCCCGTCATCCAGATCCGGCGGTGGCAGTACCTTCAACCCACACAACTCTAATAGATAGCCATCTAAGCGCTGCTTCCGCAGTGAACTTGCGGCCCTGCACCCTTACGTTAGACACCAGCCAACCAACAGCCTAGGAGCTCCGCCGCCTCGAGGGGTGTTGCTTCCCATTGGGAATCGATTGGCCCAGAATAAAAATTCAGATAACTGATGCCTAAATAAAGTGATTTCAGATGAGGGTGCGACCTATCTAGCGGCATGGTGAAGTAGGCAGGTCCAGCTGCCGAGTCGGTGAGGCCGGCGCAGTTGCGGTGGCAGGGAAAGAGCGATGTCGCGACGGTCGACGGCTACGCGGAAGCAGCGCCAGGACTCTGGACGGATCCGAAGTTGGAGCCGCTCCGGCGCCGTGAACAACTGCGGGGGTGAATCGGCTCTGGTATGGTTCACGCGGCCATCATCGACGCAACACCAGCAGCACGGAGTAAGAGGCACACGGCCCAGTGCACGACAGCAATTGGATAGCGTCTCTGGCATTAGGGAGGAGGGCGGCTGTGAAATTGGTGCGGTGGGGGGCGCCATGGAGGTGGGGCTGAGGTTTCGCGGCTTGGGAGAAGGGAGCTTCCCGGGGAGAAGGTGATTTGGTGCCCACGAGGTCTGAATGGGGGCGGGCGGGGGGAATTGGGAGGGGAGTGGAACCATGTCTTACGGACGCATTTGTCTGAAATGTGAGGGGGAGTTACAGTTCTACCCTTGCCTATAGGCTTCTCGGCTTGGGTCTATGTACTGAGGGTCGGGGAGAGTAGAGTAACTTTGCTTCTCCCCAAATAGTGGGCGGGAGCTATTTCGGGCGAGGAGCGCGTGTCTTGAACTATAGTGGGCGCGAGCGAATTCGGGCGAGGAGAGCGTGTTTTGAAATAGTGGGCGCGAGCTATTTCGGGCGAGGAGAGCGTGTTTTGCCGACCATGGTTTATGAATTATTCGGCACATGTCATTTCGGCCAAGGAAAAGGCGCGCTTGGATGAAGTTACGAACCTACCCTCGATGTACAACGGGCCAATTGATGCGTGTCCCACATAGGACGGTAATTTCGTGTCTCCCATTTATTTGCTCGGGCGAATTCCACCGAGCAGAGAGGATGTTTAACGATTCGTTCAAATTTTGGGAGAACGAGCATCCACATCTACCTTACCAAGTCGATTCGAATCAAATTTTGGAATATTAGCTTGCCACTTCTTTTTTAGATGGAGAGATGATGCTCGCGAGTAATGTGTTTTTACATGCTCGTTGCTAGTGATTTTCTATATGAAAAATAGTTGACCCACTCAAAAACGCGAATCAAACCCAAAATGAAATATCTCGATTCAATGAACTAGATCGTTCAGTAGGTCAAAATAGTGAACTAAATCCAAAATTGAACACCTCAATCGAGTAGCATGTTGTACAGTATTATAGTACTCCATGAACATGTTGAAAGTCAAATTAATGAACTTGTTTGATATACGCATATATCCGTTCATGTGTGGATTGCAAACAACATGGTCTCCAATTTAAATATTTGAATGCAAGTTTATATCAGTATTTGATGCATAAAACGCGACCTCTCCCTCTCCCGGACTCCTGTTCTCTCTCTCTCTCTCACTCTCTCGCCGACAATCTTCAATTCTGTCGCACGCATCCGACACAAAAACCTTGTTGGTCCCTCTCCCTTTCTCTCTCTCTCTCTTTCTCTCTCTCTCTCTTTCTGTGTGTGTGTGGGGGGGGGTATTTCTTGTCCGCATTCATATATACACCATCTATAGGTCTCTCTCGCACACTATGTATGATACTCTATCTAGTCCAAGCTAGATATCTTGGGTGCACTCATCGTACGCACACAAATTCCTTGGCTCTTTGCCCGTAACTCTCTCACGCACCACTATGTCGTCTCGGAGCTCTTCCCCCCCTCTCTCAAACTCTCCATCCACCTGGGTCACACATACACATGCATATCTCACTCGCACTTGATAGGCCCATCTAAAACTCTATCTCTCTCCATCATTCTCTCTCCATCTCACACACACACACACACAATCTCATGCCCAGCTAGCCAAGTATGATGGTCTCTCACTCAATTGTAGGCACACGCAATCCCCCCTATATGTATATGACTAGCTAATCTTAGTCTCCATCACAAACATGTGCATGGTCTATCTCGATTTCTCTCGGGGCATCTTTCTATCACGCATGCACTCCCTTGATCTCCCACTCATATAGTCCCCTCACGATCTCGAGGGGATCTCTCTATCATAAACACACCCTCTCTCCCTCCCCATGTGTCCATGCCATCCATGTGTCCCTCTCGACCTTTTTTCCTTGTTGGCCAGACCTCTATTGGACATGTGCTACAGGGGTGTCTCTCTCCGTTGCAAACAATCACACACTAGCTATCTTCGTGTATCTCCTCGTCTCGCTTTTCCATCTCGGAGATGCATGCATGATATGTTCGCATAAGAAACGAAAAAACACACTCTCTCTAATTTATCGTTTGTTGTCACTTTCTCTTTCACACACATACTCTTTTT
This sequence comes from Triticum dicoccoides, assembly GCF_002162155.2. Lineage (NCBI taxonomy): Eukaryota > Viridiplantae > Streptophyta > Magnoliopsida > Poales > Poaceae > Triticum > Triticum dicoccoides. The sequence continues at coordinate 175,481,499 of NC_041387.1, read as the reverse complement.
GCACACTTACTCATTCTCCTTCACACAACCTTGATTTGTCTCAACTAAGGCACTCACCTCCGTCCATAGCACATAGATTTATTGAAAAGTCAAACATCACAAAGTTTGACCATGTACGTGGAGAAAAAGAATTACATCTAGTACGGCAAACATATACCATTAGATTCACCATGAGATGTAGTTTTCTATGATGTATCTTTGGTATTGTAGATATAAATAACATTTGCGTAAACCTGATCAAAGTTTCCAAAGTTTGACTTCTAAAAAATTTACATGCACTGCATTATCAAGCGGATGGAATATCTCTTTCCCCCTCTCAGCTACCTGACGCACCACTCAGCCTTATCGGGGCTCCTCAATCTCTCTCAAACTTTATTGGTAAGTTTGGTTCATGACCTGACCCTCATGCCTTGATGGTCGGTACTGCCTGGTGTGGACGTGAGATGTAAAATATTTCTGCCTGGCCAGACTTGTGTGGTGCTGAAGCGTTTGGTTCATGCCTGGGCCAGGCAAAGCATCAACGTCCCATCAATCAATCCATGCCTCAATTATTTAATGCTAATATCCATCCATGTTGCTGTTAGCCTCGTGGCCGCACGACCAGGCACGACCAGGCGTTCGAAATCGGTCGCTTGGGCCAGGATACTTGCAGTGTCTGGAGTTCAGCCAGGCTAATTAAAGTGCAAGGGAACCCAGCCCAGGCGGACTTTCTTTTTCACAGGGTAGCAACCAAACAAGCGTGCATGAAATCCAGCCACAACCCCAGGCCACGCAAAAGATGCTCACGACGCAAGCCAAACGGGCCTTATATCTCCCTGGTTCACACATACACATGTCTCGCTCGCGCTATACATATAGACCCATCCAACACTCTCTGCCCTTGTTCTCTCTCCATGTGACACGCACCCCCCTAAGTACCATAATCCCTCACTCCATCATAGGCTCTGTTTGGATCCATGGGTTAGAGTTAGTTTGGGTTAGTTTGGAGTCAACTAACCCAAAAAGATCCAAACAGGAGGGTTAGTTTAGGTTAGATGCATCTAACCCATCCAAAAAAACTAACCCATCCAAGAGGTGCTTATTTGGGTTAGTTCTTCTCGGGACCACTAATAAACACTTTTTTCTCTCGCTCTCCCTGCAGCAGATCCCTCCCCACTTCCTCGAAGCTTCTCGTCCTCTCCCTCCCTTCCTCTCGCACCGCCCGTGAAGGTGCCTCACCGTATCCGTGCTCCATCTAACCCTGCCATCCAAACACCTCTTTACTTAGAGTTAGTTCAGGGTTAGAATCTAACTCTAACCTCTAACTGAGTTAGAGTATCCAAACAGGGCCATAGGCGCAAGCACTCCCCCCCTCCTAAGTATGATTATCTCTTACTAGCCATCAGGAACACACGTATTGTCTCCTTTCATCCATACGTCTATCTCGATAACTCTCGGGGCATCTTCTATCACGCACACACCTTGTCACTCGATCACCCACCCATGTAGTCCCATCACGATCTCTAGGGGATCTCTCTATGACAAACATACACTCTCTCCTCCCCATGTCTGCATTTTCTCCGTACATCTCTCTCGACCTCTCTCCCTTGTTTGTCAGACCCCTCTTGGCCACGTGCTAGGGGTCTTCCTCTCTCGGTTCCAAACAACCACACACTATCTCCTCACCTTGCCTCCGTTGTCGAAGATGCATGTGTGATATGTTTGCATAAGACACACACGTTTTTTCTCCACTTTTATCGTGTGTTGTCCATGTCTCTTTCACACACGCACACACACTTCTCTCTCTCTCTCTCTCTCTCTCTCTCTCTCTCTCTCTCTCTCTCTCTCTCGTCAGGGACTCTGTCACGTCCATAAGCATATGGATGTTTTGAAAAGTCAAACCTCAGAAAAGTTTGACTAGGTATATGTGGAGAAGAACATTTACATCTGGAACGATCATTAGATTCATCACAACATGTACTTACTTCTTACTGTCATTTATCTTTTGTATTGCCGATATAAGTAATTTCTTTATAAACTTGGTCAAAGTTTCAAAAGTTTGACTTTAAAAAAATGTTGTAACTACATTATCGAACGGAGGGAGTAGCTCTTTCTCTCTCTCTGCTATCTCTCACGGGCCTCCCCTCTCACTCGAACTCTCTATACCGACGGATTATACACTCACTGTGTCAGCGTATAGCTCTGTATATTGTTTAGTTGACCGGTCAACCAATCCACATGCTGCATTGTCAGCTCGTGTTCTATATCTTGGTGTGCTGGCCCATGTGGCAGTGGGTGAAAATAAGTAAACTAGAGGCCCATCTGACACGCGGTGAAGGAAACAAAGTTGAAACCACTCGGGGTAGCACCCCGCACGCTAGTAAATTGAGGGCGCATTGAGGACAAACTTCTTGCGCGCGAAGGACGCACTCGCGCACAATTCACCACTGCGTGGCGGCATGCACAAAAGGACGCACTCGCGCACACCCAGCACACAACACACACCAGCACACGTGTACACCGGCGTCGCCGCCAGTTGAGATGGATGGCGAGGCAGCCAACAAGCGGAGGCCGCTCGAGCCAAAACCGCATCCGGCGAGCCTGGACTTCATCACAGCCTCCCCGACAACATGCTGCTCGTCATCATCGGCCTCCTCCCCACCAAATCTGCCGTGCGGACCGCCCTGCTCTCCCAGTGGTGGCGCCCCCTCTGGCACTGCGTCCCCCTCAACCTCACCGTCGACAGCTACCTCTGCGACCGGGATTGCAAACGCATGGCCGCAGTCTCCAAGATCCTTTCATCGCACCCTGGGCCAGCCATACACCTTGGCATCCGCATGTTCAGTACCAACTGCAAGGTCCAACCCAAGTTCGACGAGTGGTTCTTATCCCCCGCCCTAGATCAGCTCGAGGAGCTCAGCTTTGAAGCTGGACGATGTCGCTCTCTGCCGCCGTCCGCGCTCTACCTCACGCCAACGTTGCGCCGCGCTAGCTTCAGCTCCTACTATCTTCCCCAGATTAATGCCGCGCCCGCCCTTCTTCTCCCTCAACTCAAGCAGCTTGACCTCTTCGACGTTGTCATCTCGAAGAAGGCTATGGACCACCTGCTCCGCAGCTGTACTGCGCTCGAGTACCTTCGTCTTGAGCAGATCCACGAGTTCATTAGCCTCCACATCGCCTCGACGAATCTCCGATGGATTTATGTGTCTTGCTGGCCCCGCAACAAGACATCAATTGGGAAGAGATCACTCCAGCTGTTCCATGTTATGGTCATTGAGAATGCGCCTTTCCTTGAGAGATTGCTTGTATCGGATCTAGAAGGTCCAACAAAAATCAGGGTCATTGACGCGCCGAAATTGACAGCATTGGTGTACTCGTCTGCCAAATTCTCCGAACTCTTTATTGGATCCGTAATCGTTCAGGTACAACACTCATCTTCTTCTCCGTCTTCTTGAAATTCACATTTTTAAATTTCTTCTTGATGTATTTATGACCGTCTTCCAAAAAATGATTCCCACAAGCTTGACCCAGTCCATGCGCACAGTGAAGATCTTAGCACTAAAATCTATCGGCCCCAATCTTGATCAAGTTGTTGGATTCCTTACATGCTTTCCATGCACGGAGAAGCTACTCATCAAGGTGAAACTTCTTTCCTATTAGTAAACGGTAATCACAACGTAGCTCAATTTTTTCGTAATTTTCCCAAATTACGATGACAAGTGTAGTGTTCAAAACTACATCTACGCACTGCACCGAAAGAAATGTTTTTAGTATTTTTTCTCATGTGATCACCTGCATCATTTTTATGATGTACTACTATAGTAGCCTAGGCTAGTCATAGTGGAAAGTAACTTAGACTACTCCAGTAACTCTATGGTTACCCTAAGGGCAAGTACTACCTCCGTCCTGGTTTACTCTTCCAATTTTGTAGTATCAAAATTTGACCATAGATTTAACTGACAAAATGTTAACGCATGTGACTAAGAACTATATTGTTGGATTCGTATTTGAAAATAATTTCAAATGGTGCAATTTTTAGTGACATGCATTGGCATTTTCTTAGGTAAATCTATGGTCAAAATTTTATACTAAATACGAGGTAGTATTCCCTCCGTCCCAAAATTCTTGTCTTACATTTGTTTAGATACGAATGTATCTAACACTAAAATGTAACTAGATACATCCGTATTTAGACAAATTTAAGACAAGAATTTTGGGACGGAGGGAGTACAAAAGTGGGCTATGTAGGCCAAAACATGTGCCAAATTTACTTGTGATGCATTTGGCATCGATGCCCCTCCATTGCTCACCTGGTGCCCCAATCTGGAGCACCTACTTTGCTCCGGTGTCAAATTAACTCACGCAATGAAAAATCACTGCATGGGAGAGAGAGAGGATTGAGGCAATAAAAAAACACTTGTTTGGGAGAGTGAGAGGCTGGTGTAGTTGGTTTGATTGATTTGTTTATACATGTGGGTCTGTCTGCACAGCGGTGCCAACTCTCTCACATCGCGAGAGCGGTGCCAAAATCTTTTGATTTGACATCGATGCATATTATGTGGCATACTTTTGCGAAATATGGCATCGGCCACATAGTGGAAGGCAACAAATGCCCAAGCTCTTCACGTGCTCCTAGTTAAATGAGAGGAAACAGAAACACACAGAGAGAGAGGGAGAGAGAGAGAGAGAGAGTGAAAAAATATCACTAGCCAGCCAACCCTATCGTATGAGCGAATGATATTGGTACCTCTTGATGACACGGCAATCTTATGCAGCCAGCTGCTCTAATATGTTCTCTTCTTTTGCAGATAAAAAAAGACCCGGAAGTGAAAATTGTGCTGCACTATAACAATCTCATCGAATGCCTTGATCTCCATCTTACAGAAATTGATTTGATCGACTACCGAGGCAGCACATCTGAGATTAAATTGGCCAGGTTCTTTGTTTTGGAGGCAAGTGTGCTCAAGGTAATGAGGTTTGGCGTTCTCTGGCGCAAAAATGAATGGTGTGCTGATCACCGCAAGCGTCTAAGCCTAAATGACAAAGTCTCCGCAGAAGCTGAATTTGTTTTTGAAACATCAAGTGGCCAGAGACTCGAAAACTTATTTGCCCATTAGTGACTTGTCAGGGCGGTGGATTTTAGTTTGTACGATAACGCTACATCCACCTAAAGTAACGAAAGTTCTTATGTGAACTTCCTAGTAATTCCCTCTTCCTAGGTGCGGCATTACTCCTAACATTTGTAATATCAGTTTGAAACTTGTAATATTGTCGTGTCCTATTCCTGCATTTTCAAAATCCTGCGAATCAAACAGGTCCTGAGTTGGTGATGATGTTGTGCCTCCCATCTTTCACCAGTAGCCGTCGGATCTAGATCTGACGCATACAAACCAAGCTTCTCCATTTTTGCAAAAAGATGCCCGCACTTGTTCCCTATTTACAAACAACTCCTTGTCTCTCATAATCAGCCTTATCTCCTCCCCACCACATCTAGAAGGCCGTGAAAAATCTGGCGCGATGGCCGCTGCCGGAGCAGTCCACCCCCAATCTTGGTGTTCCATGCAATGCATGGGCATCTACGCACGGGAAATTATGTCGAACAGGTCTAGTTGTAAGCAGGCTAGCTCTACAGCCATGATGATAGTGACTGCAGACGGTGAGGCTGATTATGGTATGCCGAACACGGCGCCTATACTTAGGTGTCATCTCTGGCGCAGGGTCTTGTCACTTCACTGTGAGGAGCATCACGTAATAATTTGACCAACGGGTAGTACAATGCTAGTACTCCTAGGAGTAGTACTACTAGTACTAGTAGCACCACCGTCTGGATTTAGGAGTACTACCACGTCCATCTGGATTTTAGTATTTGACTAGCAATATCTAGTAATGCATGTCACAAAAAATGTACTACTCCCTCTGTAAATAAATACATGGTGTTTTATTCCTATCGGCGAGAGAACTTAATGTTTTCTTGCTAACTAGAGTCTTAATAGGATTACATGCAATGAACTAAACACTGCATGTCATGTTTGGTAGTCTCAAGTCATTGAAAGCATGCACGGCCCACATCTCTCATTGGTTGATATGTCACGAAATAAGAAACAAGGAGGGAGTTAATGCACCGTGCCTAAGTGTTTTGGGATTATTTGGTTTTCGTAATGTGACTTACACAACATTTTTGTTTACATGCATTAACATTTTATTAGTTAAATCAAAGGTCAAAACTTGGCGCAAAATGCAAAGGGGACCAATAAACCAGTAAACATCAAACTTCTCTCGTTTGGCCCCAACTAGAGGTTCGGTGAGATGACTATACTGCACCGGCACGGAGGGGGGCACATCTTCATTGACTTACGGCAACTGCATTTGGGTGAATGACACGTGGGCCCAGGGGGTGGCTAGCCCACCTATCATACAGCCAAAGGTAGGTGCAGTAGAGGGCCGAGGAGTAGTACGAAATCCTACGCACCTACGCACACTAACCAAGGGCAAGAGTGATCACTCGAATCGCAAGATCAATTCACTAGTAGAAGCTAAGCTAGACCAATGGAGGCGATGAGCGCAAGCATCAGCCGGCAGTGCCAGATGGTCCACGATGTGGGCCTGCAGCCCGGCAACGAGGAACGTCTCCAGGTAGTATTGCTTGAGGTCGGTAGGGCGAGGGGCCGCTTGGACGACAGCTTCGTCTCCTTGTTCGACGAGGTCCTTGTCGGTTTCCTCGACAAGTTCACCGTCGTCAAGAAGCTCGCAGACGACTTTGACATAAGCCTTCAGCCGACATGCCCAGGCTCTATGATGCCCGCCACCCTCAACGGCCACTATGGTGACAACCTCTTCGACGCACTGGTGGCCCTACGACTGCCCGCCATCGCGCCGGAGAATGTCCACCTTGAGGTCGCGCTCGCCGCGCAGTGCTTGGCGCAGCAAGACTCCATGGACATAATCACCCACGTCTACGCGCATGCAAGAGGAGGACGATAGGACACTGGCCTTCTTGGACCGCAGGGCAACCTTGGATGCACTGTTCAGAAGCACGTTGAGCTTGCCGCCAACGCCGCTGCTCCTCACAGGTGACCCGGCACACTAGGGCGTGAGGATGTCGTTGATGGATCCATATGTATTTTTATCTTTCCGTCAAATCCATGTAGTAGTATATGATACTACAGTAATTATCTTACCTTTCGCATCAACTTCATAATTTTTGTACGTACTCCATGCATGAACGGCGCCAGAACCAAACTTCTCATTACTCTAGGCAAAATCTTTATTTTCTATCTATCGATCGCGCCATGGAGCAGAACCAAATTTTACAAGTTACAAGTTCAAAAGGAAAAGCCTGCCGTGTTCGCGTCGCACCCCCACACGGTTGGTCCGACACGCTGCTCAAGCGGGAATGCGTGCGGTGTTGCATTTTCACTTACAAGTGGGACCGTAGTTGAGCAAACCGACTATCGACAAACCCCCACCCCGCCCACCGCGCGATGGCTGAGAAAACAGGAGGGAGAAGAGATGGTTGTAGCACGGACTCCAAGAAAATTGGTGCCGGATGGGACTCGTGTGGGTGGCGTGTGCCGTAGTGCTAGACGTGAATGCTAGTACAGTACGTATATCGTGCCTATATCGAGGTACAGTACGTAGAACAAATTTCTTGCAGTCCATGCTCAGCACTCCTCTATCTCTCTTCTCAGCCAGCCAGTGGACCGCGGAGCCCATCGTCTATTTGCTCACATGCGGTCCCACATGTCAGTGAAAACGCAAGCGGACCCACTGAACCTACACATCTTTCACCTCTACGTGCTGGTGATGAAAAACAAATCCAAGAAAGATCTTCGGTGGCCGCTTTTGGAGTTACTCAAGAGTAGTAAGATTCTATTTATAGTTTAACCCAAGATGCACATCTCGTGGCTTCAACTTATCAACTACCACTCTATTTTCTTTCATGACACGACCTGGATGTTGGATGTCCTACGTGTTCGCAAAAGGAGGAAGAACCCGACCAAATCTTTGGTTGTGCTCTCGGATTAGACTAGTTGTGCTAACTTAAATTTTTTATTGTGTACTCCCTCCGTTCCAAAATACTTGACTTCCATTTGTCCAAAAATGGATGTGCCTATATAATAAAACATGTCTAGATACATATATATATTGACAAATAGAAGGCATGTATTGTGTAACGGAGGGAGTAGAATGGATGCAAGTTTTTTTATTGGGAAGAAGAGTACATCCATATATTGACAGAGCGCAATTTAGTAGATGTTCTATCACTTTTAGCTAGCACAGAGGCTATAGATGAGATTAGTGCACTTGTTGATACTCCTACTTGGTATGCGTGTTGCTGCTTAGACGCAGAGAAAAATGGACCAGAGGGAGTACTATAACAGAGGCTAGACATGAGACTAGATGCGAGGAAGCAACGTCTACTTCTTTACACTTGAAGAAGAAAGAAGCATGCAAGATCGAGCCTCCGCAGATCAACAATGAATGCATCGAGAAGGCACTAATCCAACTTACAGGAGTAGTAAAATGTATTCATGTGGTTCTTGTGTTCTTTGGTTTTGCTTTTCTAGTAAAAATTATCGTTGGAGTTCGTGCAAAACGGAGGTCCGTTTGGGGTTGTGCGTTGCAGTTGGCCTTACAAGTGGGACCGTAGTTAAGGAAACCGACTATCGGCAAACCCCCACCTCGCCCCCCGCGCGATGGCTAAGTTAGAGAAACGATGAGGTTGAAGAGATTGCTCTAGCACGGACTCCAAGAAATTTGATGTCGGATGGAAGTCGTGCTGGTGGCATGTGCCGTACTCCTGGACGTGAATGCTTGTTCTGGCCTATGCCACCCTACTACTCCTACTAGTTAGTACTATATAGTACTACTAGTATCGAGGATTCGAGGTGCTGGTTACGTAGTATAGTATGGCTACAGTAAAAACACCCGCACAACGCGCAAAGCATGTGAAGCTAGTACAAATAGTATACTACTATTATTGATTGGCCCCATCCGATAACCTGTTGCAATGCACGTACAATTATGTATTCGGAAAATATACTTTTTGCCTCGTCGCACCACTCATTCACAGAAGCAACTCGAAAGCCATTCATAAATTTAGTAAGTTTATCATAGGCATATCATTTTATTACATACAACAGGTCAGCAACCCACATCGACAACGAGGATACATTATAAATACTAAAGTTTTCACCACACAACAAATAACAAGCAATGAAATGAACTTCAACTCAACCATTCCTCGGCGTTGGAAACGCTTGCTTTGAACCACAAGTGATTCTCTAGGATGGGCCATCCATTGTCGATTTGGAGACCAATGCAGGACTGATCATCCAGGCTGAAGCGGCCTACTATATCAGTACCAGGGTAGGGAACCACCCAAATGTCCGAGGTATAAACACAGTTGCTTCTCATAAATGGTAGTAACGTTGTGTCAACAGCAGTTGGATTGCCTTTCACCATCATTGGATAGTTTTGTCCAAGGAAGAGTGAATTTTCTCCAAGACTATCAATTATGTACTAGGGAGAAGGAGTTGGCGCTAGCACACTAGTATCCATCCCGAATACCATGCAACGGGTATTGGAATAGGTCCGGAGAGTGCGATCATGGGAGACTACACCTACTTCCTTAGCAGTAACATCATCAGTGGGCTGTATACACACGAGAAGAGGTGATCCATCGGAATTAGTTGCCAGGCGCCAAATAGTATATGGGCGCTGCTCGTCCTCATGCTCGTGATCATCACCATCATCATCTCCCCCTTGGTTATAAAAATCTTCAAGTATAGGTGGTGGAATGTTCACAGGACCTTGGAAACACAAGAAGAAGGTTAATTAGTAAGGCTGGCCATAGTGGGGGTAACATAAGTAGTATCATGCACTTGGGACTCGCAAACATGCTTATGTGGCAGGCAATTAAGGAAGAGAGAGATGGTTATAGTAACATAGGTAGATACCGTAACATAATAAATGCGATGCTACTATGTGTCATGCATGGCAATAAATGAGACCACCTATGATACTAATCTAAGATACTATGCACTATAGAGGTAGTAACATAAACTAGTAACATATGCATGTTACTAGTCTAAGTTACTCCCCACTATGACCAGCCTTGCTAACCCGCATGCATGTGGATGAAACAATTATAATTACGGTGGAACACAAACATACCGAAACAATGAGGATGCCATGCAAAAACAGTGCCACGAGTGGTGGCAGCAAACACAAGGCCCTCGTATTGAATTGCATCGCAGTACTCATCCATGTACAGAAACTGATTTTTGAGCAATATCCATCCAGTCAAACCACTGACGACGGCAACAAGCTTGTCGAAGATAGCAACAACTTCATAGTTGTTGTAATTCCAAGAGTGGTTGGGGACTCGAGAAATTGCTATCTTCCGTAGAAGACAGTCACCATGATTGTATTTGAATGTGCATACAATACCGGTGTGCTCAACCTCTGGGCAGTCTGCTGAGATTTTTGGAAGTGGAACCTGGTCACGAGTGTACACATTCACAAGTTCCCACTCGCAGTTGGACCCAATGTAAACAACCCAATCTCCATTTGCGCGTGCCCAAGCCTTGCCCTCAAGCGATGGCATCTTAACATCATACGTATCATTATCAAGCGGCATCAACTTGCACAGGGCGAGGCCTCCGTCGTGACGGCGCCAGTCATCAGGGTCACGGCGAAGAAGATAGGGGAGATCAAACCGCTCCTTGACTCTTGGGTTCCTTGTAATGATGTTATTAGTTGAGTCGAGAATGGGCATGAACGAACCTGCCATGTTAGCCAAGGTGATGACGTCGTACCGATCAATGAGTTCCTCCACCACGTCATCTTTCAGATCGGGGCAAGAATAACGGGGTCGTTTCTGTCCTGTTCCCTCCATGGAGAAGACGATCGAACAATGGAAGAAGAAAGGTGACGGGCTGAAGGAAAATTGAGGAGGGAGAGGAAGAGCGTGCGACAGCAGTTCCAAATCGAGAGGGAAAGGCGAAGAGTCGGTGGACGGTTGCCAGTTTGCCATGGTTCATGAAGGGGCGCCCTGGCCTACACGTCAGTTCGGAAATACTCCTACTACTCGCCGTCGTCTCACTGATATGTGGAATGGGACCACATGTCAACGAGACATGGTGTGTAATTTCTCGTGCAAAATGCGATCTGGCTGTATTGGCCTGAGGTGCCGCATTAGTTATCGGCCTTTATTTTTTAATGGCGCGCCGTTCAGTTTTGAAGCACGACTAACTGGTATTGTACGCAGAGAAAATATAAACTACTCTACCACTACTCCACCTCTAGTACTAGTAGTATAAAGAAGATATATAGGCTGGAGCTTCAGCGCTTTCTTGCCAAGGGCTGCCCACTTGCTTCTCACACTACCACCCTCTCTCCAGATCTAAAAAAGACGGCCCCTCTCTCCCTCCTCACCGGTGGTCACAGATCCACCGGGGAAGAAAAGGACTTGCAGCGTTGACGCACTCGTCATGGGCGAGCGAGGTCACGCACTGACGACAAGGCCGTCCTCTCAGACCTAGCGCCCGCGCGGGATCGCTGCCATAGTGTGTGCGGAGGACGACGACCACGAGCGAAGGCACTTCCCGCCGACCCTCAGGTATGCTACCTCTTTTCGAACCATACCCTTGTTCTATTGCCCCATCTGGCACGTAGTTGCATGTGGATCTTTTTCCACTCCACCATCTTCCCAATTTGCTATCCTCTGCTCTGCTGGCCACGCAGACGAAAACCATAATTTGCACTATTAAAGGAAACCCTACTTCATGCAGACTAATGCATGTCTGGGTTGAATAAGGAAAGGAAGGGAGACTGTACTGTCCAAGAGAGTAGGCATCGAACCCGCATCTAGGTTGAAAAGGGGAAAATCAGTAGCTAAGGAACGAGTCTCGTGTCTCTTGGTTGAAGAAGGGTAGAAAGGCATGACAACGCAATAGAGAATGACCAGGTCGATTGGTTTGTTGTCCTCACATAGGAAAAAGGTGGCTAAAGAGAACAAAAATGGGACGTAATCCACATATGTTGCCTGGATATTTGTTGCTCTGGGCAACCATACCTCCCTCACCACTCTGCGTCCGTGGAGGTACATCGTACTGGTGCGCCCACTGTCCGAATGGGCCTCCCATGCTCTTATTGCCACTTTCTTTGCTGTTAGTATAATGCCAGCACTCAAGTCAAGCAATGCTACTGCTAAAGTGATGCCACATTTAACTAATGCCGCTCTCAGTCTAATGCCAAAGATAAATTTAAGCAGTGCCATTTAATGTCACTGGATAATTTCAGGGTTAGCTGTTGATTGTGGATGTATTAAAGATTTTTTAGCTAAGGCATTCTAATGCTGTTGCACAACCAGTATACCAACGATGAAACTTGTTACTACCTTCAGATTTTTGCACTCTTAATGCTTATAGATTACATACCTCACTTTCATGAGATAAGTTAATTTTTTGTACAGTGTCACCAAAATGCCAAGGCGCTGATGTCATTTTATTTTGGTTAAACTGCACAGACAATTATGAAGACAAGAGGAAAGGTCAAGAGTGGGCACCTCCTCCTCCGGCTGTTCTCTTGATTATCAAGAGGAAAGATCAAGTTTTTATGTTTGATCGATTATCAAGATTGGGATAGCAATTTTTAAGGTCCCCCCGAGTTCGAAATGATATTTACCTTGGAGGTACATGGTTTGCAATTTTTTTATACTATCATTAGTTAATAATGCTAGTTACCTTCAGACTTTTTTATTTGGTTTAATGCTCATGCACAGCTAGTATACCAATGCTGAAACTTGCTATCTTTACATTTTGTATTGTTATTTCTTATAGAAACCTTCCAGTGCTAGAGTTTATTGAAATCTGTTCAGAAAAACCATTGTACTGTACCCTGTAATAAACTAACTACTCTACTGTTGCACTAGCCACTGGATTAGTGTATATTTGTAGTATTCGAATGGTGTTGCATTAGCGTATGGACATAAATAAAGTGTGGCAAGCTTTCCCGGATATGTGCTCAAGAAAACTACTACATGTTTTTCTAAATACTAGACGTTTGGGTACTTTAAATTGAACCACGAAAACGTCTTATATTAAGGAACAGAGGGTGTAGAGTTCACTCAAACTATCCCGGTAAAGCTAGTCACACCTTTGTTAAAATTGATGTTCATTATGTTATCGGAGGAGGTATGTATGTTTGTCTCTAATGCCTGTCTACTACATACCCGACATCATGATGTAATGTTAAGTCATTTCCTTTTGTACAGTGTAACTAAATTGTCAAGGTGGTGATGGCATTTTATTTTAGTAGAACTACACAAAATTTGCTTAAAAGAAGAGGAAAGGTCAGGAATGGCTCAGTTTTTCAGAAAAAAAACTATGTATGCCTTCCTGACATCAGCCGTTGTTGCTTTATTTATTCCTTCAAACAGGTGGTTAGAAACAGTCTTGCTACCTTTTCCCGTTAAGAAATTGGAATGCTTATATTTGTGAGTCTATGCTTCAACTAGTGCCACTTTTATAGTAATCACACTTTCAATATCTATGCAAACAGGGATGCTCGATTTTAGTGGAGCTGCACAAAAAGTCCAACTGGTTCAACATTAGGAGCATGTTTTTTCCAAACCTTTATATCCAATTGGTGGCACTATGAGTTGTTCATTACGAAGGTACATGGTTTTCTACTATCTTGCTTCTCTTTTTGTACTGTCATTAGGTAGTAATACTAGTGGTTTGCATGTGAATTTATTGGCAGGGTGGACCTACATTGGAGGTGCAGGACAGGATTCAATGATTGGATGCTCAATTTCGGTTGTATCGATTTCACCTCTTCCATCACTGCGAACATGGTGTGGTATATGTTTACTAGCTGCTTGATATTTGTGCAGACAAAGATGTCTGCCCGTTGCTATTTGGCAAACAAACAAAGTGTCCGCAATTTTGGTTGAACTGCATAAGAGAATAGTATAGTCACTGCATGCAGTGCCATTTGAAAATAGACACAAAGATTGGATAGTCACTTCATGGACTGCAGAAAAGTAGTACTGTACTATTTACTGGCCAACACTTGGTGCTTCATTGCTTTGGTCTGCTTATACAATGGGCATCATTTTCCCTAAGTTAAAGTTTGTATTCCGAAAATAGTCTCGCGGTGTGATCGAGAGAAGACCAAATCATATTGCAGTGGATGTTCCTCCATCATGTGTGGTTCATTCTCATGGTTCCAGCTGTTGGTGAAACCACTTACGTTTGCAAGAGGAATTGTAGACTTCACAAACAAATTTGTCTTTTAGTCTGTATTGAATGTTGGCCAAGAGAAGCATCCATGTTAGTAGGAAGAACAGATGTTTTTTCTAGATCTTTGCTTTTGGAGCTACATATTTGTATATGATCTGTGACTCATTGAGATGCATTAACATGATGATCTTATGTATGGGAATCGTACTAGTTAGTTTTAGTTGCGACGCAAGATCCGAAGTGGCTGATCTTTGCTTCTGGAGCTACATATTTGTATATGATCTGTGAATCATTGAGATGCATTAATAGTTACTTATTTCTGTTCGCTCGGTGTTTACAAGTTACTGATCGATCACTAGCTAGCCTACAAATGTGCACCTGGCAGTTTTATTTGCGACGCAAGATGCGAAGTTGCAGTTTTTTGAATAAAAATGCCTACCTCTGAAGAAACTGACAAGCTACACTATCAATCCTACACGGATAAAAATGCCTACCTCTGAAGAAACCGACAAGCTACACTATCCATCCTACAAGGATAAATAGCATATCACGCACGTACTACCTCCTTTCCGGTTTGCAGGGCTCAATTCAAGAAACGACCTACTCGATCCTACACGAACAAATAGCGGATCAAGCACGTACTAGTACCTCCTTTCCGGTTTGCAGGTCTTAATTCAAACCTCTCACCAAGCAAGGTACTCCCTCCGTCCGGGTTTATTACTCCCGTGAGCAAAGCAGCAAGACCAAGGCATGGCAATAATTAACGGCATGCAGAAGTTTAAGCCTAATTAATTTCAGCGATTTAAGTGGCTGCATGCGTGCCCTCAGCTGCGACTCATTGGATGCTACTTCGCATACTGCCTGCGAGCGATTCTGAGTGCCTGCATGCAGCCTGCCGTAATTAAGGCAGCTAACTGATGTGAAAAAAGATACGCTTTAATTGTTGCGGGCTTTTTAAATCTGTGAAATCATTATTGACAAGGAGGGAGATGATTCGAGTGCACTCGTTTGACCGCCATGCCGGCGTGTGCCCCAGACCCGACGGGACGGCACAGTCATAATTTCAGTTTCCCTAGTTTTCCATGGCAAGCTGGTGCGCTAAGCCATTATGCATTGAATTCCGATGACCGTCGCGCTACCTTCCCCCTATAAGTATTGTTTCCCGGCATTCTCCAGTGCCACCGTGATCCAACTCGCCATATCCTCATAAGCCCCACCAGCCCAACGTTGCTCGCCACGTCCGCCATGCCCCCGCCCATCCGCGGTAGGCAACGCCGGAGGCGGTCACCGCCAGAACTAGTGTTCGATTTTTCACCGGAAGGCAGACGAAGCGAGGGGGCATTCTATTTGTCTTTAGATGGCAATGCGCAGATGAGGAGTTGTTGGAGCGCGACCGCATGGCGGAGGAGCAGGAGTTGTTGGAGCACGACCGCCTGGCGGAGGAGCAGCGTAATGCCGATTTGCGCCGCCAGCGGGACATGGAGCAGCAGCGCGCCGACGCTCTGAGTCGCGAGCAGAGCGCCCGCAACTGGGCCGACTACGTGGAGGCTGGCGCCCGGCAAATAGCTCTGGAGGTTGTCGGGCACGCACGCGTTCACGACGCCGATTTTTACTACCAGCTCGTCAAGTGGGTTTCCCGCTTGGAAGCCGAAGCTTCGGTGGACCACGCCGACATGGAAAGGGCCAACGCGCGCGAGCAACGCGCCCTATCGCACCTCTGGCAAGTCCGAGGCGAGGCACAGGACGCCGGTGCCGGCGTTTAGTGTGTACCGCCGGCATCGTCTAGTTAGCTAAGAGTAAGTTAGTACTTGTCTAGTGGGAGTAGATAGTTAACTTGGCTATGATGGTTGTCAACGTGGAAGTTCAGTACTCTATATGTGGATCAGACCTGTTACTTTGCTCTGAATGTTGAACTTTCCGTTTGAATGTATGGAATGGGCTATTATTTTTTAAATGGGTTGTATTTGTCCTCCACGGGTTTAGAGGCTGACTTGTGGGCCTAGCAAGTTGACGCGTACACAATCAGGAAATGATTGTCCGTGGAGAGGATGACAGCAGGGACCCGCCAAGGTCATGGCAGTACACAAGCAAGTGCCTCCTTATTTCAAGCCAATAAAAAAAATGGCTCCTCCTAGTGGATTTCTGACATCTGGGTCCCATGCCATTGTCAACGTAGTCAATAAACGAGAGAATTGCACAACGAGCGGCTGATACCAGGGACCCAGCAGCTCGCCCAGTTATTTTTGTTTTGGGTTAATTTGATAAATGCCTCCGAGAAATGCCACTGCAATTTCCAAACTTTGGAAAATGCCATTTCATGCCATTTCTAGAGGCATTTTTTGAAGTGTGGAGTGGCATGTTTCAAAGTTTGCAAACTGAAGTGGCGTTTTTCAAAGTTTGCAAAAAATGCAGTGGCATTTTTCAAAGTTTGGAAATTGCAGTTGCATTTTTATGAATCGCCATAATTGGAGTGGCATTTATCTAATATGTTTTTGAGACAGAAGCAGGGTGTCAACTGGGCTATGCGGGACACTCTGGCCTGTCTAGACAGCCTTTTCTTTTATGTTTACCACAGACCAGCCCAGTAGTTTTTTTTCTTTTTGAAAATGGCTAGCCCAGTTTTTTGTGATTTGTCAAGTAAGTCACTTTATCAGGCCTGTTGGGCTAGATGAGGAGAGCTTCATTCGGCTAGCCGAGAAAATGGCCTATCAGTAATGAGAAATGGGTTGTACATTTTTAAAACACATCAAACCGGCAATTAGTTTCAAATATCTTTTTTTCATTTCGAGATTTTAAATTGCATTGATTTTTATGCATGGACAATTTATTGGATTTTATATTGATATACATTTATTTTGAAAATCAGTCTGAATGTGACTCGAAATTTCGGGATTAAAAACAGTTCAGACCGCACCGATGCTACGACTTGACCTTGCGTTGGTTTTCCCCGAAGAGGAGAGGATGATGCAGCATGGTAGCGTAAGTATTTCCCTCAGTTTTTGAGAACCAAGGTATCAATCCAGCAGGAGGTCACGCGCAAGTCCCTCGTACCTGCACAAAACGATAGCTACTCGCAACCAACGCGATTAGGGGTTATCAATCCCTTCACGGTCACTTACGAGAGTGAGATCTGATAGAGATAATATTTTTGGTATTTTTGGTATAAAGATGCAAAGTAAAAAGTAAAAGCAAAGCAAGTAAATAAAGCGATGGAGATTGATATGATGAGAATAGACCCGGGGGCCATATGTTTCACTAGTGGCTTCTCTCAAGAGCATAAATATTCTACGGTGGGCAAACAAATTACTGTTGAGCAATTGATAGAATTGAGCATAGTTATGAGTATATCTAGGCGATGATCACGTATATAGGCATCACGTCCAAAACAAGTAGATCGAAATGATTCTGCATCTACTACTATTACTCCACTCATCGACCGTTATCCAGCATGCATCTAGAGTATTGAGTTAAAAACAGAGTAACGCCTTAAGCAATATGACATGATGTAGAGGGATAAATTCATGCAATATGATAAAAAAAACATCTTGTTATCCTCGATGGCAACAATACAATACGTGCCTTGCACCTCTTTCTGTCACTGAGTAAGGACACCGCAAGATTGAACCCAAAGCTAAGCACTTCTCCCATTGCAAGA
The DNA here is from genome assembly GCF_002162155.2 of Triticum dicoccoides. NCBI lineage: Eukaryota > Viridiplantae > Streptophyta > Magnoliopsida > Poales > Poaceae > Triticum > Triticum dicoccoides. The sequence continues at coordinate 175,463,616 of NC_041387.1, read as the reverse complement.
ACTACCAATCTAGTTGGCCAAACCAAATAAGATAATTCGAAGAGACTTGCAAAGATAACTCAATCATACATAAAAGAATTCAGAGAAGAATCAAAGATTTCCATAGATAAGCTGGATCATAAACCCACAATTCATCGGTCTCAACAAACACACCGCAAAAAGAAGATTACATCGAATAGATCTCCACAAGAGAGGGGGAGAACATTGTATTGAGATCCAAAAAGAGAGAAGAAGCCATCTAGCTACTAGCTATGGACCCAAAGGTCTGAAGTAAACTACTCACACTTCATCGGAGGGGCTATGGTGATGATGTAGAAGCCCTCCGTGGTGGATACCCCCTCCGGCGGAGCTCCGGAATAGGCCCCAAGATGGGATCTCGTGGATACAGAAAGTTGCGGCGGTGGAATTAGGTTTTTGGCTCCTGTTCTGATCGTTCGGGGATACGTAGGTATATATAGGAGGAAGGAGTACGTCGGTGGAGCTCCGAGGGGCCCACGAGGTAGGGGGCGCGCCCTCCACCCTCGTGACCGCCTCTGGCACTTCTTGGAGTAGGGTCCAAGTCTCGTGGGTCACGTTCGGTTGGAAAATCACGATCCCAAAGGTTTCATTCCGTTTGGACTCCGTTTGATATTCTGTTTCTTCGAAATACTGAAAAGGGCAAAAAACAACAATTCTGGGTTGGGCCTCCGGTTAATAGGTTAGTTCCAAAAATAATATAAAAGTGGAAAATAAAGCCCAATATTGTCCAAAACAGTAGATAAAGTAGCATGGAGCAATCAAAAATTATAGATACGTTGGAGACGTATCAAGCATCCCCAAAGCTTAATTCCTGCTCGTCCTCGAGTAGGTAAATGATAAAAAAGAATTTTTGATGCGGAGTGATAATTTGGCATAATTTCAATGTAAATCTTCTTAATTGTGATATGAATATTCAGATTCGAAAGATTCAAGACAAAAGTTCATATTGACACAAAAAATAATAATACTTCAAGCATACTAATCAAAGCAATCATGTCTTCTCAAAATAGCATGGCAAAAGAAAGTTCATCCCTACAAATTCATATAGTTAGGCTATGCTTCATTTTCGTCACACAAAGATGTTCCCAACTTCTATACCCCCGATGACAAGGCAAGCAATTGTTTCATACTTAAATAATCTCAAGCTTTTTCAACCTTCACGCAATACATGAGCGTGAGCCATGGATATAGCACTATGGGTGGAATAGAATATGATGATGGGGATTGTGTGGAGAAGACAAAAAAGGAGAAAGTCTCACGTTGACGAGGCTAATCAACGGGCTATGGAGATGCCCATCAATTGATATCAACATGAGGAGTAGGGATTGCCATGCAACGGATGCACTAGAGCTATGAATGCTCAACAAAAGAAAACTAGTGGGTGTGCATCCAACTTGCTTGCTCACGAAGACCTAGGGCATTTTGAGGAAGCCCATCATAGGACTATACAAGCCAAGTTCTATAATGAAAAATTCCCACTAGTATATGAAAGTGATAACACATGAGACTCACTACATGAAGAGCATGGTGCTACTTTGAAGCACAATATATGAGACTCACTACATGAAGAACGAGGTGCTACTTTGAAGCACAACTGTGGAAAAAGAGATAGTAGCATTGCCCTTTTTATTTTTTATTTTGTATTTTATATTTTTTTGGGCCTTTCTTTTTTTCTTTTTGGCCCTCCTTTTTTCTGTTTGGGCAATGCTCTAATAATGATGATCATCACACTTCTATAAATTACAACACAAGGATTACAACTCGAAACTTAGAACAAGATATGACTCTGTATGAATGCCTTCGGCGGTGTACCGGGATGGTGCAATGAATCAAGAGTGACATGTATAAAAATAATGCTTGGTGGCTTTGCCACAAATACGATGTCAACTACAAGATCTTGCAATGGCAATATGACCAAAGTAATATATGTCATGATGATGATGATGATGGAAGTTGCATGGCAATATATCTCGGAATGGCTATGGAAATGCCATAATAGGTAGGTATGGTGGCTGTTTTGAGGAAGATATAAGGAGGTTTATGTGTGATAGAGCGTATCGTATCACGGGGTTTGGATGCACCGGCGAAGTTTGCGCCAACTCTCAATGTGAGAAAGGGCAATGCACGGTACCGAAGAGGCTAGCAATGGCAGAAAGGTAAAAGTGCGTATAATACATGGACTCAACATTAGTCAAAAGAACTCATATACTTATTGCAAAAATTTAGAAGTCATCAAAAATCAAGTACTACGCGCATGCTCCTAGGGGGATAGATTGGTAGCAAAAGACCATCGCTCGTCCCCGACCGCCACTCATAAGGATGCACAAGCCAGGTACACTTCATGTTTCAAATTTGTTACACAACTTTAACCATACGTGCATGCTATGGGACTTACAAACTTCAACACAAGTATTTCTCAAATTCACAACTACTCAACTAGCATGACTTTGATATTATTACCTCCATATCTCAAAACAATTATCAAGCATCAAACTTATCTTAGTATTCAACGCACTCAAAAGAAAGTTTCACATATCTTGAACACCAAGTATATTAACATTAAGCAAATTACCATGCTATTAACGACTCTCAAAATAATCTAAGTGAAGCATGAGAGATCAAGTTTCTTTAAAACAAATCCACCACCGTGCTCTAAAAGATCTAAGTGAAGTACTAGAGCAAAAAATTATCACGCTCAAAAAGATATAAGTGAAGCACTATGAGCAAAACTAGCAAGCTCAAAAGATATAAGCGAAGCACATAGAGTATTCTAACAAATTTCAATTCATGTATGGCTCTCTCAAAAGGTGTGTACAGCAAGGATGATTGTGGTAAACTAACAAGCAAAGACGCAAATAATACAAGACGCTCCAAGCAAAACACATATCATGTTGGTGAATAAAAATATAGCTCCAAGTAAATTACCGATGGAAGTGGACGAAAGAGGGGATGCCTTCCAGGGCATCCCCAAGCTTTGACTTTTTGGTGTCCTTGTATTATCTTGGGGGTGCCATGGGCATCCACAAGCTTAGGCTCTTGCCACTCCTTGTTCCATAATCCATCAAAAGAATTCACCCAAAACTTGAGAACTTCACAACACAAAACTCAACAGAAATCTCGTGAGCTCCGTTAGAGAAAGAAAACAAAAGACTACTTCAAGGTACTGTAATGAACTCATTCTTTATTTGAATTGGTGTTAAACCTACTGTATTCCAACTTCTCTATGGTTTATAAACTATTTTACTAGCCATAGATTCATCAAAATAAGCAAACAACACACACAAAACAGAATGTGTCAAAAACAGAACAGTCTGTAGTAATCTGTAACTAACGCAAACTTCTGGAACTCTAAAAATTCCAACCAACATAGGACATACTGGAAAATTTGTTTATTGATCAGCATCAAAAAGAATCAATGCAAAATCACGTTCCTGTGATTTATTGATTTTTTTTCTCGTGAGCGCAAAGTTTCTGTTTTTCAGCAGAATCAAATCAACTATCATCATAGCTTATCCTATATGTTCTACTTGGCACAAACACTAATTAAAACATAAAACCACATCCAAACAGAAGGTAGATGGATTATTTATTCCTAGACAGAAGCAAAAACTAAAAACTAAAAATAAAATTGGGTTGCCTCCCAACAAGCGCTGTCGTTTAAGCCCCTAGCTAGGCATAAAAGCAAGGATAGATCTAGGTATTCCCATCTTTGGTAGGCAATCCATAAGTGGCTCTCGTGATAGATTCATATGGTAATTTTATTTTTTTTCTAGGGAAGTGTTCCATGCCCTTCTTTAAGAGAAATTGGAATCTAATATTCCCTTCCTTCATATCAATAATTGCACCAATCGTTCTAAGGAAAGGTCTACCAAGAATAATAGGACATGAAGGATTGCAATCTATATCAAGAACGATAAAATCTACGGGCACATAATTCATATTTGCAACAATAAGAACATCATTAATTCTCCCCATAGGCTTTTTAATAGTGGAATCCGCAAGATGCAAGTTTAGAGAGCAATCATCAAAATCACAGAAGTCTAGCAAATCGCATAAAGTTTTGGGAATAGTAGAGACACTAGCTCCCAAATCACACAAGGCATGAAACTCATAATTTTTAATTTTAATTTTGATAGTAGGTTCCCACTCATCATGGAGTTTCCTAGGGATAGAAACTTTCAACTCAAGCTTTTGTTTATAAGATTGCATTAAGGCATCAACAATGTGTTCGGTAAAGGCCTTATTTTGACTATAAGCATGAGGAGAATTTAACACGGATTGCAACAAGGAAATACAATCAATTAAAGAGCAATTTTCATAATTAAATTCCTTGAGATCCAAAATAGTGGGTTCAGCAACATCTCGATTTTTATTTCTTTCAATCCCACTTTTATCAATTTCATCATCAAGATCTAAAAACTCAGAATTCTTAGAACGCCTTCTAGGTAAAGTAAGATAATCTTCAGATTCATCAAGATTCATATTGCAAAACAAAGATTTAATGGGGGACACATCAATAACTTTTAGATCTTCATCTTGATTTTCATAGGGATTCGGTTTAGCGGCCATCTTATTAACTAAGGTAGCTTGCATATCCGAAATTTCAGCGGTCATCTTTTCAAGATGAGCAATTTAGGCCCTTATACCATCAAATTCTTTAGACATATCATCGAGTTCTTTATTCATAAAGCTCATAAAACTTTTTTTGTTCCTTAAGTTTGTTTCTAAAGAAATTATTGTGCTCAAATTGTAAAACCATAAATTTTCTAACATTGCTTTCGATCTCCTCTAGCCTTTTAAGGTGAAGGTCACCAAATCTAGGTAGAGCCATCGCAACAAAAAGACAAACTAACACAAAAGCAAGCATGAAGGCAAAGGGAAAAAGGCAAACAGGAAAGAGAGGAGGAGATTGGGAAAGAGAGGGCAAATAAAACGGCAAGGGTGAAGTGGGGGAGAGGAAAACGAGAGGCAAATGGCAAATAATGTAATGCGAGAGAGAGGGATTGTGATGGGTACTTGGTATGTTGACTTTTGTGTAGGCCTCCCCAGCAACGGCGCTAGAAATCCTTCTTGCTGCATCTTGAGCTTGCGTTGGTTTTCCCCGAAGAGGAGAGGATAATGCAGCACAGTAGCGTAAGTATTTCCCTCAGTTTTTGAGAACCAAGGTATCAATCCAGTAGGAGGTCATGCGCAAGTCCCTCGTACCTGCACAAAACGATAGCTACTCGCAACCAACGCGATTAGGGGTTGTCAATCCCTTCACGGTCACTTACAAGAGTGAGATCTGATAGAGATAATATTTTTGGTATTTTTGGTATAAAGATGCAAAGTAAAAAGTAAAAGCAAAGCAAGTAAATAAAGCGACGGAGGTTGATATGATGAGAATAGACCCGGGGGCCATAGGTTTCACTAGTGGCTTCTCTCAAGAGCATAAATATTCTACGGTGGGCAAACAAATTACTGTTGAGCAATTGATAGAATTGAGCATAGTTATGAGTATATCTAGGCGATGATCATGTATATAGGCATCACGTCCAAAACAAGTAGATCGAAATGATTCTGCATCTACTACTATTACTCCACTCATCGACCGCTATCCAGCATGCATCTAGAGTATTAAGTTAAAAACAGAGTAACGCCTTAAGCAAGATGACATGATGTAGAGGGATAAATTCATCCAATATGATAAAAAAAACCCATCTTGTTATCCTCGATGGCAACAATACAATACGTGCCTTGCAACTCTTTCTTTCACTGAGTAAGGACACCGCAAGATTGAACCCAAAGCTAAGCACTTCTCCCATTGCAAGAACTACCAATCTAGTTGGCCAAACCAAATAAGATAATTCGAAGAGACTTGCAAAGATAACTCAATCATACATAAAAGAATTCAGAGAAGAATCAAATATTTTCCATGGATAAGCTGGATCATAAACCCACAATTCATCGGTCTCAACAAACACACTGCAAAAAGAAGATTACATCGAATAGATCTCCACGAGAGAGGGGGAGAACATTGTATTGAGATCCAAAAAGAGAGAAGAAGCCATCTAGACACTAGCTATGGACCCGAAGGTCTGAAGTAAACTACTCACACTTCATGGGAGGGGCTATGGTGATGATGTAGAAGCCCTCCATGGTGGATGCCCCCTCTGGCAGAGCTCCGAAACAGGCCCCAAGATGGGATCTCGTGGATACAGAAAGTTGCGGTGGTGGAATTAGGTTTTTGGCTCCTGTTCTGATCGTTCGGGGATAAGTAGGTATATATAGGAGGAAGGAGTACGTCGGTGGAGCTCCGAGGGGCCCACGAGGTAGGGAGCGCGCCTAGGGGGGCGCCCTCCACCCGCGTGACCGCCTCTGGCGCTTCTTGGAGTAGGGTCCAAGTCTCCTGGGTCACGTTCGGTTGAAAAATCACGATCCCGAAGGTTTCATTCCGTTTGGACTCCGTTTGATATTCTGTTTCTTCGAAATACTGAAAAAGGCAAAAAACAACAATTCTGGGCTGGGCCTCCGGTTAATAGGTTAGTCCCAAAAATAATATAAAAGTGGAAAAAAGCCCAATATTGTCCAAAACAGTAAATAAAGTAGCATGAAGCAATCAAAAATTATAGATACATTGGAGACGTATCAACCGATATATGAAAAATTTTGTATAATTTTTTAACCGTGGCCACAATATGGGCTGTAATGCTAACAAAAAGAATATGGGCTCCAAAAAACCCGTAAGAATTAGCAAATGCGTTGTAAACTATTTGAAATAATGGCAGATGGGTTGTATGCTGTTTTCCACAGATTTGAGGCTTTCCACAGATGGCATGTATACTGTTGGATGTCCATCCAATGGCCGTCGTGCTTCTTCAATCTCTGCTCTTCCTGCTCCAGCCGCTCAAACAAGCGTCGGCGGGACTGCCTGCTCCCTCCTCCCCGCGGCCGGCTGTGCTGCCGCGCAGGCCTCACCGCGCCACCGTACTCCCATCGCTGGCCTAGCTATCCCTCTACTCACCCTCAGTCCCACACATGCTGTTATTCTCCGGCGACGGCAGACGAAACAGTAAACCCTCGTAATCCTCCACGTGGGAAATAACTGCCGAGTATTCCCTGGCTCCGTGTCGTTCCCTTCCTAGGCCTTGCCGTCGTCCACTGCCCTGGTGCTCTCGGCGCGGCCTGGTCAACGTGGTCAATGAACGACATCCATCGGAAATGGACTATACGTGGAGAGGCTGACAGCTGGGTCCATGGCCGCACGCAAGGAAATGCCTCCTTATTACGCGCAAAATAATGATTCCTCCACCTGACATCAGGGACCCACCGAAAGGGCCTCTGTATTTCGCGAAAAAAACGTTACCGCCGCTAACAGCTTAGACCCACCATTTATATCTTCGCACGCAAGGAAGTGCCTCCTTATTACGCCCAAAAAAAAGAATACTCCCCCTGCTAGCTGGGACCCAGTATAGTGGGCCTACTAAGTTGACGGGGACGAAGGGCTTTGTCAACTTAGTCAATATGCACGATTCTAGCTCGACTGACCGTACGATGTCCATCCAACGGCCGTAGTGCTTCTTCAACCTCTGGTCTTCTTGCTCCAGCCGCCCAAAGCAGCGCCGGTCGTGCCGCCTGCTCCTGCCTCCCGTGGCCGGCTGTGCTGCCGCGGAGGCCTCACTGCCCCCATACTACTCCCACCGCTGGCCAGGCCATCCCTCCACTCCACTCACCCACACCCCCTGTTATTTTGCGGCGAGGGCAGCGCAACCGAACCAGTGAACCCTCGTACTCCTCTCCGCGTGGGCATCCACTATCGCGTCTTCCCCGGCTCCGCGTCGTCCCCTTCCTAGGCCTCGCCGTCGTACACCGCCGTGGTGCTCTCGGCACGGCGTGGTCAATGTGGTCAACGAACGAATTCCATCGGAAGAATACTGTACGTGGAGAGGCTGACAGCTGGGTCCACGACAGCCGCAAGGAAGTGCCTCCTTATTACGCGGAAAATAATTATTCCTCCACCTGACAGCAGGGACCCACTGGACGGGCCACCAGTATTTCGCGAAAAAAATGTTTGCCCCTGACTGCTGGGACCCACCTGACGGGCCACCATATTTCACGAAAAAAACGTTCTCCCTGCTGTCAACTCGGACCCACCGGAAGTGCCTCCTTATTACGCACAAAAAATGAATACCCCCCCAGCTAGCTGGGACCCACCTTGGTGGGAGGCTGACTTGTGGGCCTACTAAGTTGACGGGGATGGAGGGCTTTGTCAACTTAGTCAATATAAACGATTCTAGCTCCAGTGACCGTACGATCTCCATCTAACGGCCGTAGTGCTTCTTCAACCTCTGGTCTTCTTGCTCCAGCCGCCCAAAGCAGCGCCGGTCGTGCCGCATGCTCCTGCCTCCCGTGGCCGGATGTGCTGCCGCGGAGGCCTCACCGCCCCCTACTATTCCCACCGCTGGCCAGGCCTTGCGGTGACGGCAGCCTCACACCGCAGCCAAACCAGTGAACCCTCGTACTCCTCTCGGCATGGGCTTCCACTGCCGCGTCTTCCCCGGCTCCCCATCGTCCCCTTCCTAGGCCTCACCGTCGTCCACCGCCCTGGTGCTCTTGGCGTGGCGTGGGCAACATGGTCAAGGAACGATTTCCATCGGACGTGGACTGTATGTGGAGAGGCTGACAGCTGGGTCCACGGCCGCAGCAAGGAAGTGCCTCCTTATTACGCGGAAAATAATTATTCCTCCACCTGACAGCGGGGACCCACTGGACGGGCCACCGTATTTCGCGAAAAAAACGTTTCCCCTGACTGCTGGGACCCACCAGCTACACCTTCGCACATAGGGAAGTGCGTCCAGGCAAAAAAAAAACGATTCGCCCCTCTGACTGCTGGGACCCACCAGCTACATTTTCGCACGCAAGGAAGTGCCTGGCAGTCGGGACCCACCTGGTCGAAGCATACGTAGCGTTGTCATTCTGGTCGCGAACGTGTACGTACATATTGGTCGTTGTAGAGGCGCGCACGTGTCGTAGTAGAGGCGCGCACGTAGCATGTACACGTACGTACAACGGCCAGGGTGCAAGAAAGAAAATACGGCCACATATGTGTACATACGGGCGGGGTCTCGAATGCCTAGTCGCGCATATGTACGGCGAGGGCTCGTGTTCATGGGGAGGCAACGGAATACGTTGTGTTCATGGGAAGGCAACGGAATGCGTCGTGTTCATCGCGAGACAACGGAATGCGTCGTGTTCATGGGGATGCAACAGAATGCATCGTGTTCATCGGGAGGCAACAGAACGCGTGGGAGCCAACCGGCTTGGATGGAACAGGCGATGGAAATGAGGCCTGGCGTACCGCAAAACGGAGGAAACGGACCTCCTACGGTCGAAACGGGGGTCTCTGTTGATCGGGAGGGGTGTGGCGTACCGCAAAACGGAGGAGACGGACCTCCTACGAACGAAACGGGGGTCCTGTTGATCGGGAGGGGTGTGGCGTACCGCAAAATGGACGAAACGGACCTCCTACGGTCGAAACGGGGGTCCTGTTCATTGGGAGGGGTGTGGCGTACCGCAAAACAGGAATCCACGGGATACTGTTCATCTCCACCATCGACCTCCTCCAGCCTCCACGGGCTACCGTCGACCTTCTCCAGCCTCCACGGGCTCCTGTTCATCCAGCCTCCACCGCGCGCTACTCCACCGGCTACTGTTCAACCACCCCTCCATCGTCTACTGTTCATCCAGCCCTCCACACCACGGGGTCCCCCCCCCATAACGCTCACTATTCATCCCAGAGGCAGCATCGATCGGCTTCAGTTAGCAGCAGTAGAGAAGGAATCGCTCCATTGGGTTCAGTTAACAGCCATCGATCGATCGCTCGGGTTTAGTAACGCGTAGCGTGCAGTGCAATCGCTCGGTTCAGTTAGAGCCCAACGCCTCGCTCGGGTTCAGTTAGAGCCAATGCCTTGCACACACGCGCGTACCTGTACGAGAGAAACGCGCATCTCTCTCCCACCGTAACCGGAAACTCCCCGAAATTTTCCTCCCCCTCGCTTCTACCACGGTTTTTTCCGTCATGGACGGCCCAAAGAATGTCATGCAGCTGCGTCTCCGGCCCGCCCAGGACGAAAAGCCCATTTTCTATCATGTTTTTTTGTCATAGAAGTAGGAGCCCACCACATCTATGATGATACCGGGTTTTGTCATAATTATCATCATAGAAGTGTCATATATATGACAGAAAAAAAATTCGTTTGGCCCAAAATGTCACGGATGTGTCTTTTTTTGTAGTGCAAGGTGCTTGAGCGCGGCCGCAATCTACGACCGGGCGGCCATGGCAGACCAAACGGCCAATGTTGCTTCTCAGGTGGCAGCAGCAACATCTGCCTTGGGGATAGCAGCTGGCGAGAGCAGCACAACAGATGTCCGTTCCATAGCGGCGGCCTTAGCCCTGATGCAGGCCGCCCACGACCATGTTGAGGCCGCCCATGCCCAGCTCGTAGCGGTCACTACACAAATTGAACGAATTTTCTCTGACAACGGTCAGCAACCCACGGCCGTAGAGTTGGCAATCGCCGAGAGCGTTCGAGCAGTCGTCCGTTCCTCCGCCGCATACCTTGCGACGACGGAGCCCGTTGATACGTCTCCAACGTATCTATAATTTTTGATTGTTCCATGCTATTATATTACCTGTTTTGGATGTTTATGGGCTTTACTTTACACTTTTATATCATTTTCGGGACTAACCTACTAACCGGAGGCCCAGCCCGAATTCATGTTTTTTCCCTATTTCAGTGTTTCGAAAAGAAGGAATATCAAATGGAGTCCAAACGGAATGAAACCTTCGGGAGCGATCTTTTTGGAACAAATGCAATCCAAGAGACTTGGAGTGGACGTCAAGAAGTAACCGAGGCAGCCACGAGGGTGCCCGGCGCGCCCTAGGGGAGCAGGCGCGCCCCCCACCCTCGTGGGGCCCTCGTGGCTCCCCTGACCTACCTCCTTCGCCTATATATATACATGTACCCCGAAAACATCCAGGAGCACCACGAAAAACTAATTCCACCACCGCAACCTTATGTATCCACGAGATCCCATCTTGGGGCCTTCGCCGGCGCTCCGTCGGAGGGGAATCAACGACGGAGGGCCTCTATATCATCTCCAAGGCCTCTCCGATGAGTTGTGAGTAGTTTACCACAGACCTTCGAGTCCATAGTAATTAGCTACGTGGCTTCTTCTCTCTTTCTGGATCTCAATACAATGTTCTCCCCTCTCTTGTGGAGATCTATTCGATGTAAACTCTTTTTGCGGTGTGTTTGTAGAGATCCGATGAATTGTGGGTTTATGATCAAGTTTATCTATGAATAATATTTGAATCTTCTCTGAATTCTTTTATGTATGATTGAGTTATCTTTGCAAGTCTCTTCGAATTATCAGTTTGGTTTGGCCTACTAGATTGATCTTTCTTGCAATGGGAGAAGTGCTTAGCTTTGGGATCAATCTTGCGGTGTCCTTTCCGAGTGACAGCAGGGGCAGCAAGGCACGTATTGTATTGTTGCCATCGAGGATAAAAAGATGGTATTTATACCATATTGCATGAGTTTATCCCTCTACATCATGTCATCTTTCTTAATGTGTTACTCTGTTCTTCATGAACTTAATACTCTAGATGCAGGCAGGAGTCGGTCGATGTGTGGAGTAATAGTAGTAGATGCAGAATCGTTTCGATCTACTTGTTGCGGACGTGATGCCTATATACATGATCATGCCTAGATATTCTCATAACTATGCACTTTTCTATCAATTGCTCGATAGTGATTTGTTCACCTACCGTAATACTTGTGCTATCTTGAGAGAAGCCACTAGTGAAACCTATGGCCCCCGGGTCTATCTTTTATCATATAAGTTTCCTATCTACTTTTATTTGCATCTTTTACTTTCCAATCTATATCATAAAAATACCAAAAATATTTATCTTATCTTATTATCTCTATCAAATCTCACTTTTGCAAGTTACCGTGAAGGGATTGACAACCCCTTTATCGCGTTGGTTGCGAGGTTCTTGTTTGTTTGTGTAGGTACGAGGGACGTGTGTGGATCCTCCTACTGGATTGATACCTTGGTTCTCAAAAACTGAGGGAAATACTTACGCTACTTTGCTGCATCACCCTTTCCTCTTCAAGGGAAAACCAACGCAGTGCTCAAGAGGTAGCAAGAAGGATTTCTGGCGCCGTTGCCGGGGAGGTCTTCGCACAAGTCAAGACATACCAAGTACCCATCACAAACTCATCTCCCTCGCATTACATTATTGGCCAATTGCCTCTCGTTTTCCTCTCCCCCATTAAAACTTTGCCTTTCTTCACCCTCCTTTTGTTCGATCTTGTGTTACCATGTGCCTTCTTTTTGCTTGCATCTTTGCTTGCTAAAAATCTATTGATATGGATTCACTTAAAGTGTTCTACTTGGATCATCTTTGATCCTTATGCGCTCGTGCTGAAACCCTAACTAGCCTAGTTGATGGGAAATCTTTAGATGGGCATGCTCATTTTGTGCGTCACCGTTTTTCTGAAAAAGGGAGACTCTTATGGGATCAAATAAATAGATTGTTGTGTTATGCTTGGAATCTTTGTGAAATTTATGATTTTACCTTTTGCTCTAAGAACCCTAAAAACACATTCCCTACCTATGTGAGTTTAATGAAAATGAAATCTTATCTTCTTATGCAAGGGGTGTTTATAGTTACTATTATATCGAACAAATTGAAGAATTTGTTGCTTTTAAGGGTGCTTATGAAGTTGCTTCTTTGATTGAAAAGTATGATATTACTCTCTATGAATCTAAAAAATTTGACATACTTAAATATTGCTATGAAAACTATGCTCATAATGTCTATGTCAAAGAATTTATTGAGAGAATGACTATTGCTTTGGAAGAAAATAATGATATGCATGAATCTATAGATAATGATTCTGATGATTTGATTGAAATATCCCTTGATGAGTGTGATGCTTGCTATTCTTGTGGCCATGATGCCAATATTTACGAAGATGAATTTGCTATAGTTCCTTATGTTAAATATGAGATTGTTGCTATTGCACCCATACTTGGTAGTTCCTTCAATGAAAAGCATGATTGCAATGATGTTACTATAAATTATATTGATGTCAATTGTGTTAATAATATGCAAAACCCTAAGCTTGGGGATGCTAGTTTTGCTATGTCTACTACTTGTTGCAATGATCATGACTGGGTGATTCTTCTTTTGATCTTGAAAATTTATTTAACTCCCATGATAAATATGAGATTGATAATAGTGTTTGCAATATTATTGAAAGTGGGTTTGGAAGAGTGTCAACTTTAGATCCCACATATTTGGATTTTGATCAATCTTGTGAAATTTTTGATAAAAGTGGGCTTGGAGAGGTCATGACTTTAGTTAATGTTAATCCCACTATTTTGGAAGAGTGTCAACTTCGCATGCATGTGGATCGTGTTGAAAATATTTTATGTGATAGCTATTTTGTTGAATTTGCTTATGATCCTACATGTAATTATTATGAGAGAGGAAAATATGGTCGTAGGATTTTTTATGTTACTAAATTACCTCTCGTCATGTTGAGATTGATATTGTCTCTTTCTTCTTCCTTGCATATGCTAGTTTTTGCTTGCCTTGTAAATTTGTTTGCTTATAATATGCCTATGCATAGGAGGTATGTTAGACTTAGATGTGTTTGTCACGTTTTTCATGATGCTCTCTTTGTGCTTCAATTCTTGTCTTTCATGTGAGCATCATTAAAATTATCAATGCCTAGCTAAAAGGCTTTAAAGAAAAGCGCTTGTTGGGAGGCAACCCAATTTTATTTTTGTTTCTTGCTTTTTGCTTCTGTTTAGTAAAAATATTTCATCTAGCCTCTGTTTAGATGTGGTTTTATGTTTTAGTTAGTGTTTGTGCCAAGTAGAACCTATAGGGTAACCTACGGTAATAGTTATTTTGATTCTGCTGAAAAACAGAAACTTTTGCGCGCACGAGAATAATTTTAATAAATCATAGAAACGTGCTTTTGCGTTGATTCTTTTTGTAGTAAATCAATAGACAAATTTCCCAGGACTTCCGGTAGGACTTTTAGAGTTCCAGAAGTATTCAAAAGTTACAGATTGCTACAGATTGTTCTGTTTTTGATAGAATCTGTTTTTCGTGTGTTGTTTGCTTGTTTTGATGCATCTATGGCTAGTATCAGGGGGTATGAACCATAGATAAGTTGGAATACAGTAGGTTTAACACCAATATAAATAAATAATGAGTTCATTACAGTACCTTATGTGGTGATTTTTCTTTCTTGCACTAACGGAGCTTATGAGATTTCCTGTTGAGTTTTGTGTTGTGAAGTTTTCAAGTTTTGGGTAAAGATTTGATGGACTATGGAATAAGGAGTTGCAAGAGACTAAGCTTGGGGATACCCATGGCACCCCAAGATATTCAAGGACAACTAAAAGCCTAAGCTTGGGGATGCCCCGGAAGGCATCCCCTCTTTCGTCTTCGTCTATCGGTAACTTTACTTGGAGCTATATTTTTATTCGCCACATGATATGTGTTTTGCTTGGAGCGTCTTGTATGATATGAGTCTTTGCTTTTTAGTTTACCACAATCATCCTTGCTGTACACACCTTTTTGGAGAGACCCACATGATTTGGAATTTATTGGAATACTCTATGTGCTTCACTTATATCTTTTGAGCTAGATAGTTTTGCTCTAGTGCTTCGCTTATATCTTTTAGAGCATGGCGGTGGCTTTATTTTGTAGAAATTGTTGATCTCTCATGCTTCACTTATATTACTTTGAGAGTCTTATAGAACAACATGGTATTTGCTATGGTTATAAATTTGGTCCTAGAATGATGAGCATCAAAGTTGGGTATAATAAAAACTATCATAGAAAGTGCATTAAACACTATGATCAATTTGATGCTTGATAATTGTTTTGAGATATAAAGGTGGTAATGTTAGAGTCATGCTAGTTTGGTAATTATGAAATTGAGAAATACATGTGTTGGAGTTGGCTAGTCCCGTAGCATGCACGTATGGTAAAAGTTGTGTGACAAATTTGTTTCATGGGGTGCTCTTTTAATTGTCTTCCTTATGAGTGGAGGTCGGGATCGTGCGATGGTTAACTCCTACCAACCCTTCCCCTAGGAGCATGCGTAGTAGTACTTTGCTTCGAGGGCAAGTAGACTTTTGTAATAAGTATATGAGTTCTTTATGACTAATGTGAGTCCATGGATTATACGCACTCTCACCCTTCCACCATTGCTGGCCTCTATTATACCGCGCAACTTTCGCCGGTATCATGCACCCACCATTTACCTTCCTCAAAACAGCCACCATACCTACCTATTATGGCATTTCCATAGCCATTCCGAGATATATTGTCATGCAACTTTCCACTGTTCTGTTTATTATGACACACCCCATCATTGTCATATTGATTGCATGATCATGTAGTTGACATCGTATTTGTGGCAAGGCCACCTTCATAATTTTACATACATGTCACTCTTGATTCCTTGCATATCCCGGTACACCGCCGGAGGCATTCATGTAGAGTCATATTTTGTTCTAAGTATTGAGTTGTAATTCTTGAGTTGTAAACCAATAAAAGTGTGATGATCTTCATTATTAGCACATTGTCCCAAGTGAGGAAAGGATGATAAAGACTATGATTCCCCCACAAGTCGGGATGAGACTTCAGACTTTATAAAAAATAAAAGAGGCCAAAGAAGCCCAAATAAATAAATAAATAAGAGAAGAAAAAAAGAAGCCAAAGAAGCCCACCAAATAAGAAAAGGAAAAAAATAAAAAGAAAAAAATGAGTGAAAAGAGAGAAGGGACAATGCTACTATCTCTTTTCCACACGTTTGCTTCAAAGTAGCACCATGATCTTCTTGATAGAGAGTCTCCTATGTTGTCACTTTCATATAATAGTGGGAATTTTTCATTATAGAACTTGGCTTGTCTATTCCAATTGTTAAGGCATATCTCTCTCAATGTAGTTTTGGTGATTGATGACAACACGTTTGCGGACTAATCGTGTGCTTTGAGCATTTCAGAGATTCATCCTTTGGCACGAGATGATTCCTTCCCTTTGGAGTTTTAATCAAGACAGTGTAGCTCTTTCATTTCTGTTTTGGTGGACTTGTTTCGTAGGAGTCACCGTACTATCAAGAGGGGGTCCACTTTGGTAAGGCTAGGGTGGAATCAACACATACACATCCTTTTCGCACCCATTGAGCCTTCCCTCTTCGATGGAGGTTTCCTTCCCTTCCAATGAGTGTGATTTGGTCCAAGCGGTAGTACCGCGGTGCCCAGCGGTAGTACCGCTCAAGAGCCACAGGCGGCAGTACTGCTCTGCAGCGGTAGTACCGCCTGTGGGTCCTCAGCCGTAGAACCCTGCGGTACCGGGATCCTACCGCGTCAACTCGAGGGGGTCGCCTCTCGTGTCGGATTGTGCGGCACTAACTAGCGGCAGCAGAAGTGGTAGTACCGCTTGAGAGCGGTAGTACCGCCCTACCACCGCGGCAGTACCGCACTGGGTCCGATTCCTGCTCATACGCTAGCCCTCCCAGACTGCACAGCAGTACGGCGAGGGGGAGCGATAGTATCGCTAGTCCCAGCGGTAGTACCGCTGCCCCCTGCGGGGCTGTTTTGGGGGGTAACGGTTGGATTGTTCCCCCTCTATAAAAGGAGGTCTTCTTCTCCAAAGTTGACCTACCTCTTCCCCCCAAAGCTCCATTGTTGCTCCAAGCTCCATTTTCACCCGATCTCTCTCCCTAGCCAATCAAACTTGTTGATTTGCTCGGGATTGGTTGAGAAGGCCCCGATCTACACTTCCACCAAGAGAAATTTGATTCCCCCCACTAATCCCTAGTGGATCTTGTTACTCTTGGGTGTTTGAGCACCCTAGACGGTTGAGGTCACCGCGGAGCCATAGTCCATTGTGGTGAAGCTTCGTGGTGTCGTTGGGAGACTCCAATTAAGTTGTGGAGATTGCCCCAACCTTGTTTGTAAAGGTTCGGTCGTCGCCTTCAAGGGCACCAATAGTGGAATCACGGCATCTCGCATTTTGTGAGGGCGTGAGGAGAATACGGTGGCCCTAGTGGCTTCTTGGGGAGCATTGTGCCTCCACACCACTCCAACGGAGACGTACTTCCCCTCAAAAGGAAGGAACTTCGGTAACACATCCTCGTCTTCACCGGCTCCACTCTTGGTTATCTCGTGCCTTTACTTGTGCAAGCTTATTTGTGTTGTATCCCTTGCTTGATTGTGTGCTTGTTGTTGTTGCATCATATAGGTTGCTCACCTAGTTGCATATCTAGACAACCTACTTTGATGCAAAGTTTAATTTCGTCAAGAAAAGCTAAAAATTGTTAGTTGCTTATTCACCCCCCCCCCCTGGTCAACTATATCGATCCTTTCAATTGGTATCAGAGCCTCGTCTCTTTATTAATGACTTTGCCGTCCGAAGAGTATGGTTGACACCGTAGATGGTGGGGAGGAGCACTCCGGTGTGAATCCAAGCTTGTCTACGACCGATGGGGGAACCGCGGTTTCTCGTGAGGAATTCAATGTGGCTTTGGACACATTGAAAACCTCCATGACAACCGAGGTTGAAAGCATGTTTAATAAATTCTTAGAAGGACTTAAACTATCTACCTCGCCGATGGAAGTGGGTGATCCCACTAACAAGGTGACGGATGCTAACTCCGACAAGGGGGAAGCTACTAGTGAAAAGGGTCCTTTTACTAGTGGTAGAAATGGCACCGGCATCTTTGCCCATGTGGAACCTCCAATTTATGGAGGACCGATTCCCTCTACTCATTTAAATCATGCCGGTCCTCCTCCTAAGATTGTGAAAAATGAGGACTTTGATTCTTGGGTTTATAGATTCAAGCGTCATTTAAATCATGTGAATACTAATCTTTGGAGAATCATTGAAGAAGGTTTCTATCCACATGACCGAAGCAACTTCACTCCTAGAGAAGCCGTGGATAATCAATTCAATGAGAATGCTCTCTTCATCATCCAAGATGCAGTTCCACCCGAAGATCTCCCTGATCTTAGACCCTTCGCCATGGCCAAAGATGCATGGCATTGTGTTGTTTCTCTCTATAAGGGAAGCGCAAGCATTCAACGCTCCAACTACGAAGTGGTGCAAGATGAAGCCGATGAGTTTGCAATGAAAGAAGATGAAGAACCTCGTGAGCTCTTTCGGAGAGTAACCAAACTCGCAGTCTCACTCCGAGATCATGGGAGCAAGGACACGGATGACAATTGGATCAAGTGCAAGTTCCTCAAAGCAATGATGCCTTACCACAAGGCCATGTCCTCCATCATCCGTCAAAGACCGGACTTCCACTCCTTGTCCTCAAATGAAGTGTTGGATGAGTTTGTGGCAATGAGGATCTTGGACAAGACCGCCGACAACGCGGTGTTGCATTCTCAAAGAGCAAAGAAGGCCAACCTTGCCTTGAAGGCGAAGGTTATTGTGGAAGAAGAGGAAGAAGAGGAAGATGAGGAGAGCAACCCCGAAGATACAAAATATGATTATCATGAGCACATTGCTCTTGCTTCAAGGCAATTTTGGAGCAAGAAGAACACAAGGCCCAACTTCAACAAGAACAACTCAAGTGGGTTCAAGGGAAAGCAACGTGTGAGAACATGTTACAATTGTGGCAATGTGAGCCACTTTGTTGTGGATTGCCCTTACGAGAAGCGGGAAGACAATGGTGTCAAGCTCATCCGAAAAGACAAAGCCAAGTCCTTTCCCAACAAGAACAACTTCACCAAAAAGACTCCTACTCGAGGGTTGGTGGTTCAAGAAGAATATCATGTGGATGACGATGATGATGAAGATAGTGAAGCCATGGCCATGGCCTCCGTTGCCATTGCCACAACTCCACGGGTGTCCCTCTTCGACTCACCCAATGAGAACATCACCGCCAAGTGTCTCATGGCTAAAGCCACCAACAAGGTAACCCCCAACATCAAAACCACCATCATTACTAATCCCTCCTTGACGGATGGCATTGATGAAAGTGAGGGTCTAATGAGGAAGTGAATGAATTTGAGTC
Organism: Triticum dicoccoides; assembly: GCF_002162155.2. Classification (NCBI taxonomy): domain Eukaryota; kingdom Viridiplantae; phylum Streptophyta; class Magnoliopsida; order Poales; family Poaceae; genus Triticum; species Triticum dicoccoides. The sequence goes on along the minus strand of NC_041387.1, from coordinate 175,444,495 downwards.
TTTTATGAGTAAGCTCAAGGGAAAATCCAAGAAGCACTTCGTTGCTCTCTTGGAACAACTTGGTGAAGCCAATGACATGATCAAGGATCATGAAGAAACCATCTCTAAGATGGAAGGTCATAGTCGTGACTATGCCGATTAGATATTGGATCTCTCTAATGCTCTTGAGGAAGAGAGTGGCCATCATTTGGCTCTTGAGGAGCCACACAACGATGACCATGCTAAATTAAAGAAAGATCTTGATCATGCTCTTGTTGTATCTCGTGCACTAAATTCCGAGAAGGCTAAACTTGGGGTTGACCATGCTAGACTCAAGGAGGAGTTTGGTATACTTGACAAGGCCCACAAGGTCTTGAAGGGTGCTCATGCTAGCCTCAAGGAGTCTCATGATCAACTCCAAGTGAAGTTTACCAAGGAGAAAGCCACCTTTCCTCATATGGTATTAATTGATAACCCATGTTGTGAGCATGTGCATCTTGTAGAGGAGAATGCCAAGTTGAAGCAGAAACTTGAGAAAGGCCTTGTGACGTGCATACAAGGTGAGAAGAACCTCAATGACCTTATGAGCAATCAAAAGGAAGTTGTGGACAAGGAGGGAGTTGGGTTTGCACCCAAGTCCAAGAACAAGAAGAAGAACGACAAGACCAAACGACCTCCCCCTCTCAAGCAAACTTTTTTGAAGGAGGGAGAGGGTGCTCCTAAGGAGAAGAAGAACAATGTTAAAGGTGGTGATGTCAAAAAGGGCAATGCCACCCCTTCCAACAAAGCCGACGACTTTAACCCTTCTTATGTGTTGTGCCGTGCTAGTGATGGGCATGTTTATGCTAAATTTGTTGGTTCTTGTTATGAGTACATTGAATGGTCTATTTGGGTTCCTAAGACCCTTGTTACTAACATCAAAGGACCCATTACAAAATGGGTACCTAAAACCAAGCATTGATCTCTTGTAGGTGTTTGCTTCCAGTGGGGGATCATGGTTGCTCGATAGTGGAGCAACAAATCATATGACCGGAAGCAAGGACTTGGTGGTGGACGTGCACAAGATCCCTTCTATGGCCACCAACGTCGAGTGGGGTGATGCCTCGTCGTCTAAGGTATTGGGTCTTGGCAAGGTTGTCATTTCTCATGATCTAACAATCGAGAAAGTCATGCTTGTTGAGTCCCTTGCTTACAATCTACTTTCCGTTCGTCAACTTGCACTCATGGGTTTTGCCACTTTCTTTGATATTGATACTATGGCCCTCTTGTGGAGCAAGACTCTTAAAGTAGCCTTTGCTGGGCATGCCGATAATGGTCTTTATGTGATTAACTTTTCGGAGCGACCCACTAAGACCGCGACATGACTAATGGCTAAAGTTGATGTGGGATGGCTTTGGCATCGTGATACGTCCATTTTGCATCATGCTTTTATATCAATATTTATTGCATTATGGGCTGTTATTACACATTATATCTCAATACTTATGGCTATTATCTCTTATTTTACAAGGATTACCATGAAGAGGGGGAATGCCGGCAGCTGGAATTCTGGCTGGAAAAGGAGCAAACATTGGAAACCTATTCTGCACTGCTCCAAAAATCCTGAAACTCCACAAAACATGTTTTTGGAATTAATAAGAATTACATCAGGGGGCCCACACCCTGGCCAGGAGGGTGGGGGCGCGCCCACCCTTACTGGGCGCGCCCCTGTCTCCTGGGCCCCCTGGTGGCCCCCGGTGTCCATCTTCTGCTATATGAGGGCTTTTACCCTGGAAAAAAACGTGGGCAAGCTTACGGGGCGAAACTCCGCCGCCACGAGGCGAAACCTTGGCGAAATCAATCGAGGGCTCCGGTGGAGCTATTCTGCCGGGGACACTTCCCTCCGGGAGGGGGAAATCATCACCATCATCATCACCAACGATCCTCTCATCGGGAGGGGGTCAATCTCCATCAACATCTTCACCAGCACCATCTCCTCTCAAAACCCTAGTTCATCTCTTGTATCCAATCTTGTATCAAAACCACAAATTGGTACCTAAGGGTTGCTAGTAGTGTTGATTACTCCTTGTAGTTGATGCTAATTGGTTTACTTGGTGAAAGATCATATGTTCAGATCCTTAATGCATATTATTACCCCTCTGATTATGAACATGAATATGCTTTGTGAGTAGTTACGTTTGTTCCTGAGGACATGGGTGAAGTCTTGCTATTAGTAGTCATGTGAATTTGGTATTCGTTCGATATTTTGATGAGATGTATGTTGTCTTTCCTCTAGTGGTGTTATGTGAACATCGACTACATGACACTTCACCATTATTTGGGCCTAGAGGAAGGCATTGGGAAGTAATAAGTAGATGGTGGGTTGCTATAGTGACAGAAGCTTAAAGCCTAGTTTATGTGTTGCTTCGTTAGGGGCTGATTTGGATCCACACGTTTAATGTTGTGGTTAGGTTTACCTTACTACTTCTTTTGTATTTGCGGACACTTGAAATAGGGGTTAATCATAAGTGGGATGCTTGTCCACGTAAGGACAGTACCCAAGCACCGGTCCACCCACATATCAAATTATCAAAGTACCGAACGCGAATCATATGAACGTGATGAAAACTATCTTGACGATAATTCCCATGTGTCCTCGGGAGCTCCTTCCTCATTATAAGAAATTGTCCAGGCTTATCCTTTGCTACATAAAGTATTGGGCCACCTTGCTGCACTTTATTTACTTTCATTGCTTGTTATCGTTACAATTTATCTTATCACAAAACTATCTATTACCTACAATTTCAGTGCTTGCAAAGAAATCCTTACTGAAAACCGCTTATCATTTCCTTCTGCTCCTCGTTCGGTTCGACACTCTTACTTATCAAAAGGACTACGATAGATCTCCTACACTTGCAGGTCATCAAGACTCTTTTCTGGCGCCGTTGCCGGGGAGTGTAGCACTTTTGGTGAGTGGAACTTGGTAAGGAAACATTTATATAGTGTGCTGAAATTTTCTGTTACTTGTCACTATGGAAACTAATCCTTTTAGGGGCTTGTTTGGGGTATGTTCACCCCGACCAGAAGAGCAAAGAGTTTCTCCTCAACCTACTGAACTTTTTGAAAATATTTACTTTGAGATTCCTTCGGGTATGATATAGAAACTGCTAGCTAATCCATTTGCAGGAGATGGAACATTGCATCCCGATTTACACCTTATCTTTGTGGATGAAGTTTGTGGATTATTTAAACTTGCAGGTATTCCTGATGATGTTGTCAAAAGGAAGGTCTTCCCTTTATCTTTGAAGGGAGATTCATTGACATGGTATAGGCTATGTGATGATATGAGATCTTGGAATTATAAACGATTGAAGTTGGAAATTCACCAGAAATTCTATCCTATGCATCTTGTTCATCGTGATCGTAATTACATATACAATTTCTGTCCTCGCGAAGGAGAAAGCATCACTCAAGCTTGGGGGAGGCTTAAGTCAATGTTATATTCATGCCCCAATCATGAGCTCTCCTGGGAAATGATTATTCAAAAAAATTATGCTCGGCTTCATCTCAATGATCGCAACCTGCTCGATACTTCTTGTGCTCGTTCTTATATGCTGAAGACTATTGATTTCAAATGGGACTTATTGGAAAGAATTAAACGCAACTCTGAAGATTGGGGTTCCGACGATGGTAAGGAGTCAGGTATGACACCTAAGTTTGATTGTGTTAAATCTTTTATGGATACCGATGCTTTTCGTGGATTTAGCACTAAGTATGGACTTGACTCTGAGATAGTAGCTTCTTTCTGTGAATCCTTTGCTACTCACATTGATCTTCCTAAAGAGAAGTGGTTTAAATATAATCCTCCCGTTGAAGTAAAAGTAGTTGCACCTATTACAGTTGAAGAAAAGACTATCACCTATAGTGATCCTATTGTTCCTACTACTTATGTTGAGAAACCTCCTTTTCCTGTTAGGATAAAGGATCATGCTAAAACTTTGACTGTTGTTCATAAGAGTAATACTAGGACTTATACACCTCCTGAGCAAATCAAAGTTGAACCTAGTATTGCTATGGTTAAATATCTCTTGGATGATGATTTAGATTGGCATGTTATTTATTTCTATGGTGAGACTGCTAATATTGCTAGACCAGATACTAAGATACATAGACCTGTCGTAGGCATGCATGTTATTTCTGTTAAAATAGGAGATCATTATTATCATGGCTTATGTGATATGGGTGCTAGTGCTAGTGCAATACCCTATGACTTATATAAAGATATTATGCACGACATTGCACCCGTTGAATTAGAAGACATTGTTGTTACCATTAAGCTTGCTAATAGGGATACCTTTAAACTAGTTGGGATAGTTAGAGATGTTGAAGTCTTGTGTGGGAAGGTTAAATATCCTGCTGATTTTCTCATTCTTGGTTCCCCACAAGATGATTTTTGTCCCATTATTTTTGGTAGACCCTTCTTGAATACAGCTAGTGCTAGGATTGATTGTGAAAAGGATACTGTTACAATTGGCTTAGAGGGTATGTCTCATGAGTTCAATTTTGCTAAGTTTCGTAGACAACCCCGTGATAGAGAATCACCTAGTAAGGATGAGATATTGGTCTTGCTTCCATTGATGTACCTCCTACTGATCTATTAGAACAATATTTGCTATACCATGAAAATGATATGTTTATGAAGGAAAGAAGGGAAATAGATGAAGTGTTCCTTAAACAGGAACCTATGCTGAAACATAACCTTCCCGTTGAAATTCTTGGGGATCCCCCTCCACCCAAGGGTGATCCCGTGTTTGAATTCAAACCATTACCTGATAATCTTAAGTATGCTTATCTTGATGAAAAGAAAATATATCTTGTTATTATTAGTGCTAACCTTTCAGAGCAAGAAGAAGAAAGATTATTGAAAACTCTGAAGAAGCACCGAGCAACTATTGGATATACTCTGGATGATCTTAAGGGCATTAGTCCCACGTTATGCCAACACAAAATTACAGTGGAGAAAGATGCCAAACCAGTTAGAGATCCTCAACGACGACTGAATCCCAAGATGAAAGAAGTGGTAAGAAAGGAGATACTAAAGATCCTTGAGGCAGGTATAATTTATCCCGTTGCTGATAGTGAATGGGTAAGCCCTGTCCATTGTGTACCTAAAAAGGGAGGTGAGGGAGTCCTGGATTAGGGGGTGTCCGGATAGCCGGACTACCATCATCAGCCGAACTATCATCGGCCGGACTATCATCATCGACCGGACTCCAAGACTATGAAGATACAAGATTGAAGACTTCGTCCCGTGTCCGGATGGGACTTTCCTTGGCGTGGAAGGCAAGCTTGGCAATACGGATATGTAGATCTCCTACCATTGTAACCGACTCTATGTAACCCTAGCCCTCTCCGATGTCTATATAAACCGGATGGCTCTAGTCCGTAGGACATAACAACAACAACCATTACAATCATACCATAGGCTAGCTTCTAGGGTTTAGCCTCCTTGATCTCGAGGTAGATCCACTCTTGTAAACATCCACAATATCAATATCAATCAAGTAGGACATAGGGTTTTACCTCCATCAAGAGGGCCCGAGCCTGGGTAAAACATCGTGTCCCTTGTCTCCTGTTACCATCCGCCTAGACGCACAGTTCGGGACCCCCTACCCAAGATCCGCCGGTTTTGACACCGACAGGAGGTATTACCATTGTTCCTAATGATAAAGATGAATTGATCCCGCAAAGAATTATTACAGGTTATAGGATGGTAATTGATTTCTGTAAATTAAATAAGGCTACTAAGAAAGATCATTACCCTTTACCTTTTATTGATCAAATGCTAGAAAGACTATCCAAACACACTTATTTCTGCTTTCTAGATGGTTATTCTGGTTTCTCTCAAATACCTGTGTCAGCGGGGGATCAATCAAAAACTACTTTTACTTGCCCTTTTGGTACTTTTGCTTATAGACGTATGCCTTTTGGTTTATGTAATGCACCTGCTACCTTTCAAAGATGCATGATGGCTATATTCTCTGATTTTGTGAAAAGATTTGCGAGGTATTCATGGATGATTTCTCCTTTTATGGATCCTCTTTTGATGATTGCTTGGCAACCTTGATCGAGTTTTGCAGAGATGCAAAGACACTAGTCTCGTCTTGAATTGGGAAAAGTGCCACTTTATAGTGAATGAAGGCATTGTTTTGGGGCACAAGATCTCAGAGAGAGGTATCGAAGTTGACAAAGCTAAAGTTGATGCTATTGAAAAGATGCCATGTCCCAAGGACATAAAAGGTATAAGAAGTTTTCTCGGTCATGCCGGTTTTTATAGGAGGTTCATTAAGGACTTCTATAAAATCTCTAGGCCTCTGACTAATTTATTGCAAAAAGATATTCCTTTTGTCTTTGATGATGATTGTGTAGAAGCATTTGAAATACTTAAGAAAGCTTTGATCACTGCACCTATTGTTCAGCCACCTAATTGGAATTTACCTTTTGAAATTATGTGTGATGCTAGTGATTATGTTGTAGGTGTTGTTCTAGGGCAAAGAGTTGATAAGAAATTGAATGTTATCCAGTATGCTAGTAAGACTCTTGATACTGCCCAGAGAAATTATGCTACTACTGAAAAAGAATTCTTAGCAGTTGTGTTTGCATGTGATAAGTTTAGACCTTATATTGTTGATTCCAAAGTTACTATTCACACTGATCATGCTGCTATTAAATATCTTATGGAAAAGAAAGATGCTAAGCCTAGGCTCATTAGATGGGTTCTCCTGCTCCAAGAATTTGATTTACATATTATTGATAGAAAGGGAGCTGAGAACCCTGTTGCAGACAACTTGTCTAGGTTAGAGAATGTTCTTGATGACCCACTGCCTATTGATGATAGCTTTCCTGATGAACAATTAGCGGTCGTTAATGCTTCTCGTACTGCTCCTTGGTATGCTGATTATGGTAATTACATTGTTGCTAAGTTTATACCTCCTAGTTTCACATACCAGCAAAAGAAAAGGTTCTTTTATGATTTAAGACATTACTTCTGGGATGACCCACACCTTTATAAAGAAGGAGTAGATGTTGTTATTAGACGTTGTGTACCTAAGCATGAACAGGAACAGATCCTACGCAAGTGTCACTCTGAATCATATGGAGGACACCACGCTGGAGATAGAACTACACACAAGGTACTGCAATCTGGTTTTTATTGGCCGACCTCTTCAAAGATGCTCGTAAGTTTGTCTTATCTTGTGATGAATGTCAAAGAATAGGTAATATTAGTATATGTCAAGAAATTCCTATGAATTACTCTCTTGTCATTGAACAGTTTGATGTTTGGGGCTTTGATTATATGGGACCTTTTCCTGCCTCTAATGGTTATACACATATTTTAGTAGCTATTGATTACGTTACTAAGTGGGTAGAAGCTATTCCAACTAGTAGTGCTGATCATAACACCTCTATCAAATGCTTAAAGAAGTTATCTTTTCGAGGTTTGGAGTCCCTAGATATCTTATGACTGATGGTGGTTCAAATTTTATTCATGGTGCTTTCCGTAAGATGCTTGCTAAGTATGATGTCAATCATAGAATCGCATCTCCTTATCATCCGCAGTCTAGTGGTCAAGTAGAGTTGAGCAATAGAGAGCTCAAATTAATTTTGCAAAAGACCGTGAATAGATCTAGAAAGAATTGGTCCAAAAAACTTGATGATGCATTATGGGCCTATAGAACTGCATACAAAAATCCTATGGGTATGTCTCCTTATAAGATGGTTTATGGGAAAGCTTGTCATTTACCTCTTGAACTTGAACATAAAGCATATTGGGCTATTAAACAGCTCAACTATGACTTCAAACTTGCCAGTGAGAAGAGGTTGTTTGATATTAGCTCACTTGATGAATGGAGAACCCAAGCCTACGAGAGTGCCAAGCTATTCAAAGAAAAAGTCAAACGCTCGCATGACAAAACGATACAAAAGCGTGAGTTTAACGTAGGTGATTATGTGTTATTATTCAACTCTCGTTTAAGATTTTTTGCAGGAAAACTTCTCTCTAAATGGGAAGGTCCTTATGTTATCGAGGAGGTCTATCGTTCTGGTGCCATAAAAATCAACAACTTCGAAGGCACAAGCCCGAGGGTGGTGAACGGTCAAAGAACTAAACATTATATTTCAGGTAATCCTATCAATGTTGAAACTAATATTATTGAAACCGTAACCCCGGAGGAATACATAAGGGACACTTTCCAGAACATTCCGGACTCCGAAAAGGAATAGGTATGTGGTACGGTAAGTAAACCGACTCCAAAACAACCCTAATGGCAATTTTTATCAGTTTTGGAATATTTAAGAATTTTAGGAAGAAAGATGTAGTCGAGAGGGACACGAGGCCCCCATGAGAGTGGAGGGCGCGCCCACCCTTACTGGGCGCGCCCCCTGTCTCGTGGGCACCTCGTGTGCCTCCCAGACTCCGTTTTCTTGCACGTTACGTATTTTGGTCAGTAAAAATTCATTATATAAACTCCCGAAGGTTTTGACCACCGTATCACGCAAATATCCTCTGTTTTTGTTTCGAGCTGTTCCTGTTGCAGATTAAGAGCAATATGTCTTCTCAAGAGTCAGTCGGGGAGAGTCGGGTGTCTCACCCAACACCAGGCCCAGGAGCAAATAGTGATGCTTATCACTTTGGACCATCAACGGAGGATGAGATGGAGGCTGACTTGAAAAGGATAGATGCCGTGGAGGAAGATCAAGAAGTTACCTCTCATCTCCAAGCAGAATGCATGATGGGGGAACTACCTAGCTCGGCTATTCCAGATTCGGTCATCCCTTCCAAGTTTAGATTTATTTCTTATGAAAATATGAAAAAGAGCGTCACTTGTTCTCCAGAAGCTATGCAACATCCTTGGGTAAAGGGAGCTTTGGTCGTTACGGGCAAGCTCCGTAAAGAAATTATGGACCTCAAACAACAAGTCAATAAGCTCGAGGAGGAGAACCGTATCCTGAGGGGCATCATCGCCAAGAAGATCATAACACCAACCGTGAAGAAGGAGACATAATTACATGGGTATGGGCACTCCCCTTGGCAACTGCCAAGCTTGGGGGAGGTGCCCCGGTATCGTATCACCATCACACTTCTATCTTTACCGTTTTATTTAGTTCGATCCTTTTAGTAGTATCTTGATCTAGTAGATTGAAGTTTTGATATCAAGTAGTTTTGAGTTTTGCTTTGTGATCTCTTTGTGTAATCGAGTCTGTGAGCTATCCATAATAAAAATTAGTGTTGAGTCAAGGGCTTTGCTATGTTGCTATGATCTTGAGAAAGTAGAAAGAATAAAGAGTTCATATTGATCTTGTGGTTAGTGATGACTTCACACATAGAAAGTATGAGGCATAAAAGTTGTTGAGAGTTGATAAACGTAGTTTTGGTCATCATTGCAATTAATAGGAAGTGATAAGGAAAGAGAGGTTCACATACAAATATATTATCTTGAACATCTTTTATAATTGGGAGCACTCATTAAGTATGACATGCTAAAAGAGTTGACGTTGGACAAGGAAGACAACATAATGGTTTATGTTTTCTCACATCTCAGTTAAAGTATATTGTCATTGACCTTCCAAACATGTTGAGCTTGCCTTTCCCCCTCATGCGAGCCAAATTCCTTGCACCAAGTAGAAATACTACTTGTGCTTCCAAATATCCTTAAACCCAGTTTTGCCATGAGAGTCCACCATACCTACCTATGGATTGAGTAAGATCCTTCAAGTAAGTTGTCATGTTGCAGGCAATAAAAATTGCTATCTAAATATGTATGACTTATTAGTGCAGAGAAAATAAGATTTATATGATCTTGTTGTGGAAGCAATAAAAGCGACGAACTGCATAATAAAGGTCCACATACAAGGGGCAATATAAAGTGACGTTCTTTTGCATTAAGATTTTGTGCATCCAACCCTAAACACACATGACAACCTCTTCTTCCCTCTGTGAAGGGCCTATCTTTTACTTTATGTTTTTACTTTATGCTTGAGTCAAGGTGATCTTCACCTTTCCCTTTTTCATTTTATCCTTTGGCAAGATCCTCGTGTTTGAAAGATCATTATATATATATATATATATATATCCAATTGGATGTAAGTTAGCATGGGCTATTACTATTGACATCACCTAAGGGTGAATACATTGGGAGGCAACACAATAAGCCCCTATCTTTCTCAGTGTCCGGCTAAAACTCCATAACCACAAGTATTGCGTGAGTGTTAGCAATTATAGACGACTACAAGATAGTTGAGTATGTGGACTTGCAGAAAAGCTCTATTGTTGACTCTTTCTGATGTTATGATAAATTGCAATTGCTTCAATGACTGAGATTATAGTTTGTTAGTTCTCAATGAAGTTTCTGAACCATACTTGACATTGTGAATTGATTGTTACTTGAGTATAAGAAATCATATAACAAAATCTACATATGTTGCTGTTATAAGAATGATCATGATGCCCTCATGTCCGTATTTTATTTTTTATCGACACCTCTATCTCTAAACATGTGGACATGTTTTTCGATTTCGGCTTCCGCTTGAGGACAAGCGAGGTCTAAGCTTGGGGGAGTTGATACGTCCATTTTGCATCATGATTTTATATCAATATTTATTGCATTATGGGCTGTTATTACACATTATATCTCAATACTTATGGCTATTCTCTCTACAAGGTTTACCATGAAGAGGGGGAATGCCAACAGCTGCAATTCTGGCTGGAAAAGGAGCAAACATTGGAAACCTATTATGCACTGCTCCAAAAATCCTGAAACTCCACGAAACATGTTTTTGGAATTAATAAGAATTATTGAGCGTAAGAAATACATCAGGGGGCCCACACCCTGGCCAGGAGGGTGGGGGCGCGCCCACCCTTACCGGGCGTGCCCCCTGTCTCCTGGGCCCCCCGGTGGCCCCCCGGTGTCCATCGTCTGCTATATGAGGGCTTTTACCCTGGAAAAAATCATGGACAAGCTTACGGGATGAAACTCCGCCGCCACAAGGCGGAACCTTGGCGGAAGCAATCTAGGGCTCCGGCGGAGCTGTTCTGCCTGGGACACTTCCCTCCGGGAGGGGGAAATCATCACCATCATCATCACCAACGTTCCTCTCATCAGGAGGGGGTCAATCTCCATCAACATCTTCACCAGCACCATCTCCTCTCAAAACCCTAGTTCATCTCTTGTATCCAATCTTGCATCAAAACCACAAATTGGTACCTGTGGGTTGCTAGTAGTGTTGATTACTCCTTGTAGTTGATGCTAATTGGTTTACTTGGTGGAAGATCATATGTTCAGATCCTTAATGCAAATTATTACCCCTCTGATTATTAATATGAATATGCTTTGTGAGTAGTTACGTTTGTTCCTGAGGACATGGGTGAAGTCTTGCTATTAGTAGTCATGTGAATTTGGTATTCGTTCGATATTTTGGTGAGATGTATGTTGTCTTTCCTCTAGTGGTGTTATGTGAACATCGACTACATGACACTTCACCATTATTTGGGCCTAGAGGAAGGCATTGGGAAGTAATAAGTAGATGATGGGTTGCTAGAGTGACAGAAGCTTAAACCCTAGTTTATGCGTTGCTTCGTTAGGGGCTGATTTGGATCCATACGTTTAATGTTGTGGTTAGGTTTACCTTAATACTTCTTTTGTATTTGCGGACACTCGCAATAGGGGTTAATCATAAGTGGGGTTCTTGTCCAAGTAAGGACAGTACCCAAGCAGTGGTCCACCCACATATCAAATTATCAAAGTGCCGAACGCGAATCATATGAACGTGATGAAAACTAGCTTGACGATAATTCCCATGTGTCCTCGGGAGCTCCTTCCTCATTGTAAGAAATCGTTCAGGCTTATCCTTTGCTACATAAAGGATTGGGCCACCTTTATGCACTTTATTTACTTTCATTGCTTGTTACTCGTTACAATTTATCTTATCACAAAACTATCTATTACCTACAATTTCAGTGCTTGCAGAGATCCTTACTGAAAACCGCTTATCATTTCCTTCTTCTCCTCATTGGGTTCGACACTCTTACTTATTGAAAGGACTAGGATAGATCCCCTACACTTGTGGGTCAGCACATTGCCGTTTAGCCCTCGTCAATATGAGATCTTTGCAAAGTCTTCTCAAGGGGGACCATGTCCGTGGACTAACAAATGTTAGTTTTGCCAAAGATCGTGCTTAAAGTGCTTGTATCGAAGGAAAGCTACATGAGAAGGCTCACCCTCCCACGACTATCATCTACTCGAAGAGACCCTTGGAGATCCTTCACATGGATCTCTTTGGGCCTCCATCCTTTGATAGTCTTGGAGGTAGAAAGTATTGTTTGGTGATTGTGGATGATTATTCAAGATACACTTGGGTATATTTCTTCAAGAGGAAGAGTGAGACTCAACAAACCGTCATTGACTTTGCAAATGAAGCTCAACATCAACATGATGCAAAGATCTTGACAATAAGGAGTGACAACGGCGCCGAGTTCAAGAACTACACCTTGGTGAGTTTCTGAGTGATGAGGGGATCAAGCAACAATATTCTGCACCTTATACCCCTCAACAAAATGGTGTCGCGGAGAGGAAGAATCGGACGTTGATGGATGCGGCAAGGACCATGATGGCGGAGTTCAAGTCTCCATACAACTTTTGGGCCGAAGCCATCAACACAGCATGTCATGCATCCAATCGGCTCTATCTCCGCAAAGGGTTGAACAAGACTACTTATGAAAGACTTACCGGTAACAAGCCCAACCTCAAGTACTTCCGGGTGTTTGGGTGAAAGTGTTTCATTCTCAAGAAAGGTGTTCGTTTGTCTAAATTTGAGGCTAGAGCTCATGAGGGCATATTTGTTGGTTATGCTACAAACTCGCATGTTTACCGTGTCCTCAACAAGTCCATTGGACTCATTGAGGAGACGTGTAATGTGGAGTTTGACGAGGATAACGACTCCCAAGTGGAGCAAAGTGGTACTTGTGATGTAGGTGATGAAATTCCTCCCCAAGCCATAAGAAGAATGGGTGTTGGTCATATCCTACCCATTGAGGAACCCCTTATGGCCGAAGGAGAAGGACAATGCTCCACTCAAGTGGAGCCATCACCAACCCAAGACCCACACGCTTCCAAAGAACAAAGTGAAGGCCCTCAACCTCTTGAATAAGATCAAGGGCAAGATCAACCTCAAGATGGTGGTGAACCACCAAATGATGCCCAAGGTCAAATTCTCCCTTGGAGCAAGTTCAAGATCAAGAAAAAGCTCAAGATCAAGAACAAGCTCAAGATGGCACTCAAGATGATCAAGTTACCCCTCCTCTTTTCACATCCGAGGAGGAATTAGAGCATCGTGCCACGAAGATCACTTCTAAGCTCACCACCAAAGGTCATCTTATGGAGAATGTGGTTGGAAGCCTAAGAAAGGGGGTAAGCACTCGTAGACAACTAGCAAACTATTGTGAACATCATGTGTTTGTTTCTTGTGTCAAACCCCAAAAGGTTTATGAGGTGCTCGAGGACATGGATTGGCTCAATGCCATGCACGAAGAACTCAACAACTTCAAGCATAACCAAGTGTGGAAATTAGTGCCAAGGCCAACAGGGAATCATAATGTCATTGGAACCAAGTGTATATTCAAGAACAAGCAAGATGCTCATGGGATCATTGCTCGCAACAAGGCTCGTTTGGTGGCACAGGGCTACTCCCAAGTCGAGGGTATTGACTACGGTGAAACCTTTTCTCCCGTTGCTCGCCTTGAATCTATTTGTTTGTTGATTGCTTATGATTCTCATCATAATTTCACGTTGCAACAAATGGACGTGAAGAGTGCTTTTCTTAATGGTCCCATTAATGAGTTGGTGTATGTCAAACAATCCCCCAGGTTCGAAGATCCCTATTTCCCCGATCATGTGAACCAACTCCACAAGGCGCTCTATGGCCTTAAACAAGCCCCACATGCGTGGTATGAGCATCTTACAGAGTTGCTACAAGATTGTGGTTTCGAAATCGGGAAAATTGACTCCACTCTTTTTACTAGGAAGGTCAAAGGGAAGTTGTTTGTGTGCCAACTATATGTCGATGATATTATTTTTGGTTCCCCTAACAAAGCTTTCAATGAAGAATTTTCCGCTCTCATGACCTCAAAGTTCAAGATGTCTATGATGGGAGAGTTGAAGTTATTTCTCGGGTTCGAAATCAAGCAAAGAAGAGAAGGAACCTTCATCAACCAAGCCAAATACACTCAAGACATGCTCAAGAGATTCAAGCTAAGTGATGTCAAGCCGGCCTCCACTCCAATGCCCGTCAAATACCAACTTGACATTGATCCCAATGGTAAAGCGGTGGATCAAAACGTATATCGCTCCATGATTGGATCCTTGCTTTACCTTTGTGCATCTAGATTGGATATCATGTTGAGTGTGGGAATTTGTGCACGGTTTCAAGCCGGGCCTAAGGAAAGCCACTTTGTGGAGGTCAAGCGAATCTTTCGATATTTGGCTCATACCCCAAACTTTGGCTTATGGTACCCAAGAGGAGCCAACTTTTGATCTTTTGGGCTACAAAGATTCAGATTGGGTGGGAGACAAAGTGGATAGGAAGTCCACCTCTGGAGGGTGCCAATTACTTGGTTGCTCTGTAGTGAGTTGGTCGTCTAAGAAGCAAGGTTGTGTATCTCTCTCGTCCACCGAAGTAGAGTATGTGGTTGTCGGTAGTTGTTGTGCTCAACTCCTATGGATGAGGCAAACTTTAAAGGATTACGGTGTCACTTGTGACGAAGTGCCTCTTTGGTGTGACAATGAAAGTGCCATCAAGATCTCTCTCAACCTGGTGCAACACTTCAAGATGAAGCATATTGAGATTCGGTATCACTTCATCCGGGATCACATTAGGCGAAGGGAGATCAAGCTCATGTATGTCAACACTCATGATAACATTGCAGATATTTTCACGAAGCCCTTGGATGAAGCAAGATTTCGCGAGTTAAGGCATGAGCTAAATATCATTGATTCGAGCAATGTGGTTTGAACCCTTGCACACCCCACCATACTCATCATACTCTCCTGTCTAGGTGTAGGCATGGACATAGGGGGGGTGTTGTTCTCTCAATGAACTTTCCCTCCCCCCATTATGCATAAACTAATCAAACTCTTTCACATTAGCCATTTTTTATGGTACTTGTGCTTCAAAGATGAGTTTTGGTCATGGGCCCAAGGTTAAAATCTTCGTGGCGCCATACCTCCGGACTCAAACATAGGTGGCCTCGGCCATCGCCCTCTCTTGGAGAGGGGTGTGGTTCTTGTCTTCCATTGTTTGCTTTGCTTGTGTGTTTGCTCTCTTTTCTAGTCATCTTCTTTTTGAGCTAAGCCATTTGGGCCTTTTTTTTGTGGCCGAGCGGTACAACCGCTAGTGGTGCGCAGTACTACCGCTGATGTTCATCAAGCGGTATTTCCGCCCACCCTAGTGGCACTACCGCTCCAGGGGGTGATGGGGGGTTATGTTGGGGCGGGGGGAGTTGCCTTTCTCCCCCATACCCATTCGCTCCACCCGCTCGTGCTTTTGGTCTCTCCAGTGTCATCTCGCCGCAGGAGGGCTTTGGCCGGACGCCGTCTACCTGCCGTCCTTCTCTAGTTCCTCCGGTGGAGTCGATCCGCACCGCGTCCTCTTGCCATGGATGCCGGTATTTCCCCCGTACCCATTCTCTCTTTGCCTAGATCTCACATCTAGTTGTTAGGGGCAATAGGACATTGCTTTTCTTGATTTTTGGCTAAGTCGAGGCTTGAGTAGGATGGAGATGGCATCTAGACCCTTTGGATTGATGTTTGGTAGGATTATTTTTGAATTTGGCATCACCAGTAGTGCCAGATCTGTCCACAGCAGTAGGGAACCGCCGTTCCCTGTCTAGAGCGGTACTACCGGTCATCTGGCGTGATACTACCACTCGAGCAGTACTGCAGTGGTTGGGTCGCGGTACTACCACTGGATGCCCAATTCCATCATTGTCCTACCACTTCTTGATTCATGTTGTTTTGTTTGGAGGCTTATGCTCTTTCTTTCGTGTTGTTTCTTCTGCTCGTGTGTTTGGTTCCAGATGATGAACATCCTGAGCAGCAAGTCCGCCGTGTCAACCCCGGACGTTCAATGTCAAAGCGCTATCACACCTCTGAGACAGCGGGTGCTTCCTCAAGTGCTCCACCTCTGCCTCAACTCAAGAAGAAGCCTGCCAACAAGTCAAAGCCGAGGGGCAAGACTGTGACTGAGATGACTGCCAAGGAATTCTGGGAAAGGCGTCGCCGCAACCCCTATGTAGAAGACCAAGAACCCACTTTGGTCAACCGCCCGTTTTGGAACCGCTTTCAGTTTTCCATCTTCTTTGATGTGATCAAGGCTAAGAAGAATCTCTATGTTGATGTGCGTTCCATCAACACAGATGCTATGGAAAAGGACCATGAGTACTTTGGCAAAGCCCTTCAGATGTGCTCTCAGCTGAACATTCTCAGAATCATGCAGTTCAACAAGGACTTTGATGCAGATTTGGTGGCTCAATTCTATGCCACTGTCCATCTTGGAACTGATGAAGAAAGGACTCTGACTTGGATGACAAATTGCAAGTTGCTTTCTGTCAAGTGGAAGGCCTTCATGGAGTTACTTGGGGTGGAAGATCACAGGCTTGAGACTCCAGTCGGCTTCCGCCCTCACCGCAATGCAACCTCCACTCACAAGCAAGCCCTCTGGCCCTACTGTACTGTGAAGATTCACCCCGTGACTGAGAAGGAGACCTATGAGCTGCCTGCCTTTCTGGACATACTTCATCGCGTTTTCCGCAAGACTCTCTTCCCTTGTATCGGGAATCTGGATATGGTCCACTCCTATCTCCTGGACATGCTTCTCTTCTGCCAGCATGAGAAGGAAGCAAACACTGGCGAGTGCCTGGACATTTCCCATGTCATGTGGTCTGAACTTCTTTCTGCCATTTCTGAGCGCAACTGCCCGATCTATGGTCCGTTTATCATGTTGCTCATTGAGAAGGCCTGGGCACATGTCTATCCCAGGGTTATGCTAGAAACTGTAGAATTGGTTTCTCATGAGATCAAGCGTCTGAGGAAGAAGGACAATTGGAGCACCCTGGCTCCTAAATCTAGGGGTCCATCTACTGCTGCTGACATGGAGACTGAGGGCGAGGCTGAGGCCGATGATGATGAGGACTATGAGCCCTCCGAAGTGGAGCCCTCTTGGGCGAAGAAGATTAAGCGCAAGATGAAGAAACTTTTCTGCATGGAGTCTCATGGCCAGTACATGTCTCATGTCTCTGAGAAGAAGGCCCGCAGCCATCACAAGGAGATCATCCGTCAGTTAGGTGCAACTATTAACAGCGGATCTGAGGGAAGGATCACTGATGAGGAGGAGTGGGTTCAACAGCACTGCCCGTGGACCGATTTAGACACCGAGCAGTTTCCTACCGATGACGGTGGTGTAGACGATCCCGCTAGGATGTGATGTTCGAGATCCTTAGTTTGCTATCACCTGGAGCCATAGAAACGCTCTTTACCTTTTTGGTGTCTCGATGCCAAAGGGGGAGAGAGTCTAGGGATTTATGTCGTCGTTGCTGAGTTGCGAGTGTATCTTTGTGGTTTGTTGTGTCGTTGCCGAGTTGTGTCGTTCCTCTCGTCATTTTCTTTGTTTGGTTTTGTGCCTGTGAGACCTAGTTCCAGTTCATATGGTGTGAGACATATGTTACCTTATCTATCTTTATCTATGTCCATCAAGTACTTTGGTAATTTGTGAGTTGCATGCTTATCCTGCTATATATCTTGCTCACACGTACCCTTCTGCTTAAGTTGTTGGACTATAAAATATAGGGGGAGTGTTGATCCTAATGTGTGTGTCTTGCATTCCAAAGGCACCACTAATTAGGTGCACACATTCAGGGGGAGCCCGTCTATATTTTTTAGTTCTAAGGTTATCTTTACTTCCATGTCCTATCTTTGTGCAAATCCCTGGTTGTCATCAATCCACCAAAAAGGGGGAGATTGTTAAGGCATATCTCTCTGTATGTAGTTTTGGTGATTGATGACAACACGTTTGCGGACTAATCGTGTGCTTTGAGCATTTCAGAGATTCATCCTTTGGCATGAGACGATTCCTTCCCCTCGGAGTTTTAATCAAAACGGTGTAGCTCTTTCGTTTCTGTTTTGGTGGACTTGTTTCGTAGGAGTCACCGTACTATCAAGAGGGGGGCCATTTTGGTAAGGCTAGGGTGGAATCAACACGTACACATCCTTTTCGCACCCACTGAGCCTTCTCGCTTCGATGGAGGTTTCCTTCCATTTCTATGAGTGTGATTTGGTCCCAGCTGTAGTACCGCGGTGCCCAGCGGTAGTACCACTCAAGAGCCACAGGCGGCAGTACCTCTCTGCAGCGGTAGTACCGTCTGTGGGTCCTCAGCCATAGTACCGCTGCGGTACCGGGCTCCTACCGCGTTGACTCGAGGGGGTCGCCTCTCGTGTCAGATTGTGCGGCACTAATCAGCGGCAGTAGAAGCGGTAGTACCGCCCTACCACCGCGACAGTACCACACTGGGTCCGATTCCTGCTCCTACGCTAGCCCACCCAGACTGCACGGCAGTACTGCAAGGGGGAGCGGTAGTACCGCTGCCCCCTGCGGTAGTACCGCCCTCTGCGGTGCTGTTTTGGGGGGTAATGGTTGGATTGTTCCCCCTCTATAAAAGGAGGTCTTCTTCTCCAAAGTTGACCTACATCTTCCCCCAAAAGCTCCATTGTTGCTCCAACCTCCATTTTTGCCCGATCTCTCTCCCTAGCCAATCAAACTTGTTGATTTGCTCGGGATTGGTTGAGAAGGCCCCGATCTACACTTCCACCAAGAGAAATTTGATTCCCCCCACTAATCCCTAGTGGATCTTGTTACTCTTGGGTGTTTGAGCACCCTAGACAGTTGAGGTGAAGCTTCGTGGTGTCATTGTGGTGAAGCTTCGTGGTGTCATTGGGAGCCTCCAATTAAGTTGTGGAGATTGCCCCAACCTTGTTTGTAAAGGTTCGATCACCGCCTTCAAGGGAACCAATAGTGGAATCACGGCATCTCGCATTGTGTGAGGGCGTGAAGAGAATACGGTGGCCCTAGTGGCTTCTTGGGGAGCATTGTGCCTCCACACCGCTCCAACAGAGACGTACTTCCCCTCAAAAGGAAGGAACTTCGGTAACAAATCCTCGTCTTCACCGGCTCCACTCTTGGTTATCTCGTGCCTTTACTTGTGCAAGCTTATTTGTGTTGTATCCCTTGCTTGCTTGTGTGCTTGTTGTTGTTGCATCATATAGGTTGCTCACCTAGTTGCATATCTAGACAACCTACTTTGATGCAAAGTTTAATTTGGTAAAGAAAAGCTAAAAATTGTTAGTTGCCTATTCACCCCCCCCCTCTAGTCAACTATATCGATCCTTTCGCCAATGATGGGCTTCCTCAAAATGCCCTAGGTCTTTGTGAGCAAGCAAGTTGGATTCACACTCACTTAGTTTCTTTTGTTGAGCTTTCATATATTTATAGCTCTAGTGCATTCGTTGCATGGAAATCCCTACTCACTCACATTGATTTCTATTAATGGGCATCTCCATAGCCCGTTGATACGCCTAGTTGATGTGAGACTATCTTCTCCCTTTTTGTCTTCACAACCACCACCCTATTCCACATATAGTGTTGTGTCCATGGCTTGCGCTCATGTATTGCGTAAGAGTTGAAAAAGCTGAAGCGCGTTAAAAAGTATGAACCAATTGCTTGGCTAAAACCAGGTTGTGCATGATGGGAGTATTTTGTGTAATTAAAATGAAGCATGGCCTAACTATATGATTTTGTAGGGATAAGCTTTCTTTGGCTATGCTATTTTGATAAGACATGATTACTTGTTAGTATGCTTGAAGTATTACTATTTTATGTATTATGGAATTTTATCTTGAATCATTTGGATCTGAACAATCATGCCACAATAAAGAAAATTACATTGATAATTATGCTAGGTAGCATTCCACATCAAAAATTCTGTTTTTGTCATTTACCTACTCGAGGACGAGCAGGAATTAAGCTTGGGGATGCTTGATACGTCTCCAACGTATCTATAATTTTCGATTGTTCCATGCTATTATATTACCTGTTTTGGATGTTTATGGGCTTTACTTTACACTTTATATCATTTTTGGGACTAACCTACTAACTGGAGGCCCAGCCCGAATTGCTGTTTTTTGCCTATTTCAGTGTTTCAAATAAAGGGAATATCAAACGGGGTCCAAACGGAATTAAACCTTCGGTAGCGATCTTTTTGGAACAAACGCAATCCAGGAGACTTGGAGTGGACGTCAAGAAGTAACTGAGGCAGCCACGAGGGTGCCCGGCGCGCCCCCCACCCTCGTGGGCCCCTTGTGGCTCCCCTGACCTACCTCCTTCGCCTATATATATCCACGTACCTACTCTCCTCGATCTTCTTGGAGATCTATTCGATGTAACTCTTTTTGCGGTGTGTTTGTCGAGATCCGATGAATTGTGGTTTTAAGATCAAGTTTATCTATGAGAAATATTTGAATCTCCTCTGAATTCGTTTATGTATGATTGGTTTATCTTTGCAAGTCTCTATGAATAATCAGTTTGGTTTGGCCTACTAGATTGATCTTTCTTGCAATGGGAGAAGTGCTTAGCATTGGGCTCAATCTTGCGGTGTCCTTTCCTAGTGACAATAGGGGCAGCAAGGCACGTATTGTATTGTTGCCATCGAGCATAAAAAGATGGGGTTTATATCATATTGCATGAGTTTATCCCTCTACATCATGTCATCTTTCTTAATGCGTTACTCTTTTCTTCATGAACTTAATACTCTAGATGCAGGCAGGAGTCGGTCGATGTGTGGAGTAATAGTAGTAGATGCAGAATCATTTCGATCTACTTGTTGTGGACGTGATGCCTATATACATGATCATGCCTAGATATTCTCATAACTATGCACTTTTCTATCAATTGCTCGACAGTAATTTGTTCACCCACCGTAATACTTATGCTATCTTGAGAGAAGCCACTAGTGAAACCTATGGCCCCCGGGTCTATCTTTTATCATATAAGTTTCCCATCTACTTTTATTTGCATCTTTTACTTTCCAATCTATATCATAAAAATACCAAAAAATATTTATCTTATCTTATTATCTCTATCAGATCTCACTTTTGCAAGTTACCATGAAGGGATTGACAACCCCTTTATCTTGTTGGTTGCGAGGTTCTTGTTTGTTTGTGTAGGTACGAGGGGCGTGTGTGGAGCCTCCTACTGGATTGATACCTTGGTTCTCAAAAACTGAGGGAAATACTTACGCTACTTTGTTGCATCACCCTTTCCTCTTCAAGGGAAAACCAACGCAGTGCTCAAGAGGTAGCACCCGTCCAAGCCCAGATCGCGGCCGCCCACGCCCAGCTTGTGCCGGCCTTTTCCAAAGAGATGGAAGATGTGGATGGCAAGATGCTTGCCGAGTATGGTGTGATGAATGCCATGGAGCCCCTTCCCTAGTCGATCGTCGGGCGCAAACTGGACATGGAGGAGGCGGCGGAGATCGACGAGCGTCGGCCATAGTAGTACTCTTTGTTTTGTTTAATTAAGAGCACCAGTCTTTAATTTGTTAGAGTAATGTTTCGGCCAGCTAGCTCTGTTTAATTGCTGAACTTGCTCGATTAAGAAGTGTGGGTGTGCTGGAGTCTCCTTTGAGTACCCAAATTATGCAATGGCGTGGATGAGCACTGTAACCAGGGAAATTGGAACCAAAATTTTTGACATTCAAACTCATCACACACGGGTTAAGCTATTTGACTCGTTTGTGATGTTCACATATCGTACACAGTTTTGAATAAGGGATCATGTCTGATGACACTTTGCGCGCCAGTTTTTCGCTGAAGCGATTCCAAATTTTTGGCTTCCATGGAAATATCTACCTCCCACCCCCTCCCCTTACCAAAAGACACATTTACCCTGTTTCCGCCTTCCTTTCCAAGTTGAAATCTTCACTCCTTGCTTGCAGCGCCGCCTCCTCGTCAGCGACCCTCCTTCGCACTTCTCGGCCTTGCCTATACAGGCAGGTAATCCACACCCGAACCCCGTCCTCCTCCTCCTTCCACATTCCACATGCCCCGACCGCTGGCGCGAGTGCAACACCTTCCACCCAAATCACCAACCCCTCCACCAAATAAGTGTCGTCCTAAGCCATGGTGCACGTAGTATAGCCAGGATCTCAAGGAGCATTTGGCAGCGGAGAAGCAAATCGTGGCCGCACGCGCGAATGAGGTCGTGATGGCTACCATTCGACCCGACCCCTAGATATTGGAGGAGCACCTTGCCATTTGCTAGCTACACCGGTTAAGCATGCTCTGTTTACCCGTTGCATGTGCTGCTCCTACCTTTCCTTAACAATTTCTAGTGAATCATGCTATCTAATTTTACCATGCAATATGTTGCTCCTGTTTATATGTTCTATATGTCGTGTAGTGTGGTGCTCACTTATTAACTGTTTGGTAAATTAGTTGTCGTCTTCAGGTAATTGTTTGGTTCAATTCTGCAAATGTGATGTTCAATTCTTCAGGCCGCAATTTTGTATTGTCTTCCATGTGAGAAATAAATCAAATTTATCTTTATAAAATACATGAGAAACAAATACAAATACAATTGCTATATTTCCAAGTTGTCAAGCATGCTTGGTTTGGTTATACATTGTGCAATGTGGTGCTCAGTTAACTTTTGGTTCATTTGTGTTGTGGTGTTTAGTTAACTGTTTGGTTCAATTCTGCAATGCAATGTTCAATAGTTGTGGGTGCATTCTGTTATTGTATACCATGTGAGAAGTAAATCGAATTTGGCTATACTAAATACATGAGAAACAAAAATACAATTGCTATATTCCCAAGTTGTCAAGCATGCTTGGTTTGGTTATACATTGTGCAATGTGTTGCTCAGTTAACGTTTGGTTCATTTGTGTTGTGGTGTTTAGTTAATTGTTTGGTTCAATTCTGCAATGCATTGTTCAATAGTTGTGGGTGCATTATGTTATTTTATACCATGTGAGAAGTAAATCGAATTTGGTTGTACTAAATACATGAGAAACAAATACAATTGCTATATTTCCAAGTTGTTAACATGCTTTGTTCGGTTAACTATCTGATCTTCTATTACGAGTATGTTATATTGTGCAATGTGGTGCTTAGTTAATGTTTGGTTCATTTGTTGTGGTGTTTAGTTAACTGTCCGGTTCAATTCTGCAATGCGATCCAATTGTCGTGGTTGGAATTTTGTATTGTTGTGCATGTGAGGAATAAATCGAATTTGGCTGCACTTAATACATGAGAAACATATACAAGTGCTATATTTCCTAGTTCTTAATCTTGCTTGGTTTGCATAAATGGGTTTTCCATGTGGCTTGAATTAATCTGATGAATCTGCAATGTACTTATTTTTCATCAACATATTTTACTGATAGCATGTGAACCCTTACTTAACCTGATGACTAACTACCTTATATGTGTTGCAGGGAAACAATATAATGGGAAGCACTGAGGTTTACAATCGAGGTTATCACGTGCATGGTCCGTTGTCTAATAGCACATTATTGTGCAATTGCAACAACCATTCTAATACTTAGGTTTTTAAAATTTTGGTCTTGCACATGTAGGTCTTCCTGTCAGAGGTTTTGACCCACTGTTCGACCCTTTTTGCATATGGGGAAATGAGTTGTCCATGAATATCAATCAAGTCAAGAAACTCAGAAAGATTGTTAGGATAAAGAAATTGGCGACAAAAAACAACAAGATCTTTGTCTGCATAATGAAGAAGACATCAGTTCACTACAAGATGGTACTAACTATTATACCTTGCATTTTTTTATTCCTTTGCCCCATTTCCAATATAGAGAAGATATTTATGCACATCCTTGTTTTCAGGACTTTCCAAAGCAGTTCACTGATGATTACCTCTCAAACCACCTCTATGGTCAGGAGGCGAGGAAGGTTTTCATACAACACCCACGGTTCAATATTGAACTGTTCCTGAAGAGGAAAAAGGATGGACGGTCAATCATCCACAGGCATTGGCCTAAAGTTGCAAAGACCTCCAACATCAATGAAGGCTCAATATTTGCCTTCCGCTTCAGCAATTTTCCAGATGAGATGCATCTGTCTTTGTACCATCTATGATGCTAATTTTGAAAGGTTCTAGATGTTGCATGTGAAACTTGGTGCTGGTGAAGTTGTGTAATGGGGTAGCTGAGTGCTGAAGCTATCATGTTGTACTCTGATGTATTTCAATTATGAAATCCTCCTTCCTTAATATGGGAATGAAATATATTATGTGTTTAATATGAATGTCAATTAGATTAATAAATGGATTATTTATAATAGGGCAATTAGCCTGCTAATTGGTTTTTGCTATTGCAAACGTTATTCAGAAAATACCGTGGGCGATGACCTAAGGCAATGCACACAGTTTCTGGGAATAAACCGTGTTGGATCGATGAACAATCACACATGACATTCTCTTCAAAAATGTTTGCGTTAGGCCACCTTGCGCAAATGTTTACCGCATAAAAACTATGTGTGATGGATAGCCTTTGCCACATAGTTCTTCTACGCACCGTGTGTGATGCATTCAATAATGCAAACGATAATTTTTTTAATATTATGTGCAATGGGAATGCCATCACAAACGATTTAACGGGGAAAATTGTGTGTGATGTACCTACAAACGGAAACGTTTTCCTTGCAGCGACTGTGTGGGATGTATATATGAACGGAAACGTTTCACGGGGACTGACTATGTGGGATGTACTTACAACGGGAAATGATGTCGCATGTATAATTTTTTTAGCACTACTGTACGTATAACCGTATTTGGCCGCTCGTTGGTCGCACATGACCTCATTTTGCCGAGCGTGCGTGCCAGGAGGGCATATCCCCAACGGTTTCTGGGTCGTGTGGGAAGGACCCCCTAATCGCCCACACTCACTAGGCGACGGTTCCAAATGCCGCCACGGAAAGGGACTTTAAACCGTTTGTATAGCACCAACGCGTACCAGTGTATGCATCTGGTTCATCGTGATCGTAATTATATATATAATTTTTGGCCTCACGAAGGAGAAAGTATTGCTCAAGCTTGG
Organism: Triticum dicoccoides; assembly: GCF_002162155.2. Taxonomy (NCBI): domain Eukaryota; kingdom Viridiplantae; phylum Streptophyta; class Magnoliopsida; order Poales; family Poaceae; genus Triticum; species Triticum dicoccoides. The sequence continues at coordinate 175,419,321 of NC_041387.1, read as the reverse complement.
GGAGGCTTAAGTCAATGTTATATTCATGCCCCAATCATGATCTCTCAAGAGACATTATTATTCAAAAAATTTATGCTCGGCTTTCTCTCAATAATCGCTCCATGCTCGATACTTCTTGTATTGGTTCTTTCATGATGAAGACTATTGAATTCAGATGTGATTTATTGGAAAGAATTAAACGCAACTCTGAAGATTGGGAACTCGACGAAGGTAAGAAGTTAGGTATAACACCTAAGTTTGATTGTGTTAAATCTTTTATGGATACCGATGCTTTTCGTGAATTTAGCACTAAATATGGACTTGACTCTGAGATAGTAGCTTCTTTCTGTGAATCATTTGCTACTCATGTTGATCTCCCTAAGGAGAAGTGGTTTAAATATCATCCTCCCATTGAAGTAAAATTAGTAGAACTTATTAAAGTTGAAGAAAGGATTATCACTTATAATGTTGATCCTATTGTTCCTACCACTTATATTGAGAAACCACCTTTCCTTATACAAAGAAATTATGCATGATGTTGCACCTGCTGAGATAGAAGATATTGATGTTACAATTAAGCTTGCCAATAAAGGTACTATTTCACCAATTGGGATTGTTAGAGATGTTGAAGTCTTGTGTGGGAAAGTTAAATATCCTACAGATTTTCTTGTTCTTGGTTCCCCACAAGATGACTTTTGTCACATTATATTTGGTAGACCCTTCTTGAATACTGTTAATGCTAAGATAGATTGCGAAAAGGATATTGTTACTGTTGGTTTAGGGGATATGTCTCATGATTTTAATTTTGATAAATTCCGTAGACAACCCCATGATAAAGAATTGCCTAGTAAAGATGACATTATTGGTCTTGCTTCTATTGCAGTGCCTCCTAATGATCTTTTAGAACAATATTTGCTTGACCATGAAAATGATATGTTTATGAATGAAAGAAGGGAAATAGATGAAGTATTCTTTATACAGGGACCTATATTGAAACAAAACTTGCCTGTTGAAATCTTAGGGGATCCCCCTCCACCCAAGGGTGATCCCGTGTTTGAGCTTAACCATTACCTAATACTCTTAAATATGCTTATTTGATGAAAAGAAAATATATCATGTTATTATTAGTGATAACCTTTCAAAGCAAGAAGAAGAGAAATTATTGAACACTTTGAAGAAGCACCGTGCTGCTATTGGATATACTCTTGATGATCTTAAGGGCATTAGTCCCACTCTATGCCAGCACAAAATAAAATTGGAGAAAGACGCTAAACCAGCTGTTGATCACCAACGACGGTTAAATCCTAAGATGAAAGAAGTGGTAAGAAATGAAATACTAAAGATTCTGGAGGCAGGTATAATTTATCATGTTTCTGATAGTCAGTGGGCAAGTCATGTCCATTGTGTCCCTAAGAAGGGAGGTATTACTGTTGTTCCTAATGATAAACATGAATTGACCCCACAAAGAATTGTTACAGGTTATAGAATGGTAATTGATTTCCGAAAACTAAATAAAGCTACTAGAAAAGATCATTACCCTTTACCTTTTATTGATCAAATGCTAGAAAGATTATCCAAACATACACATTTTTGCTTCTAGACGGTTATTCTGGTTTCTCTCAAATACCTGTGTCAAAAGAGGATTAGGAAAATACCACTTTTACTTGCCCTTTCGGTACCTTTGCTTATAGACGTATGCCTTTTGGTTTATGTAATGCACCTGCTACCTTTCAAAGATGTATGCCTGTTATATCCTCTGACTTTTGTGAAAAGATTGTTGAGGTTTTCATGGATGATTTCTCCGTGTATGGAACTTCTTTTGATGATTTTTAAGCAACCTTGGTCGAGTCTTACAGAGGTGTGAAGAAACTAATCTTGTCTTGAATTGGGAGAAGTGCCACTTGAAAGTGCGTTATATCGACTAGAGGGGGGTGAATAGGCGATTTTTATGAATTCTTCACTGAGGAATTTGCTGGTGAGGAAATTCCTAACTGAAGAACTACTTGCAGCGGAATAAGTACTCAGAAGTAAACATAACAGAACACAAGCATAATCATCATGATGAAATGAAGACAAGCACAGAGTACAGAAAGCGTAAACACAGGATAACACAAGAAAGAAGACGGACAAACTGAAGAAATTGAACTGAGGAAATTGAGAAAGTCTTCAGTCAAAGTCTTCAAACAGATATGAACAGGCACACAACAACAGACATGAGGAAATGGAAGAGTTGAGGAAATAGAACCGGTAAGCTCGATGAAGACAATGATTTGGTAGACCAGTTCCAACTGCTGTCTCAGTTGTACATCTGGTTGGAGCGGCTGAGTATTTAAACTCGAGGACACCCAGTCCCGGACACATAGTCCTCACCGTATTCTCCTTGAGCTAAGGTCACACAGACCTCGCCCAATCACTCGTGGTAAGTCTTCAGGTGACTTCCGAACCTTCACAAACTTGGTCACTCGGCGATCCACAATTCCTCTTGGATGCTCTAGACCTTGACGCCTAACCGTCTGGAAGAAGCATAGTCTTCAAAGGAAACAAGCGCCAGATCCACGCAGGATCAATCTCTTTAGTGATGCTCAATCACTTTGGGTTTGTAGGTGTTGGGTTTTGGGTTTTCCTCACTTGCCGATTTTCGCTCAAAGTCCTCGGAGGATGGGATGCTCTCAATTGACAAGTGTCAGTTTCTCTCGGAGCAGCCAACCAGCTAGTGGTTGAAGGGGGGGCGGCTATTTATAGCCTAGGGAGCAGCCCGACATGATAAGACATAAATTCCCTTGTCTAATATGACCGTTAGGTGGGTAGATATTTTGGAACAGTTGGCATAGCATAACAACGGTCGGAATTTTGACTATCAAATTCCCCAGGGCTATCATGTTCCTCACTGTGTAGGCAATTCACACTGGCGAATTCCTAACTCCTCAGTCAGAACAAATTCCTCAGAGACCAGAAGAACTTTGTCTCTGTCACTGAAGAATATGACTGAACTGTATGAGATTTCCAATGGCTTCACTCGAAGGGATTGGTAGGTGTAGGATTTTGAGTTGAGCATCACATGGAAATTTTTCCTTAGTATTTCCTCGACCCCCTTTAATAGTACGGTGTTTCCTATGACTCAAGAAAGAGAAAATAAAACAACGAAAACAAAAGTCTTCACGCTTCATGTTCCTTGAATGAATACCAAGTCTTCAAGGTTACACCAATTTCTTTACTTTCAAAGTCTTCAGAAAGTCTTCAGAAATCCAAAGTCTTCAGTTGAAGAACTTCATTTTTAGGGGTCGACTTTCTCTGTAAACATCAAACTCCTCATAGACATATAGACCTGTGTACACTCACAAACGCATCAATCCCTTAACTTATAAGTCTTCAATACACCAAAATCACTAAGGGGCACTAGATGCACTTACACCACTTTATGGTTAATGAAGGTATTGTCTTGGGGCATAAGATTTCTGAAAGAGGTATTGAAGTTGATAAAGCTAAAGTTGATGCTATTGAAAAGATGCCATGTCCTAAGGATATCAAAGGTATAAGAAGTTTCCTTGGTCATGGAGGTTTTTATAGGAGGTTCATTAAAGACTTCTCAAAAATTTCTAGGCCTCTGACTAATCTCTTACAAAAAGATGTTCCTTTTGTCTTTGATGATGATTGTGTAGAAGCATTTGAAATACTTAAGAAAGCCTTGATTTCTGCACCTATTGTTCAGCCTCCTGATTGGAATTTACCGTTTGAAATCATGTGTGATGCAAGCGACTATGCTGTAGGTGTTGTTCTAGGACAAAGAGTTGATAAGAAATTAAATGTTATCCAATATGCTAGTAAAACTCTAGACAGTGCCCGGAGAAATTATGCTGCAATTGAGAAAGAATTTTTAGCAGTTGTATTTGCTTGTGATAAGTTGAAAGTGCGTTATATCGACTAGAGGGGGTGAATAGGCGGTTTTTACAAATTCGTCACTGAGGAATTTCTAGGTGAAGAAATTCCTAAGTAACGACTCACTAGCAGTGGAATAAGTACTCAGGTATAAGTATAATAGAGTAGTAGCATAGTCATCATGATGAAATGAAAACAAACACAAAGTACAGAAAGTGTGATAACCGGATAAGTAGGCTGAAGACTATGTGACTGAAGAAATAGGATTGAGGAAATAGAGAAAGTCTTCAGTCAAAGTCTTCAAACAGTAATGATCAGGTTCATCAACACAAGAATGAGGAATTGAAAGGGTTGAGGAAATAGAACTAGTTGGCTTGGTGAAGACAATGATTTGGTAGACCAGTTCCAACTGTTGTGACAGTTGTACGTCTGGTTGGAGCGGTTGAGTATTTGAACTCGAGGACACACAGTCCCGGACACACAGTCCTCACCGTATTCTCCTTGAGCTAAAGTCACACAGACCTCGCCCAACACTCGTGGTAAGTCTTCATAGGTGACTTCCAAACCTTCACAGACTTGGTCACTCGGCGATCCACAATTCCTCTTGGATGCTCAGACCATGATGCCTAACCGTCTGGAGGATACACAGTCCTCAAAGGTAACAAGCATCAGTTCCACACAGGAACAATCTCTTCATTGATGCTCAATCACTTTGGGTTTGTAGGTGTTTGGGTTTTCCTCACTTGATGATTTTCGCTCAAAGTCCTCGGAGGATGGGATGCTCTCAATGACAAGTGTTAGTTTTTCTTGGAGCAGCCAACCAGCTAGTGGTTGTAGGGGGGCGGCTATTTATAGCCTAGGGAGCAGCCCGACATGATAAGACATAAATGCCCTTCAATGATATGACCGTTAGGTGGTAGGATATTTTGGACAGCTGGCGCGTGGCACAACAATGGTCGGATTTGAGGTATCAAATTCCTCAGGGTTATCATGTTCCTCACTGTCTAGGCAATCCGCACTGGCAAATTCCTAACTCCTCAGTCAGAACATATTCCTCAAAGACCAAAAGATCTTTGTCTCTGTCACTGAAGAAATTGACTGAACTGATATGAGATTTCCAATGGCTTCTCTCGAAAGGATTGGATAGGTGTAGGATTTTGAGATGAGCACCACTTAGAAATTAGTTTCCTTAGTATTACCTTGACCCCCTTTAACAGTACGGTGTTCCCTATGACTCAAGAAAGAGAAAATGAAACTACGAAAACAAAAGTCTTCACACTTCATAATCCTCGCATGAATATCCAAGTCTTCAAGGTCACACCAATTTCTTCACTTTCAAAATCTTCAGGAGAACCAAAGTCTTCGGCTGAAGACATACATTTTTAGGGGTCGACTTTCACAGTAAATATCAAACTCCTCATCGACTTATAGAGCCTGTGTACACTCACAAACATATTAGTCTCTTAACCTATAAGTCTTCAATACACCAAAATCACTAAGGGGCACTAGATGAACTTACATAAGTTCAGACCTTATATTGTTGATTCCAAAGTAATGGTTCACACTGATCATGCTCCTATTAAATATCTCATGGAAAAGAAAGATGCTAAACCTAGACTTATTAGATGGGTTCTCTAGCTACAAGAATTTGATTTGCATATTATTGATAGAAAGGGTGCTGAGAACCCCGTTGCAGACAACTTGTCTAGGTTAGAAAATGTTCTTGATGACCCACTACCTATTCATGATAGCTTTCCTGATGAGCAATTAGCTATCATAAATGCTTCTCGTACTACTCCATGGTATGCTGATTATGCTAATTACATTGTTGCTAAATTTATACCACCTAGTTTCACATACCAGCAAAAGAAAAAGTTTTTCTATGATTTAAGACATTACTTTTGGGATGACCCACACCTTTATAAAGAAGGAGTCGATGGTGTTATTATACATTGTGTACCTGATCATGAATAGGAACAGATCCGACGCAAGTGTCACTCCGAGGCATATGGAGGACATCACGCAGGAGATAGAACTGCACATAAGGTATTGTAATCTGGTTTTTATTGGCCTACTCTTTTCAAAAATGCCCGTAAGTTTGTCTTGTCTTGTGATGAATGTCAAAGAATTGGTAATATTAGTAGACGTCAAGAATGCCTATGAACTATTCACTTGCTATTGAACCATTTGATGTTTGGGGCTTTGATTATATGGGACCGTTTCCTTCCTCTAATGGGTATACACATATTTTAGTTGTTGTTGATTATGTTACTAAGTGAGTAGAGGCTATTCCAACTAGTAGTGCTGATCATAACACCTCTATTAATATGCTTAAAGAAGTTATTTTTCCGAGGTTTGGAGTCCCTAGATACTTAATGACTGATGGTGGTTCACATTTTATTCATGGTGCTTTTTGTAAAATGCTTGCTAAGTATGATGTTAATCATAGAATTGCATCTCCATACCATCCACGGTCTAGTGGCCAGGTAGAATTGAGTAATAGAGAGATTAAATTAATTTTGCAAAAGACTGTTAATAGATCTAGAAAGAATTGGTCCAAGAAACTTGATGATGCATTATGGGCCTATAGAACAGCATATAAGAATCCTATGGGTATGTCTTCGTATAAAATGGTTTATGGAAAAGCATGCACTTACCTCTCGAGCTAGAACATAAGGCATATTGGGCTATTAAAGAGCTCAATTATGATTTCAAACTTGCCGGTGTGAAGAGGCTATTTGACATTAGCTCACTTGATGAATGGAGAACCCAGGCCTATGAGAACGCCAAACTGTTTAAAGAAAAAGTTAAAAGATGGCATGACAAAAGGATACAAAAGCGTGAGTTTAATGTAGGTGATTATGTTTTGCTGTACAACTCTCGTTTAAGATTCTTTGCAGGAAAACTTCTCTCTAAATGGGAAGGTCCTTACATTATCGAGGAGGTCTATCGTTCCGATGCCATAAAAATCAACAACTTGGAAGGCACAAATCCGAAGGTGGTGAATGGTCAAAGAATCAAACACTATATCTCAGGTAATCCCATAAATGTTGAAACCAATGTTACTGACACCGTAACCCCGGAGGAGTACATAAGGGACACTTTCCAGAACGTTTCAGACTCCGAGAAGGAATAGGTATGTGGTACGGTAAGTAAACCGACTCCAAAATAGTTCTAATAGCAATTTTTCTCCGTTTTGGAATATTTTAAAAAATAGGAAAATAAGAAGTAGTCCGAAAGGGACACGAGGCATCCACGAGGGTGGAGGGCGCGCCCCCTGCCTCGTGGGCACCTCGTGTGCCCTCTGGACTCCGTTTTCTTACATGATACTTCTTTTAGTCGGTAAAAATTCATTATATAATCTCCCGAAGGTTTTGACCACCGTACCACGACAAAATCCTCTGTTTTTGTTTTGAGCTGTTTCTGCAGCAGATCTAGAGCAAGATGTCTTCTGAAGAGTTAGTCGGGGAGACTCGGGTATCTAGTCCGACACCGGGGCCAAGAGCAAACAGCGATGTTGACCACTTTGGACATCAACGGAGGAAGAGATGGAGGCCAACTTAAAAAGGATAGATGCCATGGAGGAGGATCAAGAAGTTACTTCTCGTCTCCAAGCCAGATTTATGATGGAGGAACTCCACAGCTCAGCAATTCCAAATTCGGTCATCCCTCCCAATGCTAGATTTCTTTCTTATGAAAATATGAAAAAGAGTGTTACTTGTTCTCCCGCAGCTATGCAACATCCATGGGTGAAAGAAGCTTTAACCGTCGCGGGTAAACTCCGTAAGGAAACAATGGATCTTAAGCAGCAAGTCAATAAGCTCGAGGAAGAGAACCGTATCCTAAGGGGCATCATCGCCAAGAATATTACATCACCACCTCCGAAGAAAGAGACATAAACACATGGGTATGGGCACTCCCCTTGGCAACTGCCAAGCTTGGGGGAGGTGCCCCGGTATCGTATCACCATCACTTCTATCTTTACCGTTATTCTTAGTTCGACCCTTTTGGTTATATCTTGATCTAGTAGAATAAAGTTTACGATCTAGCTTTGAGTTTTTGTGTTGATACCTATCTATGTAATCAAGTCCGTGAGCTATATATAATAAAGATTAGTTTTGACTCGAGGGCTTTGCTATCTTGCTATGATATTGAGGGAATACAAAAAAGAAAGAATAAAAAGAAACAAAAAGATCGCGTGAGTATCCAATTGGATGTAGGTTTTCATAAAGTATTATTGTTGACATTACCCTTGAGGTAAAAGGTTGGGAGGCAAAACTATAAGCCCCTATCTTTCTTTGTGTCCGATTGAAACTTCATACCCATAAGTATCGCGTGAGTGTTAGCAATTGTGAAAGATTAAATGATAGTTGAGTATGTGGACTAGCTGAAAAGCTCTTATATTGACTCTTTCTGATGTTATGATAAATTGCAATTGCTTCAATCACTGAGATTATAGTTTGTTAGTTTTCAATTAAGTTTCTGATTCATACTTTACATTGTGAATAGATTGTTACTTTAGCATAAGAAATCATATGACAATATATATGTTGTTGTTCTAAGAATGATCATGATGCCCTCATGTCCATATTTTATTTTATTGACACCTCTATCTCCAAACATGTGGACATACTTTTGGATATCGGCTTTCGCTTGAGGACACTCTAAGCTTTGGGGAGTTGATATGTCCATTTTGCATCATGCTTTTATATCGATATTTATTGCATTATGGGCTATTACTACACATCATGTCACAATACTTAAGCCTTTTCTCTCTTATTTTACAAGGTTTACATGAAGAGGGAGAATGCCAGCAGCTGGGATTCTGGGCTGGAAAAGGAGCAAATATTAGAGACCTATTCTGCACAACTCCAAAAGTCCTGAAACTCCACGGAAGTTAGTTTTGGAATATATTAAAAATATTGGGCGAAGAAAGCACCAGAGGGGGGCCACCCACTGTCCACGAGGGTGGAGGGCGCGCCCTACCCCCCTGGGTGCGCCCCCTGCCTCGTGGGCCACCTGGCAGCCCCCCGATGCCCATCTTCTGGTATATGGTGTCTTTTGCCCTGGAAAAAAATTGTAAGGAAGCTTTCGGGACGAAGCGCCGCCTTCTCGAGGCGGAACCAATCTAGGGCTCTGGTGGAGCTGTTCTGCCGGGGAAACATCCCTCCGGGAGGGGGAAATCGTCGCCATCGTCATCACCATCGATCCTCTCATCGAGAGGGGGTCAATCTCCATCAACATCTTCACCAGCACCATCTCCTCTCAAACCCTAGTTCATCTCTTGTATCCGATCTTTGTCTCAAAACCTCAGATTGGTACCTGTGGGTTGCTAGTAGTGTTGATTACTCCTTGTAGTTGATGCTAGTTGGTTTATTCGGTGGAAGATCATATGTTCAGATCCTTTATGCACATTAATACCCCTCTGATTATGAACATGAATATGATTTGTGAGTAGTTACGTTTGTTCCTGAGGACATGGGAGAAGTCTTGTTATAAGTAGTCATGTGAATTTGGTATTCGTTCGATATTTTGATGAGATGTATGTTGTCTCTCCTCTAGTGGTGCTATGTGAACGTCGACTACATGACATTTCACCATTATTTGGGCCTAGGGGAAGGCATTGGGAAGTAATAAGTAGATGATGGGTTTCTAGAGTGACAGAAGCTTAAACCCTAGTTTATGCGTTGTTTTGTAAGGGGCTGATTTGGATCCATATGTTTCATGCTATGGTTAGGTTTACCTAAATTCTTCTTTCGTAGTTGCGGATGCTTGCGAGAGAGGTTAATCATAAGTGGGATGCTTGTCCAAGGAAGGGCAGTACCCAAGCACCAGTCCACCCACATATCAGATTATCAAAGTAATGAATGCGAATCATATGAGCATGATAAAAACTAGCTTGACAATAATTCCCATGTGTCCTTGTGAGCGCTTTGATTTATATAAGAGTTTGTCCAGGCTTGTCCTTTGCTGCCAAAAGGATTGGGCCACCTTTCTGCACCTTAGTTACTTTGTTACTTGTTACCCGTTACAAATTACCTTATCACAAAACTATCTGTTACCGATAATTTCAGTGCTTGCAGAGAATACTTTACTGAAAAGCGCTTGTCATTTCCTTCTGCTCCTTGTTGGGTTCTACACTCTTACTTATCGGAAGGACTATGATAGATCCCCTATACTTGTGGGTCATCAATCACCAAAACATACATCAAGTGGATTGCTACCTCTTGAACAATGCATTGGATTTCCCCGAAGAGGAGAGGATGATGCAGCAAAGTAGCGTAAGTATTTCCCTCAGTTTTTGAGAACCAAGGTATCAATCCAGTAGGAGACCACACACAAGTCCCTCGTACCTACACAAAACGATAGCTACTCGCAACCAACGCGATTAGGGGTTGTCAATCCCTTCTCGGTCACTTACGAGAGTGAGATCTGATAGAGATGATAAATAATATTTTTGGTATTTTTGATAGATAGATGCAAAGTAAAAAGTAAAAATCAAAGTAAAAACAAAGCAAGTAAATAAAGCGATAGAGATTGATATGATGAGAATAGACCCGGGGGCCATAGGTTTCACTAGTGGCTTCTCTCAAGAGCATAGATATTCTACAGTGGGTGAACAAATTATTGTTGAGCAATTGACAGAATTGAGCATATTATGAGTATATCTAGGTAATGATCATGTATATAGGCATCACGTCCGAGACAAGTAGATCGAAACGATTCTGCATCTACTACTATTACTCCACTCATCGACCGCTATCCAGCATGCATCTAGAGTATTAAGTTAAAAATAGAGTAACGCCTTAAGCAACATGACATGATGTAGAGGGATAAATTCATGCAATATGATAAGAACCCCATCTTGTTATCCTCGATGGCAACAATACAATACGTGCCTTGCAACCCTTTCTGTCACTGGGTAAGGACACCGCAAGACTGAACCCAAATCTAAGCACTTCTCCCATTGCAAGAACTACCAATCTAGTTGGCCAAACCAAAAAGGATAATTCGAAGAGACTTGCAAAGATAACTCAATCATACATAAAAGAATTCAGAGAAGAATCAAATATTTTCCATAGATAATACTGGACCATAAACCCACAATTCATCGGTCTCAACAAACACACAGCAAAAAGAAGATTACATCGAATAGATATCCATAAGAGAGGGGGAGAACATTGTATTGAGATCCAAAAAGTGAGAAGAAGCCATCTAGCTACTAGCTATGGACCAAAAGGTCTGAAGTAAACTACTCACACTTCATCAGAGGGGCTATGGTGTTGATGTAGAAGCCCTCCGTGGTGGATGGCCCCTCCGGCGGAGCTCCGGAACAGGCCCCAAGATGGGATCTCGTGGATACAGAAGGTTGCGGCGGTGGAATTAGGTTTTTGGCTCCTGTTCTGATCGTTTGGGGATATGTAGGTATATATAGGAGGAAGGAGTACGTTAGTGGAGTAGCAGGGGGCCCATGAGGTAGGGGGCGCGCCCAGGGGGGCGCCCTCCACCCTCGTGACCGCCTCTGGCACTTCTTGGAGTAGGGTCCAAGTCTCCTAGATCACTTCGGTGAGAAAATCACGTTCCCAAAGGTTTCATTCCATTTGGACTCCGTTTGATATTCCGTTTCTTCGAAACACAGAAACAGGCAAAAAAACAGCAATTCTCGTCTAGGCCTCCGGTTAATAGGTTAGTCCCAAAAATAATATAAAAGTGGAAAATAAAGCCCAATATAGTCCAAAACAGTAGATAAAGTAGCATGGAGCAATCAAAAATTATAGATACGTTGGAGACGTATCAAGCATCCCCAAGCTTAATTCCTACTCGTCCTCGAGTAGGTAAATGATAAAAAAAGAATTTTTGATGCGGAGTGATACTTTGGCATAATTTCAATGTAAATCTTCTTAAAAATTGTGATATGAATATTCAGATCCGAAAGATTCAAGACAAAAGTTCATATTGACACAAAAATAATAATACTTCAAGCATACTAATCAAAGCAATCATGTCTTCTCAAAATAACATGGACAAAGAAAGTTCATCCCTACAAAATCATATAGTTAGGCTATGCTTCATTTTCGTCAGACAAAGATGTTCCCAACTTCTATACCCCCGAAGACAAGCCAAGCAATTGTTTCATACTTAAATAATCTCAAACTTTTTCAACCTTCACGCAATACATGAGCGTGAGCCATGGATATAGCACTATGGGTGGAATAGAATATGATGATGGGGATTGTGTGGAGAAGACAAAAAAAAGTCTCACATTGACGAGGCTAATCAACGGGCTATGGAGATGCCCATCAATTAATGTCAACATGAGGAGTAGGGATTGCCATGCAACGGATGCACTAGAGCTATGAATGCTCAACAAAAGAAAACTAGTGGGTGTGCATCCAACTCGCTTGCTCATGAAGACCTAGGGCATTTGAGGAAGCCCATCGTAGGAATATACAAGTCAAGTTCTATAATGAAATTCCCACTAGTATAAAAAGACAACTTATGAGACTCACTACATGAAGAACAATGTGCTACTTTGAAGCACAATATATGAGACTCACTACATGAAGGACAAGGTGCTACTTTGAAGCACAAGTGTGGAAAAAGAGATAGTAGCATTGCCCCTTTTTTTGGGCCTTTCTTTTTTTTTTCTTTTGGCCTTTCTTTTTTTTGGGCAATGCTCAAATAATGATGATCATCACACTTCTATTGATTTCAACATAAGGATTACAACTCGAAACTTAGAACAAGATATGACTCTATATGAATGCCTCCGGCGGTGTACCGGGATGGTGCAATGAATCAAGAGTGACACGTATGAAAAATAATGCATGGTGGCCTTGCCACAAATAGGATGTCAACTACATGATCATGCAATGGCAATATGACAAAAGTAATGTATGTCATGATGATGATGGTGGAAGTTGCATGGCAATATATCTCGGAATGGCTATGGAAATGCCATAATAGGTAGGAATGGTGGCTGTTTTGAGGAAGATATAAGGAGGTTTATGTGTGATAGAGCGTATCGTATCACGAGGTTTGGATGCATCGGCAAAGTTTGCACCAACTCTCAAGGTGAGAAAGGACAATGCACGGTACCGAAGAGGCTAGCAAAGGCGGAAAGGTGAGAGTGTGTATAATCCATGGACTCAACATTAGTCAAAAGAACTCATATACTTATTGCAAAAATTTAGAAGCCATCAAAAATCAAGTACTATGCGCATGCTCCTAGGGGGATAGATTGGTAGGAAAATACCATCGCTCGTCCCCGACCGCCACTCATAAGGATGCACAAGCCAGGTACACTTCATGTTTCAAATTTGTTACACAACTTTAACCATACGTGCATGCTACGGGACTTGCAAACTTCAACACAAGTATTTCTCAAATTCATAATCACCCAACTAGCACGACTTCGATATTATAACCTCCATATCTCAAAACAATTATCAAGCATCAAACTTATCTTAGTATTCAATTCACTCAAAAGAAAGTTTCACATATCTTGAATACCAAGTATATTAACATTAAGCAAATTACCATGCTATTAACGACTCTCAAAATAATCTAAGTGAAGCATGAGAGATCAATAGTTTCTTTAAAACAAATCCACCACCATGCTCTAAAAGATATAAGTGAATCACTAGAGCAAAAATTATCACGCTCAAAAGATATAAGTGAAGTATTATGAGCAAAACTATCAAGCTCAAAAGATATAAGTGAAGCACATAGAGTATTCTAACAAATTCCAATTCATGTATGGCTCTCTCAAAAGGTGTGTACAGCAAGGATGATTGTGGTAGACTAACAAGCAAAGGCACAAATAATACAAGACGCTCCAAGCAAAACACATATCATGTGGTGAATAAAAATATAGCTCCAAGTAAATTACCGATGGAAGTGGACGAAAGAGGGGATGCCTTCCGGGGCATCCCCAAAGCTTTGACTTTTTGGTGTCCTTGGATTATCTTGGGGGTGCCATGGGCATCCCCAAGCTTAGGCTCTTGCCACTCCTTGTTCCATAATCCATCAAAAGAATTCACCCAAAACTTGAAAACTTCACAACACAAAACTCAACAGAAATCTCGTGAGCTCCGTTAGAGAAAGAAAACAAAAGACTACTTCAAGGTACTGTAATGAACTCATTATTTATTTATATTGGTGTTAAACCTACTGTATTCCAACTTCTCTATGGATTATAAACTATTTTACTAGACATAGATTCATCAAAATAAGCAAACAACACACGTAAAACAGAATCTGTCAAAAATAGAACAGTCTGTAGCAATCTGTAACTAACGCAAACTTCTGGAACTCTAAATATTATACCAAAATAGGAAGTCCTGGACAATTTGTTTATAGAACAGAAGCAAAAATAATCAATGCAAAAGTACGTTCCTGTGATTTAGCAAAGTTATATTCGTGCACGCAAAGTTTCTGTTTTTCAGCAGAATCAAATCAACTATCATCGTAGGTTATCCTATAGGTTCTACTTGGCACAAACACTAACTAAAAGACAAAACCACGTCCAAACAGAGGCTAGATGGATTATTTATTCCTAAACATAAGCAAAAACAAAAAACACAAAATAAAATTGGGTTGCCTCCCAACAAGCGCTATCGTTTAACGCCCCTAGATAGGCATAAAAGCAAGGATAGATCTAGGTATTGCCATCTTTGATTTTCAATTTTTTGTTGGAGTCATGCTCGAATCCGGGGGGTTCTTTCTTCTTCCCTTCATACTCGGAAATTTTTAGATGTAAGAATCCAACCGCTTATTACAAAGAGTAATCAACATATTCATGCGGTGAAGATTTCCGCTAACACTTTTAAGAGGCTCAAGGGACTTTTGTTAAATTTTTGTTACTTCGCAAATCTTCTCAAACACTTGGGTTTCTTACTGGGTAGGATAAGATCCTCCCTTTTGGGGTAGTGTTGCCACTATTCCCTCTATAATTTCATGCGCAATACTGGGATCAATCTCAATGAAATTTCCCTTGGCGATGCAATCCAAGAGTTGTCTATGCGTCATATTTAACCCAACATAAAAATTACGAAGAAGAATTCTAAAGTTCACCTCTAGGGTGCACTTACGATAAGATTCCATCATCCTATACCAAGCATCTTTTAAGTTTTCTCCTTGCCTTTGCTTGAAGTGAAGAACTTCAAACTTGGGAGACATAGGAGCGGATAAGGAATTAGACATTACGACAGGCAAGCAAACTAGCACACGAGCAAACAGAAAGACAACGGGAAAGAGAGGAGGAGACTGGGAAAGAGAGGGCAAATAAAACGGCAATGGTGAAGTGGGGGAGAGGAAAACGAGAGGCAAATGGCAAATAATGTAATGCGAGAGATAGGGATTGCGATGGGTACTAGGTATGGTTGACTTGCTTGCGTGAGCCTCCCCGGCAACGGCGCCAGAAATTCTTCTTGCTACCTCTTGAGCACTGTGTTGGATTTCCCCGAAGAGGAGAGGATGATACAGCAAAGTAGCGTAAGTATTTCCCTCAGGCAAAGTAAAAAGTAAAAAGTAAAAGGTAAATAATATTCTTTGTATTTTTGATAGATAGATGCAAAGTAAAAAGTAAAAGGCAAAGTAAAAACAAAGCAAGTAAATAAAGCGATAGAGATTGATATGATGAGAATAGACCCGGGGGCCATAGGATTCACTAGTAGCTTCTCTCAAGAGTATAGATATTCTATGGTGGGTGAACAAATTACTATTGAGCAATTGACAGAATTGAGCATAGTTATGAGTATATCTAGGTAATGATCATGTATATAGGCATCACGTCTGACACAAGTAGATCGAAACGATTCTGCATCTACTACTATTACTCCACTCATCGACCGCTATCCAGCATGCATCTAGAGTATTAAGTTAAAAACAGAGTAATGCCTTAAGCAAGATGACATGATGTAGAGGGATAAATTCATGCAATATGATAAAAAAACCCATCTTGTTATCCTCGATGGCAACAATACAATACGTGCCTTGCAACCCTTTCTGTCACTGGGTAAGGACACCGCAAGACTGAACCCAAATCTAAGCACTTCTCCCATTGCAAGAACTACCAATCTAGTTGGCCAAACCAAAAAGGATAATTCGAAGAGACTTGCAAAGATAACTCAATCATACATAAAAGAATTCAGAGAAGAATCAAATATTTTCCATAGATAATACTGGATCATAAACCCACAATTCATCGGTCTCAACAAACACACCGCAAAAAGAAGATTACATCGAATAGATATCCATAAGAGAGGGGGAGAACATTGTATTGAGATCCAAAAAGTGAGAAGAAGCCATCTAGATACTAGCTATGGACCAAAAGGTCTGAAGTAAACTACTCACACTTCATCAGAGGGGCTATGGTGTTGATGTAGAAGCCCTCCGTGGTGGATGGCCCCTCCGGCGGAGCTCCGGAACAGGCCCCAAGATGGGATCTCGTGGATACAGAAGGTTGCGGCGGTGGAATTAGGTTTTTGGCTCCTGTTCTGATCGTTTGGGGATATGTAGGTATATATAGGAGGAAGGAGTACGTTAGTGGAGTAGCAGGGGGCCCATGAGGTAGGGGGCGCGCCCAGGGGGGCGCCCTCCACCCTCGTGACCGCCTCTGGCACTTCTTGGAGTAGGGTCCAAGTCTCCTAGATCACTTCGGTGAGAAAATCACGTTCCCAAAGGTTTCATTCCATTTGGACTCCGTTTGATATTCCGTTTCTTCGAAACACAGAAACAGGCAAAAAAACAGCAATTCTCGTCTAGGCCTCCGGTTAATAGGTTAGTCCCAAAAATAATATAAAAGTGGAAAATAAAGCCCAATATAGTCCAAAACAGTAGATAAAGTAGCATGGAGCAATCAAAAATTATAGATACGTTGGAGACGTATCATGGATCACGTGAATATCCCATTGTCACCACAGATAAGCACATGCAAGACATAAATCAAGTGTTCTCAAATCCTTAAATACTCAATCGAATAAGATAACTTCAAAGGGAAAACTCAATCCATTACAAGAGGGTAGAGGGGGAGAAACATCATAAGATCCAACTATAATAGCAAAGCTTGCGGTACATCAAGATCGTGCCAAATCAAGAACAAGAGAGAGAGAGAGAGAGAGAGAGAACACATAGCTATTGGTACATACCCTCAGCCCCGAGGGTGAACTACTCCCTCCTTGTCATGGAGACCGTCGGGATGATGAAGATGGCCACCGGTGATGAATCCCCCCTCCGGCAGGGTGCCAGAACAGGGTCCCAATTGGTTTTTCGTGGCTATAGAGGCCTGCGGTGGCAGAACTTCCGGTCTAGGTTATGTTCTGGAAGTTTGGGGATTTATAGGAGGGGTTGGCGTCAGTTTCACATCAGGGGGGGCCCATAGGGAGTCCACGAGGCAGGGGGCGCGTCCTCCACCCTCGTGGGGCCCATGAGACTCCCCTCGGGTAGATTTTTGTCCCAGTATTTTTTATATTTTCCAAAAAGAATCTCCGTTGATTTTCAGCGCATTCCGAGAACTTTTGTTTTTGCACAAAAACAGCACCACGATAGTACTGCCGAAAACAACGTCAGTCCGGGTTAGTTCTAATCAAATCATACCAAAATCATGTAAACATATTATAAACATGGCATGAATACGTCAAAAATTATAGATACATTGGAGACGTATCATGTACCCTACAATGAGTTAGTAGGATAGGTTTCACCAAGACAATTGTGAAGAACAAACATTTGACAACAAAGCCTTTCATGAAATGTAAGTTTCTCGGAGGATATGATATGGCGATCATCAAGAAATCCATGGACAAAATAAATGGTAAGACCATTTGGACATTTTATCTTGCGTCCAACAAGATTGTTCAGGTCTCCGCCATTTTCTTTAGAACCAAATGCAAATTGGTCGAAGACCTGTCTCTGCATGAAAGATTATGTCTTTGGTCCATAGCATATGTGAAGTATAGTCATAGACTCCCAGACATCATCAAAAGGATATGAATTCTCAAAGCATTTTGCATGGATGTGATATGGAACGAAGACCATAGTAAGACCCTTTGAGCATTTTATCTTGTGCCCCGTAAGTTTACTTAAGTCTGTAGCATTGTCTTCAGAACCTAATGTGTTTCGGCTGGAGACCCGTCCCTGCAAGAGAAGTTAATTCTTCTTAACCACCCACATTTGAAGGGATGGCTTAGAAGCAATGAGTATAAGTGTGGCATCTGAGAATTTTGGCTTTGAAGCCCTAGCAAATAGCTTCATAGGGGGTTAGAGTACTCAAGTGAATAAGCAGAGGAATTCTTTGATTTGTGAACATGATGGTTCAAAGAATGGTGCTCATATTCATGAGCTCGAACATTGTTTCCCTGCAAAACATAGGCATTAGGACGACCATATGAGGCCTTCTATCTGTATTAAGACATTGGACCATATGAGGCCTTTCGTCTGGGGTTTGTCTTCTTCCCTGGTGGTGTCATGATGACATTCACGGGAAGCTTCTCGAGAAGACTTTTAGGCGCCCAAATCTTCTTCAGAGGGGACCCATTACTGCAGTTAGTTCCAATAAACTTGGCAAACACTTCACCATATTTATTTTTGAATAGTTTATAGTTGGAGTCAAATGACTCATCAATGATGATAGGGTTAGCACAATTATAGACAGATAGTGTGAATGGATCCATTAATGGTCCCTTTGCATCAACCCAGGTGGTTTTGGGGTACTACTCAGGCTTCCGTAGGATCCATCAACATTCATTTTCCTTTCGAAACCAACACCCTCTTTCCTAGAGTTTTTGTTCAAGATCTGTTTCTTGAGGACATCACATAGAGTTTGATGCCCTTTGAGGCTTTTGTACATGCCTGTTTCAAGCAATGTCTTCAACCTAACATTCTCATCAGCAATAGTAGTGGTTTCCTTAGAAGAGGGGTTAGTTACCACATCAACAGTTGAACATATTGCAATATTTGAAGAATTTGAACATTCAGCAGAAGAAGTAGCATTATCACGCTCAAGACATTTCAAGCAAGGTGGCACAAATCCTTCCTGAGCAGTACTGATCTATTGAGCGAGTAGTGAATCATTTTTAGTTCAAAGATCATCATGAGACACTCTTAGTTTATCTAGATCTTGCTTGCTTTGAAGATAATCACAAGAAAGCTTCTCATGATCGGCTGAGAGAGCATCATGAGGACTTAGAAGCTCGTCAAATTTAACTTGAAGGTTTTTAACGTCTTCAATTAAGGATTGACTTCGATTGTATTCCTTGTCCAACAGATCATCGCTTTTGTCTAATAGTTTTTGAATCTTTTCCATAGCAGTTTGTTGCTCAGTTGCAATTTTAGCAAGTGTCTTATAGCTAGGTTTGGATTCACTTTCAGAGTCATCTTCACTTGAGGTGTCAAAGTAGGCAACACGGGAAGTTACCTTTGCGCCTCTTGCCATGAAGCAGTAGACAGGAGTAGAGTCGTCATCAACATTAGCTTCAGTGTTGGTGACATGACCATTGTCTTCATTGCTGAAGATGGACTTGGCGACAGACGCATAAGATTGAGCCAGGCTTGCCATGCCTGAATCTGAGTCCTCCTTAGAGTGCTCCAGCACCTCCTCAGAAGCAGACTCCTCCTCTGAATCCATTTCCTTGCCGATAAATGCACGAGCTTTACTGGAGGAAGTCTTCTTGTGCGATGAAGACTTTGAGTATTTCTTCTTCTTCTTTTCATCAGAGTCATAGTCCTTGCTCTTCCTATTCTTCTTTGATTCCTTTTCCCATTGAGGACATTCAACCATGTTGTGGCTTGGCTTCTTGCATTTGTGGCAAGTTCTCTTCTTGTAGTCACGAGTGGAAGCCTCTCCCTTATTGGAATCATACTTTGAAGACCTTCCAAAGCAGTTTTTCTTGGATAACTTTTGGAACTTCTTCACAAGCATTGCAAGTTCCCTGCCAATGTCTTCAGGGTCACCAGAACTGTATTCAGACGAAGATATAGCTTTTGCATTAAGAGCATGGGCACGTCCATAGTTGGGACCATAGATGTCTCTCTTCTTAGATAGTTGGAATTTTTGTGAGTATTGAGTCTCTCGAGAATATCGACGGGGTCCAATTGCTTGAAATCTGGACGCCCTTGCATCATTAAGGACAGGGTGTCAAATGAACTATCAAGAGACGTCAGTAGCTTCTTCACAACTTCATGCTTGGTGATGTCAGTGGCACCGAGAGCATGAAGCTCATTGGTGATATCAGTAAGACGATCGAAGGTAAGCTGGACATTTTCATTGTCGAGCCTCTTGAAGCGGTTGAAGAGATTGTGAAGAACATTGATTTGTGAGACTCGCTGGGAAGAGACGCCTTCATTGACCTTGGAGAGCCAGTCCCAGACTAGCTTCGCAGACTCCGGAGCACTCACACGGCCATACTTCCCTTTGGTCAGATGACCACAGATGATGTTCTTGGCGGTTGAGTCCAGTTGCGTGAATCTCTTCACATTAGTCGGCGGTGACACCTTCACCAACTTTGAGAGAACCAGTCCTGACGACATACCAGAGGTCGTTGTCGATAGCTTCAATATGCATGCACATCTTATTCTTCCACTAGGGGTAATCAGTGCCATCGAAGACAGGGCACGCAGCCAAAACGTTGATTATCCCTGCAACCGACATAGCTAAAGCTCCAGATGGTTAAACCAAATCACATAGAACAAGGGAGCACCAGGCTCTGATACCAATTGAAAGTGCTAGTTATCGACTAGAGGGGGGTGAATAGGCAATTTTATGTAAGTCTTCAAAACAGTCAATGTCTTTGAAGACACAAAACTAAAACAACAACTAAACATGATACAACGGAAGATAAACTACACTAGGCATGCTGGTATGACAACTATAATTGAAGTGAGATGCAAAGACAAACATCAGCTAGGTAGAACAGAGCAGTTTAGGAAGATAGTGTGAAGACAAAGATGCAGTTAGTGGGAATGTCTTCACACAATGTCTTCGAACAGAACGAGCATGCAAAGGCTCCATGAAACTAAATAGTAAGTAAAGGAGTGAAGTGATAGAACCAGTTGCTTGATTTGTTTGACCAGTTCCAACAGCTGTGACAATTGTACGTGTGGTTGGGGAGGCTGAGATTGAACTCTGATGACCTAGTCTTCACCTTATTCCCCTTGAGCTAAGATCCGCAGATCTCGCCTAATCACTCAGGTAAGTCTTCAAGGCAGACTTCCAAACCATCACAGACTTCGTTCATCGACAATCCACAATGGCTCTTGGATTCTCAGAACGTGACGTCTAACCAGCTGGAAGATCATAGTCTTCAGGTGTACCAAGTCTCCAGTTCACACGGAACATAAAGGCTTCAGTGATGCTCAATCACTTTTGGGCTCTTGGTGTTTTGGGTTTGTCCTCGCAAGGATTCTCTCTCAAAGACTTTGGAGGTGAGTTGCTCTCAAACGTTTAAAGTCATGCACTAACTCGGAGCAGCCACCAACTCATGGTGGAGGGGGTGGCTATTTATATCCAGGAGGCAACCCCGACATGATATGTTCGAAATGACCCTGGGTCAGTGGACAACCGACACGTGTCCAACGATCTGATTTCAAACACACACGACAACTTTACTTCAGCTCCAAGTAAAGCCAACTCAATCAACTCTAGAAGATGTTTCCTCTCATTGTCTTCACTGGAAGACATAGGATTTTAGGTTGAGCATCACATAGTTTCTGACTTTGTTTACCTCGACCCTACTTAATAGTGCAGTTGTTCCTATGACTCAAGAAAGAAGAAAATGAAACTACCAAAATACTATGTCTTCGCGCTCCATTGTCTTCAAGCGGAAATCTTCGCGTACCATTGTCTTCTACATCAATTTCTTTGTGAACTATCTTCAATGTCTTCATACATTTTTAGGGGCCATCTTTGATGGGTAAACCGAATCAATAGGGACTTCTACCCGTATTCTCCTCTGAATCTCACAAACACATTAGTCCCTCAACCAAGTTTGTCGTCAATACTCCAAAACCAACAAGGGGTGACACTAGATGCACTTACAATTAGTCTGTAGATGATGGGTTGTGGGAGTGACTGAAACCTAAATCCAAGTTTGTGAGTTGTTCCGTAAGAGGCTGTTTGGATCCATATGTTTCATGCTATGGTTAGATTTATCTTGATTCTTCTCTTGTGTCTGCGGATGCTTGCAGGAGGGGGTAATCATAAGTAGGTTGTCTGTTCAAGTAAGAATAGCACCATAGCTTTGGTCCACCCACATAGCAACTTATCAAAGCAATGAATACGAGTCGATGGACCGTAGATGAATTCCCGTGTGTCCTCAAGAGCGCTTTAATTACTACAAGAAGTATCTCCGGCTTGTCCTTGGTATTAATAATGATTGGCCACCTTGCTGCACCTTGCTACTTTTCTTTACTTGTTATTTGTTACCAATTATCTTGCTATCAAACTATCTACCAAAACAATCTTACAAAACTTGCAGAGAATGTCTTGTTGAAAACCGCTTATTGATTCCTTTTGCTCCTCGTTGGGTTCGACACTCTTACTTATCGAAATGACTATGATTCATCCCCTATACTTGTGGGTCATCAAAGGGAGAGGAGATCGTTAACGATTCTAAAAAGGATGTGGATGTAATATTTAGTTTTACTAGACTCTTTTTGAAAGTGGAAATCTACAACAGAACTCCGTGCTATCTCAGTTCATGACTACTACTGAAAACACACATATTTGAGTGCATTTTTCTCCACCGTTTCAAAATTGAGATGGTATAAGAAAGTGTAGACCCTGGAAGTGAAACTAAGAGCATCGTCAATCGGACCCTCCACTTCTTTTTATATGTCCGATCGGACAAACCAAACACCATCTTGGTAAAAACAATCATCCAACCAGACCCCCAGACCAATCTTATATTCTTATATAGCCAGGATGACGAACACCCCTTAAACCTAGTTCATATGTGCCACAGATTTGGAGCCGCCCAAACGCGTCTGCCATGTCGGACCTGTCCACCTCAATGCCACAAAATCCCCTTCCTAATTCCACTCTGGATCAAATCCTAGTGATTCTCGATTAACTCCATTTTCAGTCTGCCCCACTCCCCAACCTAACCTCTCCGGACATTTCCGACATGACTAGCAACAGATATGAGTTTAACTTCCGGATACATCGACTGGGAGCTAGACTCCTGCTCGAATGAGAAGGGGACATCTGTCAGTCTCTTGGTCCACCAGTCCTGGGAGGTTACTCCAGCTCTGTCGCCGGAGCCACCCTTGTTGTGGATCCACCAGTCGGGTGCCTTCTCCGCCACTCAGGCAAAAATCTAGCAGGGGCGTCAATTATGGCGTAAGCTCGCGCCACATGAGCATCTCACCGGGCAAAAAGCCCACATGACACCGATGAAGAGATCCTGTTCAAGGACGGCCTACTGTGAAGGTTGGAGTGCTGCTACGAGACGACGATGGAGATGCGTGTCCGTTTGATCCACGTCACGCGATGCTCGATGAAGTCATTGGTGAATATGGCCGCGACCAGAGGGATCTAACGTGACAATCTTCAACTTCAGCTCGTCCTGGCTAGGTTACAAGAGAAGAGGGCATGAGTGCATGCTCACTGTGAGCTCGACATCGTACTCAAACGTGTCATGTAGTGGCATGGGTGATTTTTTTAACTTTTCTTTAGGGAGTCTTCGTGGTTTGGGGTGACGAGTCTAGGTAACCTTTTTTCGAAAAAAAAACAGGTGGAGATGGGTCCGCTTTTAAAATTTCCACTTTCCCCAAAAAATCTCCGAAAAAGGTAACTTTAGCAATTTTTATACTCCATTTCAAATGAATGACCCGATTTTTCATTTTTGTGACATGGCAGCAATGTTTCGGTCTCGACCCACCCGACTATGTCGGGGAGTCTCTCCTGTCCTCTTCCCCCGCTCTTCCCGCCTTCTCTTCCTCCCCCGCTCCACCGCATCTCCTCCCCACCACTCTTCCCTCCTCCCGTCTCCTCGCCCGCACGCCCTCAGCCACCGCCGGTAACTTCTCCACATCCAGATCGCTTCTTGATCCACTCCGTTTTCGATTCAATCGACATTACCCCCAAACAGATTAACACCAGATTCCACCTCGGTAACGAAGACAGCAATGGGGATCTCCAAGGTGACGGGCATCGCCGCGACGGCGCTCCTCGTCTCGTCCCTCGCCCTGCGGCAGGCCGGCGTGAGGGCCGCCGCCACGGCCCCCATCCTCGCTACCAGCTGCGTCGCCTACGTCGTCACCGTCGCGTCCCACACCGCCGTCAACCTGCCCTGGATCCTGGGCAAGACCCCGTCGGGCCGGTTCCCCCTCTGGTCGGCCGTGCTCTTCGGCCCCTTCCTGATGCTGGCACGCACGTACGCCAAGGTGAAGAGGTTCCTCAGGAAGGAGAACGTGTACGACGAGATCGCCCAGGGGCTCTACCTCGGGGGCTGGCCGTTCATGCCAAAGCACCTGCCTCCCGGGGATCCGTCCGTCGTAGATTGCACGTGTGAGCTGCCGAGGAGCTCGTTTGTGAAGGTGGATGAGTATGTCTGTCTTGCTACTTGGG
Organism: Triticum dicoccoides; assembly: GCF_002162155.2. Classification (NCBI taxonomy): domain Eukaryota; kingdom Viridiplantae; phylum Streptophyta; class Magnoliopsida; order Poales; family Poaceae; genus Triticum; species Triticum dicoccoides. The sequence goes on along the minus strand of NC_041387.1, from coordinate 175,394,897 downwards.
ATACCAGGTCCCCGTTACCGTCCCAGATCGAATTCGCGGCGCGGTGGGCCTGCGAGAAGAGAGCCCAGGGGAAGCCCGTCTATGTCCACTGCGCATTTGGTTAGCAATGATCTCACCCTCTCTTGTTTGCATTCTACTTTCGGCGAACCATTGCGTAGTTTGGTAATTTTGTTGTATTTATTTGTAAGTGACACCACATGAAGATAAAATGGCTATCTGTTCTGTGCATGATTTACAACCACATCAGGTCATGGAAGAAGTGCCTGTGTCATGTGCGCAATTCTAGTGGCGACGGGCGTTGCCGAAAACTGGAAAGATGCTGAAAACGTCATCCGAGGAAGGAGGAAGATCAAAATGAACGCTCTTCACCGCAAAACTTTGGAAGATTGGTCCAAAAGTCGAGTTGTCCAGAAAAAAGATAATTAACTGTGAGCTGGTTTCTTTCTTACATGATATACTTCTTCTGTGAGGTTAGAACCAAAACAGAGTAAAGCCATATTGTATAGGAATACCTGCCATTCTCTATTTGAAATATTCCTCCACATGTCAATCATGTGTGACACAAGGAAATCCTCCATTTCCCCCCTGAAGATGCAGGAAAGTCCTTCCTTTCTTTTACGTGTTTGTTCAATGTATGTGTGGTAGTTGCTCCTCTAAGCAACTCTTTTCACAGCAAATTCAGTGTTGTGGAGTGTACACTTTGGTTTATAACGGAAGAAACTTGAACTTATCCTCAAGCTGGTTTCTATTATCTGTGTTGCAAAATTGTAGCAAGGTTTAACTTCAAATGACAATTCTTTTCCTGTGCGTACTATCTACTCCCTCCGTTCCCAAATATTTGTCTTTCTAGGCATTTCAAATGGACACAACATACGGATGTATGTAGACATATTTTAAAGTGTAGATTCACTCATTTTGCTTCGTATGTAGTCACTTGATGAAATCTCTAGAAAGACAAATATTTGGGAACGGAGGGAATAGGTACTAGCCTGCTTGAACCGTACAGATGTAAAAATCAAATGTAGTTCGCAGTTATAACTCAACAGCAGTGTGTGCAATATAAGACTCTGAATGAGGTACTAAATTTGATATCTGGAACAGGTTTGTGTACTCATGCTCAGAGATTACCCCTTTGTTCCCTCGTAATGATAAAAAAAATTGTGACTGAATATCAGTGCTTCAATATATTTTATCTAACCTTTTCCCCGTTTTCTGGCAGTGATATTTTTTTGAAATTCTGTCAGATAGCTCACCTATTCAATTCTAGATATTTTGGTAGTGGTGCATGGTAGAAGGTGTTCTTACAAAATGCAGCCAGAAGTAATGAAAATAACACAAATTGAAGTACTATTTCAATAATGAACTCTGGGTGTCCTTCATTTGTTCTCACTCCAGGATACATTAAACCATTTGACTCAAGAAAATCTGATGACAGTTCTACGCATTCTGACAAGTTCTCCCATTTCTGGAGCTTCCTTTGTTTCCCAGCTCTCTGTTTCTCACATATCTGCTACATTACATCCAAAAAATTTCTTCCCAGTTGTTTTGCTTATGCTCCTACTTTGAAGGTTAGTTCCAAGATACATTTGAATCAGTAGGCTGAATATTGGCTTTCAGATGGATGTGCTGCAATGCTTAGCTCTCCACAATTGCCGTCATCTGTCATCAGTATCCTGCAGGCAATATATGCACCAGCAAAAAATAGATCAGAGATAGATCCAGAAAAATGGTACTACAACTGCTGAACCTATGCTTCTTTTAGGCCGAAACAGAAAATGGTTAGTTGGCAGGGATAGCCAAACATATCCTAGGGAAAAGAAACAGAGGCAGGGTAGCTGAAAGCATCCCAGGAAAAAGCGAAAGAAACCATCCCTAGTTTTTTTTCTGCACACCATAGATGCACCTTGTTTTTGCCATTTGTTTTAGTGCAGGCTATGGTGTAGAAAACAAGCCTGCTGACTTTTGAGTTTTGATTGCTGGTAGGAGGGTGGTCGATTCCATGCTGATTAGTAGGGCAAATATGGGTATTATAAACTAAGATGATTCTCGCCTCTATTAAGCCCTTGCTCAATCATATGCACTTAGATTTTAAAAAATAAATTGTAGATAGGCTATAACTTCAACAGCTACAGGTAGCAGACTTCATGTTTAGCAAAAGAAAACTAACCACAGGACAGAGGTAAGAATTGCATGGTACTTACTCTCGAGGGCGAGAAGCCCAGAGGGAGCTTAGGGCACGGAGGCGGTTATGGTACTCGCCAATAGCCAAGAAACATCGAGCTGCCTGCCTAACTGTCAGAATCCTGTGCATCTGGTGAAGAGTCTGCTGCCTCAAGTTATCAGCCTGGAAATGGCATGTCACATATGTTGTTTTAGTACATGCCTCAGTGATCTTATTCCTGGCAGCTAAAACTCACAGCAGATGCTAGCAGTAAACTTTTTGAATACACCAGATGAACAAATGAAGTTTAAAAGAATGATAACTTGCGAATTGTGGATAGATTGACCTTTTAAATTGGCAAATCAATTATCTTTTGCACTATTAGTGGAAGTACTTGTGAGGTTTAAAATGTTTACTTATTCTTGGCACAGTTAGTAGCAGAACTGATGCTAGAATGATTTAGGTGTGGCCAGAGCAATAAATTTCCCCTGAATGCAGATTGTTGCTACATTTGCCTACAAGTTTTACCAGGCACTTCACTGCTCATCTACAAATTTGAATAAGATGAGCGAATAGTCTAGCATACACTGACATAATGGTCAAGTTTGAAGAGTAGTGACACATCTTCGGTTACCTGTATGACAAAGCCTTCAAGGTTGGCCAGCTTGCCGAGAGCAACGGCCATGTCGCCCATGAAGCTCCCCATGTTGGTATCGTCGCTAAGAGACCCGCTGCCTGCCACCGTGATTGCTAATGACTGATGGAGCTGCTCCAGGCCCTGGGTGAGAGCTTCTTCTGCCTGCTGCAATGACTGCTCAAGGCTGCAGATGCCAACCATTTGCTGTTCAGTCAAGGGATCAAGCTGAGGTGCCAGTGTCTGCAGCAACAGTGGGAAGTATGTACTTTCATTAGGATATCATTAGTACACTTGGAGAGTTTGTTTGGCAATTCGGTTCCTGAACTATCAAATGAACCTTTTTTGCTAGAAACTATGAAACGAAAATGACAGTTGATTTCGTTTCTATTTTTTTTAGGAATAACATTGCTAATGTTCAGTGTAGTTAGAGGCACATGCCTTGAGCAGATCAGAGGGCCGGAAGCCGCCCATCCAAAGGAAGCAGCGCTCGGCTGGGGTCGCCCACATCCCAGTGATGAGATGAAAGACGTCCGCCCTGGCAGCGGCACTCTTGAGGCGAAAGAGCTCATCGTAGTGGGTCAAGGTGTCGTCGATGATGGCCCTGAGGTCACCATCCGGCAAGTGCGCGTGCAGGCCTCCCCGGAGCTCAATCATGCGCCTGCTGTCGTCGTCCAGCCACCTGTTGTACTCAACATCGAACATAGCAGCACCTGGAAAATAGATATCACAATTCGTATTCAGTCCAATGCCAAATCTTAACCAGATTCCCACCACACATTCTAATCAGTGAATGCGCAGGAGAGTTGATACTGGGGTTGACTTTACACACCAGGGCTGGAGTTTCCACCTGGAGCTCCTCCAACCAAGAGTCCCTACACAAAGCTCACAGGTTCATATCACACTTTACAATATGAAAACCTAGCTCGATACTTTGGCATAGAAGGAACTTGAATGATATTTTTCTAACTCGAGTGAATTTTGTGATCATATATGCACAGGATATATGCACAGGTGCACATGGGAATTAGCTGTAGAAATGAGAAAGCACCTGAGAACGAGCCCGCTGGAGATCCTGTTCCAGTTGAGCAAGCTTCAGCTTGCCACTCTCAAGCTGCTGAATGTAAGCCTACACATGATGGATAATTCAGATGCAAAAGTCAATAACTTGGCAAATTCATTGCTGGGAACACCAATTCAGTTCAGATTACAAAGCATGGTCCACCTTCTTCCGAAGCCTGCTTTTTCTGGCAGCCTCTCGATTCTGCGCTAGCCTCCTCGTCGTCTGCTAATCACCAAGGGAGAAGAACTCATTATAAATCTCAAGATTCTCAAAACAAAATGCGTTGCATTGCTCCAGGGACATAGATTTCGATGGTACCTTTGGATCAAGAGCCTTGCCAGTCCTGTCACTGTGAGTGGAACTTGTTGCCATCTTCTGCACATGACAAGCGACCATAAGAAGTCCAGCACAAGCTAAAATCAGTTATTTGATTTTTTCTCTCTCAAATATATGGGTCACGACATTGCATATTAGAAGAAGAATGTCAATAAGAAGCAATCAGTTGACACATCATGCTCACTTAAGACACTACTAGTATGATAGAGCTGGGAGATGGAAGAACAATGTGTCCATGGTGCAATCAAGCAAATACTTAGTATATATAGTATGGTCTCTACTGCATGCACGTTACATCAAGCACATATAAAGAAACAGCAATGTACATTTGGTGGAAACCACCCACTCCAACAACAGACAAAAAAAACTAGTATATATTAGGTCCTGCTTTTCTTTTCTGATGGTGTGTTGCTGTCGCGTCGCCCCCTAATTTGCAGGGCTCTCTTTCAGCCGAGTGTGAATTGTTATATTTTGTTTTGAGAAAGAAGCGTGGATTAATTAATTAGTGCATAAGATTTTGTCTTGCTTATTTGTCTATCCAACAATATTGATATACATATACCCTGGCACTGGCAGTTCACCAATTGACCAGAAAGCAGCGTGCACCTAAAGCAGACACTGACCCAAGGTGGCATTATTCAAGCACCCAACTAATTGAGGCCACAGTTTCTTGCTAGAGACAATATTGTAAGAATGACCCCTTGTCTCCTATTGCATCACCAATGGCAGTGGCAATGGCAATGGCATGGCAGCTACGCTCTAATCTAACATATCCTCTACATTAATCACCTATCTATCCATCTGTGTGTGCCTAGAATGGAAGGAAGATGTTGCTATTCCAACAAGCTCTCTAGATTTGTTTCTATAGGTCCATACAAGAAAAAAAGAAAAGAAAAAAGGTTCACCTAACGTGTTGGGATTGGAGATCTTGGGGGCAGCAACACATCTTAAATGCACACCCTGCCTCAACCGTGTGGATTCTTTCTTTCTTTCTTTCTTGTGCTGCCTATGGCAGAAGCATTTTGCTACATGAGCATCTTGGAAGTTGTGGCCTAGCTAGCTACTGACATGGCACCAGGCTAGCCATCTACTCTAGCTCTAGTAGGATAGATGGATGATGATGGCCAGGGGAGAATGTGGAGAAGCAAAGAACAAAGACACGCAGGAAGCCAAGCAACAGTGCATATGCCAATGCATTAAATGAATTTGATAGAGTATGATCATTCACAGTGGTAGAGTACCTGCTGCTGGTGCTGCTGCTGTGAAATCTGATGGAACTGGCCTGCCACGGTGACTAATCCTACCATCCCTTGCTGCTGCTGCTGCTGGTGCTGGTGATGATCCGATGAGTCCATGTTGATGTTGTTCTTGCTGCTGCTCTCTGAGTCTGTGCTGTCTGCTGTCACATTTGAACCCTCCTGCTTGCCCAAAAAACAAACACAGTGAAGAACAGTTTTAGGTGCAAAATGCTTGTAGTAATTCGATCTTTTTGCTGCAGTACGTACTACGTGTCCTTGAATGATGATACGGAGTAGTAGTATATTTATTTACCTTGGGTGTGTGGTGGTGATGGAGAGCGAGCGGCCAGGAGGGGAAGATGTCCAGTGTGGGAGGCGGCCTAGCTGCTGCCGCTGCCGCTGTAGCAGTATCAGCCACAGTACTGGGGAAGGCTGCAAGAAGATATGATAGGGGTGGAGGAGATCAAGACATGCATCGCAGCAGGCAACAGGCAACAGCAGAGAGAGAGAGAGAGGTGAAGTGCAAAGGCTGCGGCGCTAGTACTGCCTGTGATCACAAAGGGGTAGGGGTAGCAGCGGTCGCGTGGGCCCACTGTGGCAGTGAAACTGAAAGTGGCCTTGGGGGTTATTCCCTTTGAGCTGTGCTTTTGCTTGCTTGCAGAGAGCCAGCCAGCCAGCCAAGCCAGACTTGCTGCAGTCTACATGCATACATACACTCACTACTCTATCTAGCTAGTACCATGGTCCATGGGGTAGAGAGAAGGGGGTCACAAGCAACACACACACACACAACTGCCACTCCTGCCGCACTGCATGGTTACTTTTGACTAGGATGCCCTAACCTCTTGGTAAAGTGGCTCGCAGCCTTGTGCTCTTTGGACTCGCTTGGCTAGAGAGAGAAACACGCAGAGAGAGAGAGAGAGAGAGAGAGAGAGAGAGAGAGAGAGAGAGGTGTTGTGTGTACGTACGCATGGCGTGGTTGTGTCCATGGTGGTGGTGGTGGTGGTGATGAGGATGATCCGTGGAGGTGGCCGTTGCAGTTTGTTGCTGGGAATGGGAATGCGAAATCATCCTGCCGCTGCTGCTGAGCGTGGCGACCTGGTGCATGAGGGCCTCCTCCAGCTCCCCGAAGTAGGCGCCGCCGCCGCCTCCTCCTCCTCCGTCTTGCTCGCTGCTGCATGCACGTACAGACCGTCACCATTACATTGCCATCACCAACCAAATACTACGTGATATATCTACAGAAAGATTCCTATGTATGTATGCATGTATGCATGTATGAGTGTATACAGACGCACACAGGATCGACGGCATGAAGCATGAAGAACAGCAAGCCGACAAAAAAAACTCCATACAAGGCAATACGCATGCAGAGGCCAGAGATGATGAATCAGGATTCGTGTCTGCCAAATCTTGAACAGCCAAGCGCGTGTTGTTCATCATGGTTATTGTTTTCCATATAGGGGAAAGAAGCAGAAGAGAGATGACCGACAAGACAAAACAAAACCACGACAAGAAAGAGGGAAAAGGTTGCTCTTACAAGAAGGCTGCGGGAGGCATGGAGTTGGTTGGCATGGCCATGGCGGCATGGAAGCCGCCATAGCCAAGAACATGATGAGGAGGAGGGCCCCTGTGCCTCGGATGGCCCGAACTGCTGCTGGCCTCCTCCATCCTCGACCTCCAAGCCGAAAGTCTTGCTGCCTCGATCTCCCACTCCCAGTAGGGAGACTCTTTGTGCTCCTGGCTGCCTTGCTTCTGCATGCCGCACAAGAAAACCTCACATGAGCAACACACACAGGCAACCCCCTATGCCTATATATCTACCTCAGCAAACAGAAGGCATGCGAGCGAGGAAGAGGATGGAGACAAACAACATACCAGGGCACTGGGTTTTACAGCACAAAAGAGACCGGCTTGAGCAGAGCAGAGCAGGCGGCTTGACCGTTTCTTTCTTTCTTTCTTTCTTTCTCCTGTCCTGTGTTCTTCTTGCTCTTCACGCACCCTGCAACTTCTTGCCTTGATGCATCTGACAGACAGACGCTCTCTTTCGCCTGCCTTGTGGGGCGGGTGTGTATTGCTTGCTAATCCCACAGTTGAGATGGCCGGGGATCTTGTCCCTTCTTGCCTGCTTTAATTTGTTTTGGTCTCTCTCTTGAACTGTGAAGATAGAAAGAGAGAAAGGGAGAGAAGAAAGAGAGAGAGAGGAGGAGGAGGAGGAAGAAGGTGGTATAGTAGAGTAGGGGGTCTTGTCTTCACTTGAAGGGCTTTTGTCAAGAAGCCACCCTCGCTCTCCTTCTCCCTGACTGCACTCTTATCGCATTGGAACTGACTGCCATCTCCCATTGGCTGGCCCCGCAGCAGTTTCTTTATTTTATGCGTCCATGTCCAGCCCTTCTCCTCTCTTTTCCATCCGTTCCATCCATGCTCCAAAGGGTTCAAAGAATGTTCATAAAGTTTACGTTTTTACACCGCCCGGTGAGAACGTAACCATTATTCTTTATGAGCTGTCGAAGATAAAATGTTCTTTGATCAGACATTTTTCTACTCAGCAGGCCAAGACCATCTTAATCCCCCGTTTAGAACTTGACACCGTCTGCATACGATTATACAACTTAACCAATCGGATAATCACGAGACATTTCAGCTGTGCACAAAGTCATAAACGTCTTGTCAACCTTATGTGAAGACCTACCTCTATACGTAGTATATTAACAGCTCCTTTGCAATTATTTCATTTGCTTGAGGAAGTGAGAAACCTTGGGGTTTCCTGGATTTAATTAGCTTGGCGCTGTCCCCTGTTAACGAGTCAACATCCATGCCTTGTCAAACCATACCTAAACCAATAATATCCATTTCCACGCAGCAATGGATAGCAAACTTATTTAATTCCTCAGACCATCGCTAAGTATCCAATCAATCAGTGAGGAGTAGCAAATATGTATGTATGTTAGTTCACCTGACATTGATGGGGTGGATATTGAGATTCTTCCCACTCCTATATACACATACACATGATTTACATGTCCATGAACTGAAATTCACAATATTTCATGCCTTGATGTGTTCATCTACGAGCTGCAAAAAAAAAGGCATTCTAGACACTTGGTCTTGTTGTGGGTTGAACGGGTTCAAAAGTACCGGGTAGGTACCACCACTGCCCTACAGCTACCCTGCACACACCTGAAGTAGTGGAAAGTGTGTGCTTTACTTGCACAATCTACAGTGGTGAAAATTAATCAACAGAAAGTGAGCTCCACTATTGTGTGATTCCACATCGGATGTTTGCAAAGAAGCTATACATTTTATCCGCAAGTGTAAATCCTACCGTGCATGACCCCTTTTCAGTTACCACCATTTCATTTCACCAAGCAAGCACGGAGCATTTTTCCTTTTGATTGGTGAAGAAGAGCTAGCTGGAATTAGTAGAACAAATGTCCCTTTCAGTTTCACGCTTGGGAGATGCATCAAAGTATTCCATTGCTTAATCTATGCTGTGCCTGTCAAGGTATTTATTCTTGTCTGCGCTCTTCACCACTATTTTCCTTCCAATGATTGGCACAGAAAAATGTGCACGACACATTACAAAATCATAGAGGATTTATATGATTGGATTGGGTGATATATATATGCATGAACCTGGCTACTAGAATATCGGGTTTCGTTTATCTTGTGGCATTTGTAAGCCTTTAAATGGCAAGTTTGGGTGTGGTTAAATATATGTATGTATATAGCTGCTAGAACAGTGGTTGAAACCTCATGCATGATTGTTTCAAGCTGTTGGTTTAGCCAGGTTCATGCATATATATCACCAATTTCATGGGCATTCTAGTAGCTGTTGGTTTAGCTAACTGAGTTAGAATTCCTATGATTAGCTAATCTTCCCGCCAAAGGAAAAGTATATTGTTGATAACCACATTAATTTCCCACGTGTCAAGGCAAAATACCGTCATGTTAATTTAAACTACATATGCATGTGCATGTGAACCTTGCATGATTAGTAATTAACATCCAACTGTTACTGGCGATGCCAAATTAACCCAGTCCTTTGACAGACACATGTTTTTATAACATTTAGAATTCATTATTATATCTACAGCCGATGACAAAGGAATCTCCATGCCACATTTTGAAACAAAAACAGGACATTTTTTGCTATGGGAACAACTTATGAGTTGCATTAATGTTCTATTTGATATACATGCATGAAACATATTTTGTTTTGGTATCAACACATTTTTTGAGAAATCTATTACAGTACTAAAAGTCAATAATGTTTTTAGACGATCGTGTAAATTACTCAAATCTTACTTCTAGAACTTATAAATTAATTAAATAAAAAAAGTTGACTGACCTTTGGCTGTGTGAATCTTAGTTATGCAGAGGCTGGGTGTAATACTTAAACCTTTTATGTAATAAAGCGCCCTTTATCGGGAAAAGAAGTAGATGACCTAATGTCCTCGCCAATTTAAGTGCCTCTATGGCATTGGTTTCTTGGCTCCCACTTAAGGCGGGAGTGATGTCCTCAAGTGTAAGAGCAACTCTAGCAGATTCTTTAAAGGCACCATTCTTTTATTGAAACCGCCAATATAAGGGCTACGAGGCAAAAAACATCACTCTAGCAGATACTCTAAACATGTATTTATCCTTATTTCTTTAAAGGGACCTCTAAATGATGGACTATAGACTTTATATTTAGAGTAAGGGAGGGAAATTTTCCAGCCGCCTAGAGTCATGGCTGCCACACGGTTAGGTTCTTAGGAGATATATTTTGACTTGTTGTAATCGCTCTGTTACTCTCCTGATCTTCTTATGATCCTCACAGATGTAACCATCAGACTTGTATGCGATACGGGGTCAGCCCCGAAGATAGATAAAACCCCACACGACCCCCTCAGAGTGGTTGCGATGCTTCACAATATTTCATATGGTATACAAAGATCTTCTCTTCCATCAGATCTAACCTTCCTCGACCACCTCCCTCCCATGGCATCCTCCTTTGGCTCATCCTTTTTTCCTTCAGCCTGAACTCTCAGGTCTCCGGAAAACTCACATGCACTAATTACATCATATGGCATGCCCAAGTGCTATCCTAATTTAGAGTTGTGAGCATGTATGTGTATCTGGACAAAACCATCCCCAAGCTAGTGATGACCCACAAGTATAGGGGATCAATCGTAGTCCTTTCAATAAGTAAGAGTGTCGAACCTAACGAGGAGCAAAAAGAATCAATAAGCGGTTTCAACAAGGTATTCCCTACAAGTGTTGTAAGTAGTTGTGACAGATAGTTTGATAATAAGATAATTCTTAAATAAGATAATTCTTAACAAGTAACCAAAGTAACAAGGTGCAACAAGATGGGCCAATCCTTTTTATTGCAAAGGACATGCCAAAAGTATTTCTTATACTCCCTTCGTTCCTTTCTATAAGGTGTAACTTTTTAGGCACGGTGACCAAGGCACAAAATTGAGAAGAATTTTGGACAAAAGTACCCTCAACTAATTAGGTAGTTAGAAACTTAATTAGCGGCAACTAAATAGCCGGCGACCTAATAAAAGGCAACTGGATCTCGCTGCACGAGAATAAAACCAATCCGTGGGATGGGAGAGAGAGAGAGAAATGTGAGTGCATGCAATGAGGGAGAGATATTCCTTTTTACTACCTTCCTATTGGGGACAACGTGCTACTTTTTATCTAAGGCATGTACTGGATGGTGAAAGGACATGCACGAAAAACTGATAGGAAAAGAGAAATACACATTACATTATAATTTTTTTGGGAAAAACAAATACACCTTATATAAAGGAACAAAGGGAGTAGTGATTAAAGCATTCTCGAGGACACGCGGGGATTTCGTCTAGTTACTTTCACCATGATTCATTGACTTGCATTCACTGCTTTGATAAGTTATTATGTGGGTGGTCGGTGCTAAGGTGTTGTTATTACTTGAACAAACAATCTACTTATAATTACCCTCTCTCGCAAGCATCCGCAAATACAAGAGAAAAATTAGGATAAATCTAACTATAGCATGAAACATATGGATCCAAAACTGCTCATCAGATTGTCCATGTTGTTCATTCTTCTGGGCAGCAGGGGTTAGTTTTTAAAATTTACTATGAGAAGGTATATGATAAAGTTAATTTGGGCTTTGTATATGAAGTGCTAGCTCTTAGGGGTTCTGGTTCCAAGTGGACTATCTGGATTAAGAGCCTGACTGAGAATGGCCTTGTTGGAGTCAAATCAAATGGAGTTGAGACTGATTTCTTCCTCGTAGGCAAGCGACAGAGGCTGGGTGAACCTTTTTCTTCTCTCATTTTCAATCTAGTGGTAGATTTGTTCTCTAGAATGTTGATTTTAGGAAATCAAGTAGGTTTAGTGAAATGACTTTTTCCTGGACTAGTCAATGGGGGAGTCATGTGTTTAAAATATGCTGATGATACCCTCCTTTTTTACAGAATGAAAGTAGAATAGTCTTGAATTTGAAGTGGATGCTCACTTTTTTAAAACAAGTGTCAGGCATGAGGATTGATTATCATAAAAGTGCTCTGATTCCCAGTAACATGGGAGCAGATGAGCTTGGGTTTTTGTTGATATCTTTTAATGTGTGGTGGGAGATTTTCCCATCAAATATTTAGGAATATCTTTGCATATTAATAAGCCGAGTAGAGAAGATTTACAATTCCTTATTGATAAGATCCAAGCTAGCATTGTGGGGTGGAGGGGTAAGCTGATATCCTATCTAGAGAAGATCATACTTATTAAATCTTGTTTAGCTAAATCCCTCTTTATTTGTTATCTTTTGTTAAATTCCGGAAGTGGGACCTCCAACTTATTAACTCCCACATGGCAAACTTCTTATGGAGTGATGAGGCGGGCATAAAATCCACTTAGCTAGCTGGCCTTCCATTTGTATGAAACAAGAATTTGTATGATATCTTTCAATGTGTGGTGGAAGATTTTCCCATCAAATATTTAGGAATACCTTTGCATTTTAATAAGCTGAGTAGAGACGATTTACAATTCCTAATGGATAAGAACATAGTTAGGATTGTTGGGTGGAGGGGTTACCTGCTATCCTATCTAGGGAAGATCATACTTACTAAATCTTGTTTAGCTAGCATCCCTTTTTATTTTTTATATTTTGTTAAATTTCCCAAGTGCTCTCTCCAACATGGCAAACTATTCATGGGGTGATAGTGAGGGGAACCATAAAGTTCACTTAGCTAACTGGCCTTCCATTTGTATAACACCAGGAGTCCTAACATCGTGTGTTGCCATGACAATAACTCATCGCAGTTTTGGAAGAGTTTCATGTGGGCTCTGCAGGTAGTTAGGTTGGTTATAAGTGGGCAGTGGGTAATGGTAAAATGGTTAGGTTTTGGGAAGATATTTGGCATGAGAATGCTCCTTTAGCTACCTAATTTTTGGATCCTTGTTACTTGGTTAATGAAAGGAATTTCATGACGAACAAGAAGAATCCGTCATTGATCATGACGGTTTCTGAGAACGTCATCAAAAATCCTTCATGGATTAACACATTTCTTGTAGTGGAATAAGACTATTAATGACCTTTGGTATGGGCAAGAGCTTAAATGTACTTTTAGCAGAGTATTTTCTGATGAATTGATGATCCAGTGGTTTGATTTGGTTAACATCCTTAATCTTACTAGGTTTTGTGTGGATGAGTTTTTTTTCATCTGGCAATATGAATCTAAGGGGGTTTACGCTACTAAATTTTTCTATGCCATAGCAAATTTTAGAGGGGTGCAACCTATCCTCCTACCTGCAGTGCGGAAGGTTAAGGTCCCACCCAGAATACAAGGTTTTCTATGGTTGTTTTCCCAGAATAAGATTATGACATGTGATAATTTGAGGAAGAGGGGGCTGGCTAAACCTCTTGAATGTGTATGCTATATTGAGATAGAATTAGTGTTTCACTTATTTTTTGAATGTATAGTGGCTAGGTTAGTTTGGAGGGAGGTGGAAGTGTTGTTTGGTATTTCTGTTACTAACTTTGAATCGATTGGTAGGTGGTGGCTGTGAGAAAAATAATTCTTACATCTGAATGTGATTACCTCTGCAATCCTGTGAGGATTGTGGAATTGTAGAAATTCTTTAGTTTTTGATAGATGCTCTTGGATATCTATGAAGCAGGTGTTTGGCTTGGTCATGCGGTGCCTGAAGGACTAGAAAAAACCCTTCGAGGGTCTGAGAGGGGCCAGGCTCTTGGAGTTCCAAGATTGGTATGGAGAAAACTGAAAAATCCTCTGGAATTGGAACCAGACTGATGGATTGCAGGCAGGGTTTTGGCTATCTTTCATGGAAGGCGGTCTAGGGAGCTGTGCACGGGGGGAGGAGCACCCTGGAGTACCAGCAGAAGAACCCTCAAGAAGCTGATACCATACATGTGGTCTTCTCGGGCTGGCGAGATGTGCTGGACCAGATGTTGTGAGAGGATACTTGCCTTTCTGCAGGTGTTTCCCTGGGTGTGCCTGTGCGTGAGATGTTTTTCCTTTAGTTTGTAGGTGTTGTCTTCACCTTGATGTTTGCTTAGCGCTCTGTCTCTTTGGGGAGAAATTCTGGTTTTTGGGTCTGTAATAAGGCATGCAGGGAACTGTTTTACCCCTGTTTAGGTTCAGAGTATGTTTTAGCTTTCTATTTTTTGTGGTACTCATATGGCTTCTATTTCTTCAATTAAATATGGAGCCGAGGGAGGCCCCCGATTTTTGAAAAAACAACTCATAAACTGGCACTACTGCAGGATGGTCCTAACACGACAGTATAATCAGAGACCCTTCGACGAAACTGTGTGTGATGCATTAATCGCAAACGGTGGTGTAAGAAAACCGTAAAAAATGATACGAACTACTTGCGATGGAGCAGACATAAAACACGATTTAGATCTGAGTTGCTTGTGCGATATGTGGCATACAGTTGGTTCATATGATCTGTTCGCGATGAGCATAACAACAGAAATGGTCAGCCGGATGAGGGTGTGTGTGATATACGGCACATAGTTCACTCAGATGAACTGTTTGTGATTAGGCAACACAATAGAAACAGTCTGCCAGATCAGGGTGTGTGCGATATACGGCTTGCAATTCACTCGGATAATCTGTTTGGGATGAGCCAAGACAACATAAATGGTTCAACTGAACAAGATGTGTGTGATACGCGACAAACAGGTCCGTAATCAGAAATGTGTGCGAAGACCAATAATAACACCGACGATTGCTACTAATAAGCCGTGTGTGTTATGGGCAAACGCTTACTAGTATACAATTGTCAATGATTGATAAAATCATCACCGATGGGTTCCCTAGTTTACTCCGTGTGCAATTTGATTTGCTCTGTCTACAGAAGAACAACATATATAACCAAAATAAACATCCAATTACATAAGTGACTACACAAATCATTCGTGCACACCTCAATAAACAATTACATGCATTCTAAACTAGGAGAAATGATCATCTAATCATCGACTTCTTGTGACGTTTTCGCCACTGCTCTGTGGCTCGATCCCTCGTTTGGGTAAGGACGAAGGCACTTCCTCATGTCAACGATCTTCCTATACATCTCATAGCTTGTGTACGCATCCTTGGCCGCGTACATGATGTGATCTACATCCAGTCTCTGCTCCCAAGCACTGTCCAGATGATCTTGTCCTTCTTGCTCTCATCCTTCATCTTCATGTAGTAGGGGTCGATGATGGCCGAGGCGAGTTCAACCAGGGGGTCCTGATTGTTCTTCATGTTGTCCCAGACCCTCTAGTGGTCACAGATGTTCACAAGATTCCGGTAGGCCAAGCCCGAAAACTTGAGCGCGTTTAGATCGTTGGTGGTGTCCACCGTAGCGAAACTATAGTCAAGGCTTGATGCCTGATACGTCTCCAACGTATCTATAATTTTTGATTGCTCCATGCTACTTTATCTATTGTTTTGGACGATATTGGGCTTTATTTTCCACTTTTATATTATTTTTGGGACTAACCTATTAACCGGAGGCCCAGCCCAGAATTGCTGTTTTTTTGCCTATTTTAGTGTTTCGAAGAAACGAAATATCAAACGGAGTCCAAACGGAATGAAACCTTCGGGAACGTGATTTTCTCACCAAACGTGATCCAGGAGACTTGGAACCTACTCCAAGAAGTGCTAGAGGCGGTCACGAGGGTGGAGGGCCCCCCTGGGCGCGCCCCCCTACCTCGTGGGCCCCCTGCTGCTCCACCGACGTACTACTTCCTCCTATATATACCTACGTATCCCCAAACGATCAGAAGAGGAGCCAAAAACCTAATTCCACCTCCGCAACCTTCTGTATCCACGAGATCCATCTTGGGGCCTGTTCCGGAGCTCCGCCAGAGGGGGCATCCACCACGGAGGGCTTCTACATCAACACCATAGCCCCTCCGATGAAGTGTGAGTAGTTTACTTCAGACCTTCGGTTCCATAGCTAGTAGCTAGATGGCTTCTTCTCTCTTTTTGGATCTCAATACAATGTTCTCCCCGTCTCTTGTGGAGATCTATTCGATGTAATCTTCTTTTTGCGGTGTGTTTGTTGAGACCGATGAATTGTGGGTTTATAATCCAGTATTATGTATGGAAAATATTTGATTCTTCTCTGAATTCTTTTATGTATGATTGAGTTATCTTTGCAAGTCTCTTCGAATTATCCTTTTTGGTTTGGCCAACTAGATTGGTAGTTCTTGCAATGGGAGAAGTGCTTAGCTTTGGGTTCAATCTTGTGGTGTCCTTACCCAGTGACAGAAAGGGTTGCAAGGCACGTACTGTATTGTTGCCATCGAGGATAACAAGATGAGGTTTTTATCATATTGCATGAATTTATCCCTCTACATCATGTTATCTTGCTTAAGGCGTTACTCTGTTTTTAACTTAATACTCTAGATGCATGCTAGATATCGGTCGATGAGTGGAGTAATAGTAGTAGATACAGAATCGTTTCGATCTACTTGTCTCGGACGTGATGCCTATATACATGATCATTACCTAGATATACTCATAACTATGCTCAATTCTGTCAATTGCTCAACAGTAATTTGTTCACCCACCGTAGAATATCTATGCTCTTGAGAGAAGCCACTAGTGAACCTATGGCCCCCGGGTCTATTCTCATCATATCAATCTCTATCGCTTTATTTACTTGCTTTGTTTTTACTTTGCCTTTTACTTTTTACTTTGCATCTATCTATCAAAAATACCAAAAATATTATTCATCATCTATATCAGATCTCACTCTCGTAAGTGACCGTGAAGGGATTGACAACCCCTAATCGCGTTGGTTGCGAGTAGCTATCGTTTTGTGTAGGTACGAGGGACTTGTGCGTGGTCTCCTACTGGATTGATACCTTGGTTCTCAAAAACCAAGGGAAATACTTACGCTACTTTGTTGCATCATCCTCTCCTCTTCGGGGAAATCCAACGCATTGCTCAAGAGGTAGCAAGAAGAATTTCTGGCGCCGTTGCCGGGGAGGCTCACGCAAGCAAGTCAACCATACCAAGTACCCATCGCAATCCCTATCTCTCGCATTACATTATTTGCCATTTGCCTCTCGTTTTCCTCTCCCCCACTTCACCCTTGCCGTTTTATTTGCCCTCTCTTTTCCAATCTCCTCCTCTCTTTCCCGTTTTCCTTTTTCCCGTTGCCTTTCTGTTTGCTTGTGTGTTGGATTACTTGTTGCCATGGCGCAAGATAATACCAAATTGTGTGATTTCTCGAATACCAATAATAATGATTTCCTTAGTACTCCGATTGCTCCTCTTAATAATGATGAGTCTTGTGAAATCAATACCGCTTTGTTGAATCTTGTTATGAAAGATCAATTCGCCGACCTTCCTAGTGAAGATGCCGCTACTCATCTAAACAATTTTGTTGATTTGTGTGATATGCAAAAGAAGAAAGATACGGATAACAATATTGTCAAATTGAAGTTATTTCCGTTTTCACTTAGAGATCGTGCTAAAGTTTGGTTTCATCTTTGCCTAAAAATAGTATTGATTCTTGGAACAAGTGCAAAGATGCTTTTATCTCTAAGTATTTTCCTCCCGCTAAGATTATCACTCTTAGGAACGATATCATGAATTTTAAACAACTTGATCATGAGCATGTTGCCCAATCTTGGGAAAGAATGAAATTAATGCTTCGCAATTGCCCTACTCATGGTTTGAATTTATGGATGATCATACAAAATTTTTATGCCAGATTGAATTTTGCTTCTAGAAATCTTTTAGATTCGGCCACGGGAGGCACGTTTATGGAAATTACGTTAGGAGATGCTACAAAATTGCTTGATAACATTATGGCTAATTATTCTCAATGGCACACCGAAATATCTTCTAGTAAAAAAGTGCATGCTATAGAAGAAATCAATGTTTTGAGTGAAGAGATGGATGAACTTATGAAGATGTTTGCTCCTAAAAATACTCCTCTTGATCCCAATGATATGCCTTTATCTACTTTGCTTGAGAATAATAATGAATCTATGGATGTGAATTTTGTTGGTAGGAATAGTTTTGGAAACAACGCGTATAGAGGGAATTTTAATCCTAGGCCTTATCCTAGTAATCCTTCTAATAATTATGGAAATTCCTAAAACAACTCTTATGGAAATTTTAATAAGATGCCCTCTGAATTTGAGAGTAGTGTTAAAGATTTTATGAATTCACAAAAGAATTTTAATGCTTTACTTGAAGAGAAATTGCTTAAAGTTGATGATTTGGCTAGACATTGATAGAGTTTCTCTTGAAATTGATTCTTTAAAGCTTAGATCTATTCCTCCTAAGCATGATATCAATGAGTCTCTCAAAGCCATGAGAATTTCCATTGATGAGTGCAAAGAAAGAACCGCTAGGATGCGTGCTTCCAAAGATGCCTTTATTAAAGCGTGTTCTTCCAATTCCTATGAAAATCAAGATGAAGATCTAAAAGTTATTGATGTGCCCCCCGTTAAATCTTTGTTTTGCAATATGAATCTTGATGAAACTGAATATGATCTTCCTTTACCTAGAAGGCGTTCTAAGAATTCGGAGTTTCTAGATCTTGATGATGAAATTGATGAAAGTGGGATTGAAATAAATAAAAACCAAGATGTTGCTAAACCCACTATTTTGGATCTCAAGGAATTTAATTATGAAAATTTCTCTTTGATTGGTTGTATTTCCTTGTTGCAATCCGTGCTAGATTCTCCTCATGCTTATAGTCAAAATAAGTCCTTTACCGAACACATTGTTGATGCCTTGATGCAATCTTATGAAGAAAAACTTGAGTTAAAAGTTTCTATCCCTAGAAAACTCTATGATGAGTGGGAACCTACTATTAAAATTAAAATTAAAGATTATGAGTTTCATGCTTTGTGTGATTTGGGTGCTAGTGTCTCTACTATTCCCAAAACTTTGTGTGACTTGCTAGATTTCTGTGATTTTGATGATTGCTCTCTAAACTTGCATCTTGCGGATTCCACTATTAAAAAACCCATGGGAAGAATTAATGATGTTCTTATTGTTGCAAATAGTAATTATGTGCCCGTAGATTTTATCGTTCTTGATATAGATTGCAATCCTTCATGTCCTATTATTCTTGGTAGACCTTTCCTTAGAACGATTGGTGCAATTATTGATATGAAGGAAGGGAATTTTAGATTCCAATTTCCCTTAAAGAAGGGAATGGAACACTTCCCTAGAAAGAAAATAAAATTACCATATTAATCTATCATGAGAGCCACTTATGGATTGCCTACCAAAGATGGCAACACCTAGATCTATCCTTGCTTTTATGCCTAGCTAGGGGCGTTAAACGATTGCGCTTGTTGGGAGGCAACCCAATTTTATTTTGTGTTTTTTGTTTTTGCTTCTGTTTAGGAATAAATAATCTATCTAGCCTCTGTTTGGATGTGGTTTTGTCTTTTAGTTAGTGTTTGTGCCAAGTAGAACCTATAGGATAACCTACGATGATAGTTGATTTGATTCTGCTGAAAAACAGAAACTTTGCACGCACGCATATAATTTTGTTAAATCACAGGAACGTGCTTTTGCATTGATTCTTTTTGATTCTGTTCAATAAACAAATTGTTCAGGACTTCCTATTTTGGTAGAAGTTTTAGAGTTCTAGAAGTTTGCGTTAGTTACAGATTGCTACAGACTGTTCTGTTTTTGACAGATTCTGTTTTACGTGTGTTGTTTGCTTATTTTGATGAATCTATGGCTAGTAAAATAGTTTATAATCAATAGAGAAGTTGGAATACAGTAGGTTTAACACCAATATAAATAAATAATGAGTTCATTACAGTACCTTGAAGTAGTATTTTGTTTTCTTTCTCTAACGGAGCCCACGAGATTTCTGTTGAGTTTTGTGTTGTGAAGTTTTCAAGTTTTGGGTGAATTCTTTTGATGGATTATGGAACAAGGAGTGGCAAGAGCCTAAGATTTGGGATGCCCATGGAACCCCCAAGATAATCCAAGGACACAAAAAAGTCAAAGCTTGGGGATGCCCCGGAAGGCATCCCCTCTTTCGTCCACTTCCATCGGTAATTTACTTGGAGCTATATTTTTATTCACCACATGATATGTGTTTTGCTTGGAGCGTCTTCTATTATTTGTGTATTTGATTGTTAGTCTACCACAATCATCCTTGCTGTACACACCTTTTGAGAGAGCCATACATGAATTGGAATTTGTTAGAATACTCTATGTGCTTCACTTATATCTTTTGAGCTTGATAGTTTTGCTCATAGTACTTCACTTATATCTTTTGAGCGTGATAATTTTTGCTCTAGTGCTTCACTTATATCTTTTAGAGCATGGTGGTGGATTTGTTTTAAAGAAACTATTGATCTCTCATGCTTCACTTAGATTATTTTGAGAGTCATTAATAGCATGGTAATTTGCTTAATGTTAATATACTTGGTATTCAAGATATGTGAAACTTTCTTTTGAGTGAATTGAATACTAAGATAAGTTTGATGCTTGATAATTGTTTTGAGATATGGAGGTGATAATATCAAATTCGTGCTAGTTGGGTGATTATGAATTTGAGAAATACTTGTGTTGAAGTTTGCAAGTCCCGTAGCATGCACGTATGGTTAAAGTTGTGTAACAAATTTGAAACATGAAGTGTACCTTGCTTGTGCATCCTTATGAGTGGCGGTCGGGGACGAGCGATGGTCTTTTCCTACCAATCTATCCCCCTAGGAGCATGCGTGTAGTACTTGATTTTTGATGGCTTCTAAATTTTTGCAATAAGTATATGAGTTGTTTTGACTAATGTTGAGTCCATGGATTATACGCACTCTCACCTTTCCGCCTTTGCTAGCCTCTTCGGTACCGTGCATTGCCTTTATCACCTTGAGAGTTGGTGCAAACTTCGCCGGTGCATCCAAACCCCGTGATACGATACGTTTTATCACACATAAACCTCCTTATATCTTCCTCAAAACAGCCACCATACCTACCTATTATGGCATTTCCATAGCCATTCCGAGATATATTGCCATGCAACTTCCACCATCATCATCATGACATACATTACTTTTGTCATATTGCCATTGCATGATCATGTAGTTGACATCGTATTTGTGGCAAGGCCACCATGCATTATTTTTCATACGTGTCACTCTTGATTCATTGCACCATCCCGGTACACTACCGGAGGCATTCATATAGAGTCATATCTTGTTCTAAGTTTCGAGTTGTAATCCTTATGTTGTAATCAATAGAAGTGTGATGATAATCATTATTAGAGCATTGCCCAAAAAGAAAAAAAAGAAAAAAAAGAAAAAAGAAGAAAGGCCAAAAAAAGGCCCAAAAAAAAGAAAAAAAAGAAAAAAAAAGGGCAATGCTACTATCTCTTTTTCCACACTTGTGCTTCAAAGTATCACCTTGTCCTTCATGTAGTGAGTCTCATATATTGTGCTTCAAAGTAGCACGTTGTTCTTCATGTAGTGAGTCTCATAAGTTGTCTTTTTATACTAGTGGGAATCTTTCATTATAGAACTTGGCTTGTATATTCCTACGATGGGCTTCCTCAAATGCCCTAGGTCTTCATGAGCAAGCGAGTTGGATGCACACCCACTAGTTTTCTTTTGTTGAGCATTCATAACTCTAGTGCATCCTTTGCATGGCAATCCCTACTCCTCATGTTGACATCAATTGATGGGCATCTCCATATCCCATTGATTAGCCTCGTCAATGTGAGACTTTCTCCTTTTTTGTCTTCTCCACACAATCCCCATCATCGTATTCTATTCCACCCATAGTGCTATATCCATGGCTCACGCTCATGTATTGCGTGAAGGTTGAAAACGTTCGAGATTATTTAAGTATGAAACAATTGCTTGGCTTGTCATCGGGGGTATAGAAGTTGGGAACACCTTTGTGTGATGAAAATGAAGCATAGCCTAACTATATGATTTTGTAGGGATGAACTTTCTTTTGCCATGTTATTTTGAGAAGACATGATTGCTTTGATTAGTATGCTTCAAGTATTATTATTTTTGTGTCAATATGAGCTTTTGTCTTGAATCTTTCGGATCTGAATATTCATATCACAATTAAGAAGATTTACATTGAAATTATGCCAAAGTATCACTCTGCATCAAAAATTCTTTTTTTATCATTTACCTACTCGAGGACGAGCAGGAATTAAGCTTGGGGATGCCTGATATGTCTCCAACGCATCTATAATTTTTGATTGCTCCATGCTACTTTATTTAATGTTTTGGACTATATTGGGCTTTATTTTCCACTTTTATATTATTCTTGGGACTAACCTATTAACCGGAGGCCCAGCCCAGAATTGCTGTTTTTTTTGCCTATTTCAGTGTTTCGAAGAAACGGAATATCAAACGGAGTCCAAACGGAATGAAACCTTTGGGAACATGATTTTCTCACCGAACGTGATCCAAGAGACTTGGACCCTACTCCAAGAAGTGCCAGAGGCGGTCACGAGGGCGGAGGGCGCCCCCCTGGGCGCGCCCCCCTACCTTGTGGGCCCCCTGCTGCTCCACCGACGTACTCCTTCCTCCTATATATACCTACGTATCCCCAAACGATCAGAAGAGGAGCCAAAAACCTAGTTCCACCGCCGTAACCTTCTATATCCATGAGATGCATCTTGGGGCCTGTTTCGGAGCTCCGCCAGAGGGGGAATCCACCACGGAGGGCTTCTACATCAACACCATAACCCCTCCAATGAAGTGTGAGTAGTTTAGTTCAGACCTTCGGGTCCATAGCTAGTAGCTAGATGGCTTCTTCTCTCTTTTTGGATCTCAATACAATGTTCTCCCCGTCTCTTGTGGAGATCTATTCGATGTATAATCTTCTTTTTGCGGTGTGTTTGTTGAGACCGATGAATTGTGGGTTTATGATCCAGTATTATGTATGGAAAATATTTGATTCTTCTCTGAATTCTTTTATGTATGATTGAGTTATCTTTGCAAGTCTCTTCGAATTATCCTTTTTGGTTTGGCCAACTAGATTGGTAGTTCTTGCAATGGGAGAAGTGCTTAGCTTTGGGTTCAATCTTGCGGTGTCCTTACCCAGTGACAGAAAGGGTTGCAAGGCACATACTGTATTGTTGCCATCGAGGATAACAAGATGAGGTTTTTATCATATTGCATGAATTTATCCCTCTACATCATGTCATCTTGCTTAAGGCGTTACTCTGTTTTTAACTTAATACTCTAGATGCATGCTAGATAGCGGTCAATGAGTGGAGTAATAGTAGTAGATACAGAATCGTTTCGATCTACTTGTCTCGGACGTGATGCCTATATACATGATCATTACCTAGATATACTCATAACTATGCTCAATTCTGTCAATTGCTCAACAGTAATTTGTTCACCCACCGTAGAATATCTATGCTCTTGAGAGAAGCCACTAGTGAAACCTATGGCCCCTGGGTCTATTCTCATCATATCAATCTCTATCGCTTTATTTACTTGCTTTGTTTTTACTTTGCCTTTTACTTTTTACTTTGCATCTATCTATCAAAAATACAAAAAATATTATTTATCATCTATATCAGATCTCACTCTCGTAAGTGACCGTGAAGGGATTGACAACCCCTAATCGCGTTGGTTGCGAGTAGCTATCGTTTTGTGTAGGTACGAGGGACTTGTGCGTGGTCTCCTACTGGATTGATACCTTGGTTCTCAAAAACTGAGGGAAATACTTATGCTACTTTGCTGCATCATCCTCTCCTCTTCGGGGAAATCCAACGCAGTGCTCAAGAGGTAGCAATGCCTACTATGCAACTTTATTCTTGTAGACTCGTGTTGGGCCTCCAAGCATAGAGTTTTGTAGGACAGTAGCAAATTTTCCTCAAGTGGATGACCTAAGGTTTATCAATCAGTGGGAGTGTAGGATGAAGATGGTCTCTCTCAAAGAACCCTCCAATCAAATGCAAGAAATCTCTTGTGTCCCGAACACATGCAATACAATGGCAAATTCTATAGGTGCACTAGTTTGGCGAAGAGATGGTGATACAAGTGTAGTATGGATAGTAGACATAGATTTTTGTAATCTGAAAATAAAAAAGCAAGGTAGCAAGTGATAAAATGGAGCACAAATGATATTGCAATGCTTGAAAACAAGGCCGAGAGTTCATACTTTCACTAGCGCGATCTCTCAATAGTGCTAACATAATTAAATCATATAACAATCCCTCAACGTGCGACGAAGAACCACTTCAAAGTTCTTATCCAGTGAAGAACATAAGATGAAATTGTTTTATGGTACGAAACCACCTCAAAGTTATCTTTTTTGATCAATCTATTGAGCCATCCCTATAAGTGTCACGAACAACCCTAGAGTTCGTACTAAAATAACACCATATGATACACATCAACCAACTCTAATGTCACCTAGATACTCCAATGTCACTATTGGTGTCAAAACCGGCAGATCTCGGGTAGGGGGGACCAAGCTATATGTCTGAGGACCAATGGTAACTATGGACAAAGGACACAATGTTTACCCAGGTTCGGTCCCTCTTAATGGAGGTAAAACCCTAGTCCCGCTTGATTATATTCGAGGGTATAGGGGTTACAAGAGTTGATCTACCTTGAGATCGATTCGTCTAACCCTAGATCAGCTAGCCTAGCAATGTTGTCCTCCTACCTCCGATCTAACCTCCGCTTTATATAGACACCGGAGGGGCTTAGGGTTGTAAAAATTCGGTTTTACAGAAAGGAGTAAGATATCCAGACACCTATACTTGCCATCCACGCATTCGGGAGTCCCCACCGGACACGAGATAATCTTCTGTCTTGTATCTTGATGGCCCATCAGTCCGGGCCACATCAATAAAACAGACGCCCGAGGACCCCCTAGTCCAGGACTCCCACAGTAGCCCCTAAACCAGTCTTCAATGATGATATATTCAGCGTTCAGATTGTTTTCGGCATTGCAAGGCGGGTTCCTTGAAGAATACACCTCGGCTTTCCTCTGTAAAAGAATTGTGTTCGGCCTTTCATAATGAACACAACCCTTAGCCGCGAGGGCAGGATATATAAAACATGTATATAAAAAATGAGTACAGTGCCTTTTACTGACAACTTTTTCGACGAAGCATCAGACTTGACCCTTCGACATTTTGAACCATTTTCCTATCCCGCGTTCCGTGTTTCGAGGCCATGCCCCATTGGCATGCATGTCTTGTCAAAATAGAGATCATGCCCACTTAATACGGGATTGCACATCAATGATATTTGGGTAATCCAACCGACTGCGGCGCACACCTTCATTGGAAATAGGCGAGACTCAAGGCATGAGTGGGGGGCGGTTGGCATTTTCACTACCTATAAGAGGGCAATAGATCTTTAATTTCTTCCCCACGCCTTCACATCTCTAAAGCCTTCTAATCTCCCAAGCTCTCTCTGCGCCCGCAAAGTTTCCGCCTTTCTCACCACCACCACCACCTCCTCCGACCATGGCCGGAGCTGGCTCTAAAGGCAAGTGGGAGGCCTCCTCCATGACGGAGAAGGAGATAAAAGATCTCCGGAGTGCGGGGTACCTCGCCGCCGATATCAAGCACAGGCTTCCCCCCGAACGTCAAGTCATTCCCACTCCGAAGCCCTGTGAACGGGTTGTCTTCCTTCCCCCACTTCCTTAGAGGGTTAGGTTTTCCACTCCACCCGTTCGTCCGCGGACTCATGTACTATTACAGGCTAGATTTCCACGATCTAGCCCTGAACTCATTCATACACATCTTGACGTTCATCGTCGTGTGTGAGGCTCTCCTCTGCGTCCACCCACACTTCGGCCTATGGCTCAAGGTCTTCAATGTGAAGCCGAAGGTGGTCGACGAGCAGCACGCAGACTGCAGCGGAGCTATAGTTAGCAAGCTACCGAACACCACATGGCCCAAGGGGGCCTTTGTGGAAACCGTGAAGATCTGGCAATAGGAGTGGTTCTACATCACCGAGCTGCACCGTCCTAAGTGAGCGGACATTCCAAAGTTTAGATCCGGAACCCCCATGAGGCTCACCTCCTGGAACGCGAAGGGCCTCGACTGGGGGTCCCAGATGGAGGTGCTGGCACTACAAATGCGCATCACCAAAGTGTTGGGGAGGAACATTGGTCTAACCAATGTGGTTCAGATTATGCTATTCCGCCGCATTCTCCCCTGCCAGCGCCGGGCTGCCCCCATGTGGGAATTCAAGCCAGAGGAGCCGCATACGCTACAACAGTTCCTCGGCACCATGCACGAGGGAATGTGGAAGATGCTTTTCAAGGAGCAGAAGATCAGCTGGCCCATGGAGACCAAAGACATGGGTCTCAACGCCACAAACCCGGCCTCTCCAGTAAGTGTTCGATATTTCTGAAGACATACCTAGTTCATATACATATTCGATCTATGCCAAACTCACCAACCCATGCTTTGTTACATGGATGGACCAAGAAGTCGGAGCGGATCAAGAGTCCGGCTCCATTGCCTGAAGATCCAGTCACTCCTGCGCTAGCGGAGATGCTGGTCCCGGCACCCTATAAGGCGCCGGCGAAAAAGGCGAAGAAGAAGAGCAAGGGGCCCAAGGATGGGCCCCACCGTAAAGGGCCTCTGGAAACTGTGTCCGGAGATACCGAGCCCGTATCCTCCCACAAGGAAGACGAGGACGAAGAAGAGGGGGATGATGA
Organism: Triticum dicoccoides; assembly: GCF_002162155.2. Taxonomy (NCBI): domain Eukaryota; kingdom Viridiplantae; phylum Streptophyta; class Magnoliopsida; order Poales; family Poaceae; genus Triticum; species Triticum dicoccoides. The sequence goes on along the minus strand of NC_041387.1, from coordinate 175,368,316 downwards.
TGATGAGGAAGCAGAGAGAGACTCCCCCCTCAAGACAAGGAGGGGAAAAAGGACAGCCTCCGAGAACCTGGAGGGGGCGACGTCGAAGAAAGGGCGGGTGGTCCTCTTGGACAGTTCGGGCTCGGAGTCCGAGCACAGCTCGGAGGAGTCCAAAGGGAGAAACCCCTAGCCGAAACGTAAGTATTAGAAACTTACTCGTTCAATTATCGCTTTAATCTTCCTTTGTCACGCTCAACTTTTTTTTATGCTTTCCAGCCCTCCACGCGAGATCCCGGTTCATTCCACTTTGAAAGGAAACTCTCTAGCCCCTGGAGAGGCAGAGAGTGACGGGCCATCTCGCGCCTCCCCCTTGCCATGGAGGACACCGAGGTGTCATCCCAAAGGCCATCTCCTGGCTGGGGAGGGGCGGACGAGACTGTCCAGAAGGCGCCTGAGGACAATACCTCAGACGCCGTAGAGCGCGGCACGGCGACCCCCATGACCATCAAGGGTGGGGGGCTTCAACAGTCTGGGCCTCCATCGAACACTGTCGTGGAGCCCAGTACGGCTCCGGGTTCGGACCAACATCCCCCTTCGAAAGAGGGGGGAGGAGTAGGAGCTCCATCGGCGGCCTCTGTCGATCCGGAGGCCGCTGACACTATGCCGGAGGCACTGCAACGTGCCTCTATTGTGGAAGAACACTGCACCATGATGGGTGTGGTTATGGAAAAGGTTTGGTCCGCGAAGAGCGGACTGACCGAAGCCTTCAACAGCCTATTGGTAGGCTTTGAGGTAAGCGAAGTAATATTCTTTCCTAGCTTTATTTTTTGTATACATATATGTGTTAGGTGAAACCCATGTGTAGACAGTATCCCCTGAGACTGTGTCCAGATTAGGACAATCCGGACAGAGGATCAAAAACAGGTTCATAACATGCCGTATACATTGTTGAACAGGCTTCGATGTTGGCGGCTATTGCCCAGGCCGCGGAGATAGCCGTGCTCAATCGGATGCTTCAGCTATCCGACGAGGAACTCGACCGCATCAACAAGCGATTTAATGAAACCCAAGGTAGGTGAAAGTACTTCATACCTGAAAGTGATGTTTGTATATAGTTGTGTAAACTGACTGAAAATGCTGTAAAACACTCACAGTTGGCGCAGCCAAGGTCGAGTCCCTCAAGAGCGCCCTCGCCGAAGCCAAAAAGGAGGTGGAGGTGAGCATGGCGGCCGCAGACAAAGCGGCCAAGGCTTTGGAAGAGGAGCAAACCACCCGCCAAAAACACGAGGTGCGGGTGGGGGAGGTCGAGCAAGAGCTCAAGGACGCCATCGCAAGGTGCGAGTCCTTGGAGCAAAGAGTTCGGAGCAGGCCTCCGAGCTCGCCAAAGCTCTTGAGAGCTTGAAGGAGGTCCGGGTTAATTCCCAGAGTGCTCGCCAGTAGATTCAAGAGGCAGGCAGATTGCGGCCGGTAAGGCCTTTATCATGCAAAGTAGATATACTAGTAAGAGATATATTTTACTGACCAGAGTTTGGAGTTCTCCACGCGCCTTTGTCGATCCGCCGAGGAGTATTACGGATGCCACCACATTCTTCTAGACCAAAGAGGGGAGCTCGACAGAGAAGTTGTTCTGGTCACAGTACCTTGCGCCAGAACTTCCAGTGCCCCTAAGTGACCAGCTGAAGCAGCTGTCCGAGCTGCACAGGGTGGCTGGACTGTCCATGAAGGATGTTATAGCCCGCTTGTGGCCGGCCGAATCCATCCCTAGTAGTCACTTCAGACTTGTGAAGAGGCTGGTGGAAGCGCTTCCTCGGATCGATGCCCTCAAGCGGCCGTCCTGCATTGAAGGTGCCCGGATGGCCTTCGCCCATGCCAAGGTGCAGTGGGCAAAGATGAAGGCCATCGAAATTGCCATTGCAGGGCTGCCTGAAGGGAAAGAGCACCGGCGACCGGAGAAGTACTTTGACGAGGTCCTCGAGGGAGCCCACATTGTGGAGGACCAGTGTTCGAAGGACGTCATCTTTGAGTAGTTGAGTCCGGTTTGTAAGAGTCATGTAATGAAGTCATGGTGTATGATAGTTATGATTATGCTTTATTATTAGTTTATCCTCTATTTTGCTATTTATATGTCTAAAAGTTTACCAGTCGTTGGCTTCAGCCCCACGTAAATATTATGGGGGTGTTCGGGAACGCATGACCGCCCTTTATCCAATGTCTTGGTCCGATGTAGGAGGAGTCTTGCGAGGTAAACTAGGCAATCAGACTATGCAGGTTTAGTACTTTCACTTAGCCATAAGAGTCCATTGGTGGTGCTAAGCACTAGCCCCTTGTTGCATGAACGGCAATCCGGAGTGCAGCGCCTTTGCAACGCGGCTGGTCGAAAACCCAGCCCCTCGTATAACACAGCATAAATCACAAATGATTCGTAGTATGACACTAAGTCACCGGAGCGCTGAACCACTCTCGCCTATCATGACAGTAAGTTTTCGGCTTTCTCTACTGAGGTACTTGACCGGACGAACCGGAAATACAATCGCAGTAATTCTCCCTTTACTACCTTTGCCAAACTTGCGGAACGTAAGGTGGTAAACACAGGAGCCGGGCAACCCAACTATAGACCAAAGACATGATTCGGAGCTGATGCATATAATGAAATATCCGGGATGCCAAAGAGTTCCCTATAGGTTTTCGGACTTAAGAATTTTGCGGGGCCGAATACAGCCCCTGGTATGAAGATCGCGTCGAACCACGTATGTCAGTCGAACGTAAGGGGGAGCGCGGATGACAAGGAAAAAACAAAACCCAACCAAGAAGGTGGTAATCATCTACTCCCTTTATATCTTTATTGATACATTGATGACAGGCAATGAAATTCAATATTAAGGTCATTACATGGCCAAAGAGAAAAAGAAAAGATTTTACATAAGGGAAAGTCAGGGCCTAAAAACCATAGTTCAGGAAAGAAACTCCAATGATGCCCTGTTGCACGTCTGCGCCTTTTCTCCTCTGTAGTGAGTCCTTTGAGAGGAGTATGTGATGGTTGAGACGCGCCAGCCTTAAAAGGATCTCCTATGACAACCATCTTGCAAGTAGGGCTCTTGATAAACCTGCGTTAAAAGGAAAAAAAGATATATGCGGTCCAACTATGGTCAAGCCGTGCAATGGACCTCTTCTGTAGTGTGCCTCCGGTGCTGCCCAAGGTATTTTTATTGCGTAATTGTGTATGCGCGGTACATAAGCCGCAACCTGGTGGGGCGATCGGCGGAGGCCGAACTGCTAATCAATGTCCGGATCCGTTGATTTATCGCTACTATGCGCGGACCAGACTCGTTTGGATACATCATTGGCTTTATTGGCTGATGAACTGTTCGGCTTGATAAGGCCGCCATATACTTCGGCTGCCAAGGCCGCAGTGTGCTCTTCAATACAGAGTGAGCGCTCCATATTACCATTAACTGTAATAACGCCACGAGTTCTAGGCATTTTAAGCTTCAAGTAAGCATAGTGCGGGACCGCATTGAAGAGGACGAAAGCAATTCGTCCGAGCAGTGCATGGTAGCCACTGCGGAAGGGGACGATATCGAAGATTAACTCTTCGTTGCAGAAGTTATCTGGGGAGCCGAATACTACCTCCAGTGTAATTGAGCCCGTACAACGGGCCTCCACTCCTGGTATCACACCTTTAAAGGTAGTGTTACTAGGCTTGATTCGTGATGGGTTGATCCCCATCTTACAGACAATATCTTGATAGATCAGGTTGAGACTGCTTCCTCCATCCATAAGGACTCTAGTGAGGTGGTATCCGTCAATGATTGGATCAAGAACCAGGGCGGCCGAACCCCCATGACGGATACTGGTTGGGTGGTCCCTGCGATCAAAGGTGATCGGACAGGCTAACCATGGGTTAAACTTGGGAGCGACAGATTCTAAGGCATAAACGTCCTGTAATGTACATTCGCGCTCCCTTTTGGGGATATGAGTGACATATATCATGTTCACCGTCTTCACCTCAGGGGGAAACTGCTTCTGACCCCCTGTGTTCGGCTTACGGGGCTCATCATCGTCTTCGCTTGGAGGCCCTTTTCCCCTGTGTTCGGTATTTATCTTACCGGCCTGTTTGAAAACCCAACAATTCCTATTGTTGTGGTTCGTAGGCTTATCGGGTGTGCCATGAATTTGGCAGGCCTCTCAAGGATCTTATCTTAGCTAGATGGCCCAACTTTATTGCCTTCGAAAGGTTTCTTACGCTGACCGGACTTAGGATCGCTGAATCCGGCATTGACTGCCATATCATCTGCGTCGTCCTTATTGTTGTTCCGACGTTTGTTTTTATTGCGGTGAGGTTTACCATTGTCGGCCCGCACCTCGAACATGCCGGGTCACCCAAGTTGTTGCTTCTACGAGCAAACTAGCTGTCTTCGCCCGCACAGAAGCGGGTCATGAGTGCCGTTAAGGCTGCCATGGTCTTCGGCTTCTCCTGCCCAAGGTGTGGGGTGAGCCATTCGTCACGGATGCTGTGCTTAAAGGCTGCTAAGGCTTTGGCATCCGGGCAGTCTACGATTTGGTTCTTTCTAGTTAAGAACCGATTCCAAAGCTTGTGAGCTGATTCGTCTGGCTGCTGAATTATGTGACTCAAGTCGTCAACATCCAGTGGCCAGACATAAGTGCCCTGAAAGTTATCCAGAAAAGCATCTTCCAAGTCTTCCCATGTTCCAATGGAGTTTTCTAGGAGGCTGTTTAGCCAGTGCTGTGCTGGTCCTTTCAGCTTTAGAGGAAGATATTTAATGGCGCGGAGATCATCTCCTTGGGCCATGTGAATGTGGACAAGAAAATCTTCAATCCAGACAGCCAGATCCGTCGTTCCATCGTACTGTTCGATGTTTACGGGTTTAAATCCTTCCGGAAATTGATGTTCCATGACCTCGTCTGTGAAGCATAGGGGGTGTGCGGCCCCTCTATATCACACAATATCGTGGCAGAGATCGGCTGGCATCTGAGTCCGATTCTGATCCCGAACATAGTAACGGTCGTCATGCCGGGCTTCATAGCCATTGTCTCGCGTCGAGGCGCAACCCCTTGATCTGTAGATTGATCTAGTCTGACCAGCTTTATGGGCTAGATTGCGTTGCAAGACGTACGTGTATCCCGCTGCTGCTGTCTCCCTGCCTCTTCGGCGAGGGGGTGCGGGTTGGTGTTCGGCTTGATATGCCATTTTTATCCCGCCCATGTGGTGGTCGGTCTGGTTGGTCTGCCTGATTATACTTTGACGGTATTGGCTCAGGGGCTTCATCATCGAATTGCGGCAGCAGCTTGCGCTTAGGGTAACTTTTAGCAGGTCACTCGTGGCCGTATTCCTCAGTGGCCAGGACCTTAATCCACCTTTCATTCAACGTATCTTGCTCGGCTTTGAGCTACTGCTGCTTCTTCTTCAGGCTCCGGGCTGTAGCAATGAGTTGTCGCTTGAGGCGTTCTTGATCGAGGGGTTCCTCTGGGACGATAAAATCTTTGTCGCCGAGGCTAACCTCCTCTTTGATTTTTGGCATATATTTGATGTCTTCCGAATCTTTGTGATCGGCCTGTCTGGGACTATATTCGCCCTCTTCCATTCATCCTGTTCGGATGTGGGCTTGATGGGGTATCTGGGATCTTCGGCATCATCCGAAGTCATTATCTCCGGTGCCAGTATTGCTGTCCTTCACCGGACGCGATTGTGAGCGGCACCGCTGACGTTGGCGCTTTGGTGGTTTATCGACGGGTTTGTCCTCATCTGGGATCGGGTTATCCTCGTCGTTCTTTTTATCCGAAGTGTCCACCATGTACACATCATAGGTTGAGGTGCCCGTCCAACGCCCCATGACGGGTGGGACTTGGCTTAGTTCGGCGTCGACATCGTCATCCATGCCATTGATGTCTTCAAACGCATAGTCCAACATGTCGGTTAAGTCCTTGACAGTGGCTATTAAGTGCGTGGTGGGTGGGGCATAAATTTCCCCGCTCTCAGCCCCCAGTCCAAGATGGGGACAATTCGAAGGTAAGGCCTCCACGATGGCGAGAGACTGCATCAAACACAATGCTTCATCTAAAAGCAGAAGTGATATCGGAAACTGCGGATCTGTTGGGTTGAGTTCGGCATGGGACGCCTGATCGGACTCGCAGGGTGCAGACCTTGATAGTTTGGATGGCTGCCCAGAGCCAAGTCTAAGATTGCATCTGGGTCTTTGGTCGGGAGTTTCACAAGGGGAAGAAGTCCCGGCAGGGCTTATGCTCCCATCTTCAGACAATAAGACCTGCCCCGGATCTAAGGCCAAGGCGGGTGTGGATGGTGACCCCTGAATGGGATCTGACAGGGGATCCGAAGAGTCTTCTCGGCGTGGACAAAGAGTGCCGGCCGAGGCCGCGAACCCGTCGAAGACTAGGTCTCCTCGGATGTCAGCAACATAGTTCAGGTTTCCAAATCTAACCTGGTGGCCGGGGGCATAACTATCGACCTGTTCGAGGCGGCCGATTGAGTTGGCACGAAGCAGGAAGCCACCAAACACAAAAACCTACCTAGGGAGAAAAATTTCCTTGGACGCAACATCATTATTGATGAAGAGGTGATCCATCAATCCTTCTGTCGATGATACAATGGAGCTCTCAATGAAAGCACCAATGTCGGTGTCAAAACCGTCAGATCTCAAGTAGGGGGGCCCAAGCTGTATGTCTGAGGACCAATGGTAACTATGGACAAAGGACACAGTGTTTACCCAGGTTCGGGCCCTCTTAATGGAGGTAAAACCCTACTCCTTGATTATATTCGAGGGTATAGGGGTTACAAGAGTTGATCTACCTCGAGATCGATTCGGCTAACCCTAGATCAGCTAGCCTAGCAATGTTATCCTCCTACCTCCGATCTACCCTCCAGTTTATATAAACACCAGAGGGGCTTAGGGTTGTACAAAGTCGGTTTCACGGAAAGGAGTAAGATATCCGGACACCTATACTTGCCATCCATGCATACGGGAGTCCCCACCGGACACAAGAGATAATCTTCTGTCTTGTATCTTGATGGCCCATCAGTCCAGCCCACATCAAAAGACCGGACGCCCGAGGACCCCCTAGTCCAGGACTCCCACAGTCACCACAAGTATCCTTGAGTTGATTATTTGATACACATCAAACAACTTCAGATTCATAATATTCAATCCAACATAAAGAACTACAAAGAGTGCCCCATGATTTCTACCAGAGAAAGTAGGACGAACACATGCATCAATCCCTATGCATAGATTACCCCAATGTCACCTCAGGAATCCACGAGTTGAGTGCCAAAAATACATCAAGTCAATCAATATAATACCCCATTGTCACCACGGATATTCATATGCAAGACATACATCAAGTGTTCTCAAGTCCAACAAAGTATTCAATCCAATAATAGTGAAACCTCGAAGGTAAAAACTCAATTCGTCACAACAAGATAGAGAGCACTACAAAAAAAAGACACATCCGTGGCATTTTGGGCCGTGTCGGATTTGGGGTTCCGGCAGACCCTATAGATTCGAACACTGGGGTGTGCGCGGAGATTTGGCCTTCTGCCTACCTGCACCTCGCCGCCTTGCTAGGATCTAAGCTATGAAAGGGAACAACACAAGAGACACAGGGTTTATACTAGTTCGGGCCACCATTGTGGTGTAATACCCTACTCTAGTTTGTGGTGTGGTGGATTGACTCTTGGGCCGATGATGAACAGTACAAGGAAGAACAGCCTCGCGAGGTTCCGTTCTTGGCTGGTGCGATGAACTGCTAGGGAGAGTTCAGTCGCTCTCTCTTTGGATGCTACTCTCGATGCTTCTCTTTTTTCCTCTTGATGCTTCCCCCCTTTCTACCCTGGGGGTGGCTAGTCCTATTTATAGGCAAAGGCCCTGGGCCTCTTCCCAAATATTGAGCGGGAAGGGCGCCAACAATTGGCCATTTTGAAGGGGAACATCTAGTACACTTATCCTGACTAAAGTTGGTCCTCGCCTGTCAAAGGCTCTGGTGGTGACGCCGGCTTGGGCTCCACGATGACTTCCATCCTGCCGTCCTGCCGGTCTTGGTCTCGTTGCACTGAAATGGATGCCTTTGCTTGATGCTCCCGCCTGCGCTTGCCCCCTTTGCACCAAAGAGGAAAGAATGACACTGGGCGGCCTGGCGCCCGCCTGGCGCCCTTGGTCATCATGGCTTGCGTCATGGGCACCTCACGAGGTGCCCCACCTTGATCTCTCCGCCACCTCGCGAGCCAGCCTAACGAGGTCATGCCTGAGGAAGCCTCCTATCGTCCGCCCCGCGAGGCTTGGCCCCTCGCGAGGGTCTTGAGCCCGTGTTGACAAAGATGGGCCATGCTAGGCCGCCCCTTGAGCCACACCGCAGGCCGCAGGCAGGCAAGTCTGGGGACCCCTGTTCCCAGAAAGCCGATAGTAGCCCCCGGGCCCAAGGCGCGCCCGCACTTGACTGTGCAGAGAGGCGAAGGGGTAAGTGCGAAGCGCCATGGGCCCTAACAGCCTGCAGCCCCGGGCGCCACGTGGTGGTTGATTGGACATGGGTGGCCCTGCTTCCCCACGCCTCCTTACTTTGCGCCCAGCTAGGCGGACCCATGGTTGCACACAGTCTTTCCTCTTCTCGCCGCTCGACCGTCCCCTGCTCTTCCTCCTCACGTGCTCCAGTCTCCGCTTCCAATCCAATCTCGAATCCTCCCTCTTCCCGTTGCCATGGCTCCGACGAAGAAGGGAAAAGGGAAGAAACCGATGCCTCCGCCTCGCTCACCGTCGTTGGTGGCTCCCGCCGTCGATCGGTCGATTATACTCAACCGAGAAGGCTTGGGCAAGGTCAGCTCTGCTCTGGCCACCATCTTCAACAAGTGCGGGAGGACAACGGCTTAGCCCGCATCCCACTTCTCCATCGACAGAGTGGTCACCGAGGTCCAGTACTTTGCCGACGCCCTGTGGGCGGGATTAATTCCCCCCTTTTCCAATTTCTTCAACGCTGTGCTTTCCCATTACCAGATCCATATGATGCATCTGGGTCCTGAATCCATTACTCTTCTAGCCGTCTTCGCCTTTGTCTGCGAGGCGATGATGGGCATCCCTCCTTCGGTTGCCTTGCTGCGCCACTTCTTCTCTCTGCACCTCGTCGATCCCACCCAATGCTCAGGGTGCGCGAGCTTCATTGCCGCACCAGAAAAAGCGACTTCAGGGATTGATTTCAGCCTTCCTTCGTCCACGCCTGGGTTCCGCGAGCGGTGGCTGTACGTGGATGTATGGGTACCCAGCCCCCTGCTTTCGGAGCCAAAGTCTCCTGCTGTCCCCAACTCAGGCTGGGGCCAGGAGACGCTCACGAGCCCCCGGCTCATCTTCGTCTGGCATCGCTTCGCGCTCTTGAGGGCGCTCGGTGTGACGGTGCCCAAGGTGGTGAAGGAGTTCCTGCTACGCTGCATTGCTCCTCTCCAGTGCCACTCCCACCGGATGTGGTCCTTCGGCGGACGTGAAGATCGCATGAGGCTTCAGGAGGAGGACCTCACGCCTGAAGCACTGAGGAAGGTGCTCTTGGTCTTGACCGGGGACCCTTCTCCCGGCGGCATCCGGCATGGAGGGGCTTTGATGTACCTTTGCTCGAACAGGGGCGACTTTGTGAAGCAGATGCCTGGCTTCGACGAATGGGGGCTGCGCCCCGCCGGCCTCAGGGGTCCTCGCGAGAACCCAGTGATGGTGACTGCCCTCCCAGTCGCTCACGTCTATCCTTCCTCGAGTGGTGGAGCAGGGAGGCATGAGCCGCCAGAGGCTGAGGGGGCCCCTGCCGGAGTGACGACGCCTGGCGGCACTCCTGAGGGGGCATCTCCTGAGGCCCGTACTGCTGTGGCTGAGGGCGTTGAGCCGCGGCCTACGACACCCGTGGTTGAGGCCCCTGGGGCCCCAGCTATCCTTCTTGGCGAGGCGACAGGCAGCGTGCATCAGGACGACGCACCAGACGCCGGGCATCTTGCCGCTTCTTCCTCGTCGCAGGCTGACCCCTGCGCTCAACTCCTGGGTTGCTTCCGAGTGGACTTCGAGGCTCTCCAGAAGAAAAGGGAGGCCTTGGGTGATGACTACCCTTACCGCCTGCTGAAGCGCCAGAAGTATTTCACCATTGATGAGTAAGCCTTCCCTTTTCCTAGCTCCCGATCCTCCCATCGCTTTGGCTGATCCTTGCTCTGCAGGGTCCTTCCCGCTGAGCTCGTGGAGATGGCTGAGGAGCCATCCCCACAGGCTCCTCCCTCTCCACCGCCTTCAAGTGCTCCGAGTTCCAGCGGAGCCCTCACGCTGAGGCCGGCCGGAGAGGTGAGCCATCCTGTGATGCATCATGGCCCAGCGCGCCTCGCGACCCTACTTCACGAGCCTTCTCGTGGCATAGCCAGCCTGCCTTGGGCCTCGCGTCTGATCATGGATGGCGATTGGCTGAGGTCGGCCCTGCACTCTTTGTTTGGGGAGGGGCTGGCCCCTGGCCAGGCTTCTGGCGAGGTGTACCCGGCCATCACGAGGGAGCCAGCCCCCAGCCCCCTGCCCAGAGGGGAAGCGCTGATTCGAGGCCCCCGGCGCTTACTTGGGGCGGATGACGATGCAGAAGACGTGCTCGAGCGTGCCCGGAGGCGTCGCGCTCTTTGCCAAGGGTTTCTCCGGAGGGCGGCTGACGCGGTGAGCCAGCTTGGTGAGGAGCTTGATGATGAAGACGCGCGCCTTGAGGCCGAGGGCCTGCGCCTGGCTTAAGAGAGGCGCAAGCTAGAGGCGGCCGTTGCCCTTGCGCTCCACCAGCGTGACCTCGACAATGAGGAGGCTGAGGAGTTGCTGCCGGCCTCCTGGGAGGCTTGTTCCCGGGCCGTTGAGGAGGCCCGAGAAGCTGATCGGCGGCGTGAGGCGGTGGATGAGCGATCGCGGGAACTCCTTGCCCGGTGCCACTCCCTGGAGCAGCAGGTGGAGCTGCGTGAGTTGGCCCTTGCATCAATGAAGGTGGCTTCGGTCGACCAGGCAGAGCTCCTGAGACGTGAGGAGGCACTGACGCTGGAATCTGCTGAGTGTGCACGCGATCTCGAACGTCTGGAGACGAGAGAGCGCCTGGTGTCGCAGTCGGAGGATGACATCGCTGCGCGTGAGGCCCGGGTCCTGGAAGAGGTTGAGCGCGGGGTGATGACAGCCCGATTGAACCTTGAGCGCGAGTTCAAGGAGAGGCTGGAGTTGATCCGGGTCGAGGCTGAAGGCAGGACCGCTGCCCTGAGGGCCAAGATGGAGGAAGCGGCGCGGCGGGTCGACGCTTCCCGGACTGGCCTCGATGCAGCGTCGGAGGAACTGACTACCTCCCGCGCCGAGGCGCTCCTTCTTCGCCAGCGGGTGGACGAGGCTGAGGCCGTTGCGCGGCAGAACGAGGACGAGATACGCCAGTGGCGGATCCTAGAGCACGAGCACGGCCCCATGCTTGCCAGGCTCCGGGAGAGAGCCAACGCGGCCTTGGGTAACATCTGCGAGGCGGCAGTCGACCAGCCCCACGCAGTCAACTATGCTGGCAACCTTCAGTTCTTCACCAACGTGGTGACGTAGCTGGAGGCACGGTCGGCCGGTGCCAACAGGCTGGTGGAGGAGAGGAGCCGCGCCCTCCTCGGACGTGCCTTCTCTCGTGTCTTCAGCCACCTTCAGAACATGTTCCCCGACTTCGACTTTGACGCCGCCATCGCTCCAGTACCCCAGGTCATCTGAGACGACCTGGCGCGTTGGGTGGAAGACAATGTGGATGCCCTCGTCAGGGCCTTCGCTGCTAATAACGACAACGCGGTCGTGGCTGCTGATGAAGGTGACGTGGTGAACGGCCCTGGCATCACTGCCGGCGGTGCGGAGGACGATGGCGAGGCCAGCGACGCCAGCGATGATTCAGGAGGCGCCCCCGAGGATGCATTGGGGATTTTATCCGACTGACCGTGTGTTGTTTCTGCTTCCTTACCCTGCATAGATAGAGTTCGGGCCTTGCCCTGAAGATTGTAAGAGCATTTTGGGAGGGGGAGCCCCTCATGTAAAATCATATTCGGCGTATTAGTAGATGCAATATCACCTGTACGCCTGCGCCAAGCGGCTGGCTTGGCGACGAGCCGACGAGCTTGTTTACCTTTGACCTGCTAGGGCCTCAAGCCAGCCTGCGGAGAGCTGTGGTGCCTCAAGCATCTCCTGAATGAGCCCACCGAACCTATAATGAAAACCTCCTGAGAGGGCGCGGCGTTTGCAGTCTGGGCTGCACGCAAGCTAGGCCTGGCCCGGCTCACGAGGGGCTCATGAGGGGAGGCAGCTGAGGCGAAGTGGTGACCAGAACGCGAGAGATTGCTCGAACGAGACTAAACACCCCTTCCCCAAACACACGCAAATCTTCGAGCTTAAATCCAACTTGAAATCCAGCAAGGGAAAAACGACAGCCAAGGGGAAAAGCATCGAAAGCAGAAAAAGGCCGCGTCCGGCACCTAGTCTAGTCTTGGATGTCTTCTCACCAACGCAGAGCTACGTGCAGCTACTGGGCGTATGAGGGAGCCCCAAGGCCTGAGGCCGGCACCGCTGAGACTCCGGGGCGTGTACAGCCCCACTCATTATTACGTGAGAGTGTGACGGGGCGGCGAGCTTCACAGGCACTGGGCCTTCTTCACAGGTACCGGCCTTGCTTCATATCGCCAGACAAGGGCCCCGCCTTGCACCACACTCTAGTGCCACCGACGACGACCGGAAACCAGGACGCCGCCGATGGGGTATAGCGGTTGCCAGCGGTTCCCCCGACGACCACAGGTCCTCTGCCAGGGGTAGGCTCTGGGGCACCTCCCCAGCAGAGGGCCTACCTCCTGAGGACGCCTTGCTCCGAACGCCGCGGTGGTGATGTAGGGTCTTGGCCCCTCTCCTGCAGCCCCGGCGCCCTCCTCCTGAGGGGTAGGAAACTGCGGGAGTGGGGCAGCCACCCGTTGTCGTGACCTGCACTTCCTGCGATCCATGGTTGGCGTATGCCTGCTCCTGGGGGATTAGTGGTACCTGATACTCGTTGTTTCCAGCGTAGCCGACGAGGCCTTCTCGGGGCTCATGGAAGAGTTCAGCTTCCGGCGTCTCGTCCCCCCAGCTTGGGCTGAGGAGCGAGCCTTGTCCGTCCTCATGGGCGCGCCCTTGGTCCATCATATGAGGCACATACTCTTCTGGGGCCGCCATCCCAAAGACCGCACCGTAGCGCCCCACATGCCACGCAGTGCCGCTTGAGGCACCCACCTGGGGGTGGTAGCGAGGTGGCCCACCGGGGCCGTGGGTTGTGGCGAGTCCTTCTTCGATGGCAGGGGGTGGAGGTAGCACGGCTGCTGGCCCGGTGTTGACAGCCTGGCCAGCGTTGGGGTGTCCTTGGAGTCCGCCCGGGGCCACACGGGAGTGCATGGAGCCCCCGGACGGGCCACCCTGGACCTGAGGTGGGAGTTGGGTGCATAAGGGGGGAGCCCCCGAGGCGGCGAAGCCCAGTAGCTCTGCCACCCGCTCCAACAGCATGTCGTGGCCGCCTTCCAGCAGTCTGCACTGCAGCAGCTCTCGAGCCACGGTGAGAGCGGCCCTCGAGTTCGCCTGCTCCCGTCGGGTGTACGGCGCCGCGGCCGCGGCGTGGTGGGAAGCCCTCGCCGCTGACTGCGCCTGCCGCGTCATGAGAGCTGTTGCCGCCTGTCCGCGCCGCCCGCGGCTCGCAGCGCCTTGCGGACCGCGAGCTGCCTGGGGCGTAGGGTTGCCCGGGGCGAGCTGTTCTGCATGGGCGGGCCAGGCCGCCCAAGGATCAGGGTTGCCTGCCTGGTCGCCGGACATGATGATGACGATGCGACGGGACGCGAAGCGGCAGAAGGTGGATTCTGGCGCACCCCTACCTGGCGCGCCAAATGTCGGATTTGGGGTTCCGGCAGACCCTATAGATTCGAACACTGGGGTGCACGCGGAGATTTGGCCTTCTGCCTACCTGCACCTCGCCGCCTTGCTAGGATCTAAGCTACGAAAGGGAACAACACAAGAGAAACAGGGTTTATGCTAGTTCGGGCCACCATTGTGGTGTAATACCCTACTCTAGTTTGTGGTGTGGTGGATTGCCTCTTGGGCTGATGATGAACAGTAAAGAACAACCTCGCGAGGGTCCGTTCTTAGCTGGTGCGATGAACTGCTAAGGAGAGTTCAGTCACTCTCTCTTTGGATGCTACTCTTGATGCTTCTCTTTTTTCCTCTTGATGCTTCCCCCCTTTCTACCCTGGGGGTGGCTATTCCTATTTATAGGCAAAGGCCCTGGGCCTCTTCCCAAATATTGAGCGGGAAGGGCGCCAACAATTGGCCATTTTGAAGGGGAACATCTAGTACAGTTAACCTGACTAAAGTTGGTCCTCGCCCGTCAAAGGCTCTGGTGGTGACGCCGGCTTGGGCTCCACGATGACTTCCATCCTGCCGTCCTGCTGGTCTTGGTCTCGTTGCACCGAAATGGATGCCTTTGCTTGATGCTCCCGCCTGCGCTTGCCCCCTTTGCACCAAAGAGGAAAGAAGGACACTGGGCGGGCTGGCGCCCGCCTGGTGCCCTTGGTCGTCATGGCTTGCGTCATGGGAACCTCACGAGGTGCCCCGCCTTGATCTCTCCGCCTCCTCGCGAGCCAGCCTGATGAGGCCGTGCTTGAGGAAGCCTCCTGTCGTCCTCCCCGCGAGGCTTGGCCCCTCGCGAGGGTCTTGAGCCCGTGTTGACGAAGATGGGCCATGCTGGGCCGCCCCTTGAGCCACGCCGCAGGCCGCATGCAGGCAAGTCTGGGGACCCCCATTCCCAGAACGCCGACATGCCGAACGAAATTTTTTCATGTCATACATATGACACTTCTATGACGATAATTGTGACAAAACACGGTATCATCATAGGTGTGGTGGGCTCCTACTTCTATGACAAAAAATCATGACAGAAAATGGGCTTTTCGTCCTGGGCGGGCCGGAGACGCAGCTGCATGACATTCTTTGGGCCGTCCATGACGGAAAAAACCATGGTAGAAGCGAGGGGGAGGAAAATTTCGGGGAGTTGCCGGTTACGATGGGAGGTCGGGGGCCGAGCGATGCACGTTTCTCTCATACACGTGCGAGGCGTTGGCTCTAACTGAACCAGAGCGAGGCGTTGGGCTCTAACTGAACACGAGCGATCGATCGATGGCTGTTAACTGAACCCGATGGAGCGATTCCTTCGCTAATGTTGCTAACTGAAGCCGATCGATTGG
>NC_041387.1:175318186-175352953 GCF_002162155.2 Triticum dicoccoides | reverse complement strand
AGTGAGCGGTGGCGTTGCCTCTGGATGAACAGGATCCCGTGGTGTGGAGGGCTGGATGAACAATAGATGGTGGAGGGGTGGCCATGGAGGGTGGTTGAATAGGACCCCGTGGTGTGGAGGGCTGGATGAACAGTAGACGATGGAGGGCTGGATGAATAGTAGACGGTGGAGGGGTGGTTGAACAGTAGCCGGTGGAGTAGCGCGCAGTGGAAGCTGGATGAATAGGAGCCCGTGGAGGCCGGAGGAGGTCGACGGTAGCCCGTCGAGGCTAGAGGAGGTCGACGGTGGAGATGAACAGTATCCCGTGGAGTCCCGTTTTGTGGTACGCCACACCCCTCCCGATGAACAGGACCCCCGTTTCGACCGTAGCGCTCCAATACAAGTCCGTTTCGTCCGTTTTGCGGTACGCCACACCCCTCCCGAACAACAGGACCCCTGTTTCGACCGTAGGAGGTCCGTTTCGTCCGTTTTGCGGTACGCCACACCCCTCTTGATTAACAGGACCCCCGTTTCGACCGTAGGAGGTCCGTTTCCTCCGTTTTGCGGTACACCACACCCCTCCCAATCAACAAGACCCCCGTTTCGACCGTAGGAGGTCCGTTTCCTCCGTTTTGCGGTACGCCACACCCCTCCCGATCAACAGGACCCCGTTCTGAATGTAGGAGGTCCGTTTCCTCCGTTGTGCGGTACGCCAGGCCTCGTTTCCATCGCCTGTTCTGTCCAAGCCCTCCCGATGAACACGATCACGCATTCCGTTCCGACCCAGCCGGTTGGCTCCCCATGAACACAACTACGATGTTGTTTCTCCGTTATGACCCAGCCATGTAAGTATGCGCGAGTAGGCATTCGAGACCCTGCCTGTATGTACGTATGTGGTCGTATTTTCTTTCTTGCACCCGCGCCGCTGTACATACATGTACATGCTACGTGCGCGCCTCTACATCGACCAGTATGTACTACACGTTCGCGACCAGAATGACAACGCTACGTACGCTTCGACCAGGTGGGTCCCGACTGTTAGGCATTTCCTTGCCTGCGAAGATGTAGCTGGTGGGTCCCATCAGTCAGTGGGGCGAATCGTTTTTTTTGACCGGACGCACTTCCTTGTGTGCGAAGACGTAGCTGGTGGGTCCCAGCAGTCAGGGGGGTGAATCGTTTTTTTGCCTGGACGCACTTCCTTGCGTGCGAAGATGTAGCTGGTGGGTCCTAGCAGTCAGGGGGGCGAATCGTTCTATTTTGCCCGGACGCACTTCCTTGCGTGCGAAGGTGCAGCTAGTGGGTCCCAGCAGTCAGGGGGGAAACGTTTTTGTTCGCGAAATACGGTGGCCCGTCCGGTGGGTCCCTGCTGCCAGGTGGAGGAATAATTATTTTCCGCGTAATAAGGAGGCACTTCCTTGCTGCGGCCGTGGACCCAGCTGTCAGCCTCTCCACATACAGTCCACTTCCGATGGAAGTCATTCCTTGACCACGTTGACCACGCCGCGCCGAGAGCACCAGGGCGGTGGACGACAGCGAGGCCTAGGAAGGGGACGATGGGGAGTCCGGGAAGACGCGGCAGTGGAAGCCCGCGCGGAGAGGAGTACGAGGGTTCACTGGTTCGGCTGCGGTGTGAGGCTGCCGTTGTCGCAGGGCCTGGCCAGCGGTGGGAATAGTAGGGGGTGGTGAGGCCTCCGCGGCAGCACATCCGGCCACGGGAAGCAGGAGCATGCGGCACAACCGGCGCTGCTTTGGGCGGCTGGAGCAAGAAGACCAGAGGTTGAAGAAGCACTACGGCCGTTGGATGGACATCGTATGGTCACTAGAGCTAGAATCGTTTATATTGACTAAGTTGACAAAGCCCTTCATCCCCGTCAACTTAGTAGGCCCACAAGTTAGCCTCCCACCAAGGTGGGTCCCAGCTAGCAGGGGGTATTCATTTTTTTGTGCGTAATAAGGAGGCACTTCCAGTGGGTCCGAGCTGACAGCAGGGGGAACGTTTTTTCACGAAATACGGTGGCCCGTCGGGTGGGTCCTAGATGTCAGGGGCAAACGTTTTTTTCGTGAAATACTGGTGGCCCGTCCGGTAGGTCCCTACTGTCAGGTGGAGGAATAATTATTTTCTACGTAATAAGGAGGCACTTCCTTGCGGCTGCCATGGACCCAGCTGCCAGCCTCTTCACGTATAGTATTCTTCCGATGGAATTCGGTCGTTGACCACATTGACCATGCCGTGCCAAGAGCACCACGGCGGTGGACGACGGCGAGGCCTAGGAAGGGGACGACGCGGAGCCGGGGAAGACGCGGCAGTGGATGCCCACGCGGAGAGGAGTATGAGGGTTCACTAGTTTGGTTGTGCTGCCGTCACCGCAGAATAACACAGGGTGTGAGTGAGTGGAGTGGAGGGATGGCCTGGCCAGCGGTGGGAGTAGTATGGAGGCGGTGAGGCCTCCGCGGCAGCACAGCCGGCCACGGGAGGCAGGAGCAGGTGTCACGACCGGCACTGCTTTGGGCGGCTGGAGCAAGAAGACCAGAGGTTGAAGAAGCACTACGACCGTTGGATGGACATCGTACGGTCAGTCGAGCTAGAATCATGCATATTGACTAAGTTGACAAAGCCCTTCGTCCCCGTCAACTTAGTAGGCCCCGTCAACTTAGTGGACATCGTACGGGGAGTATTCTTTTTTTTGGGCGTAATAAGGAGGCACTTCCTTGTGTGCAAAGATATAGCTGGTGGGTCCGAGCTGTCAGCGGCAGTAACGTTTTTTTCGTGAAATACAGAGGCCCTTTCGGTGGGTCCCAGATGTCAGGTGGAGGAATCATTATTTTGCGCGTAATAAGGAGGCATTTCCTTTCGTGCGGCCATGGACCCAACTGTCAGCCTCTCCACGTACAGTCCACTTCAGATGCATGTCGGTCGTTGACCACGTTGACCACGCTACGCCGAGAGCACCAAGGCGGTGGACGACGGCGAGGCCTAGGAAGGGAACGACACAGAGGCAGGGAAGACTCGGCAGTTGTTTCCCACGCGGAGGGGAGTACGACTATACGAGGGTTTACTGGTTCGTCTTCCGTCGCCGGAGAATAACAGCAGGTGTGGTACTGTGGGTGAGTAGAGGGATGGCTAGGCCAGCGATGGGAGTACGGTGGGGCGGTGAGGCCTGCGCGGCAGCACAGCCGGACGCGGGTAGGAGGGAGCAGGCAGTCCCGCTGGCGCTTGTTTGAGCGGCTGGAGCAGGAAGAGCAGAGATTGAAGAAGCACGACGGTCGTTGGATGGACATCCAACAGTATACAGGCCATCTGTGGAAAGCCTCAAATCTGCGGAAAATAGCATACAACCCATCTGCCATTATTTCAAATAGTTTACAGCCCATTTGCTAATTCTTACGGGTTTTTTTGGAGCCCATATTCTTTTTGTTAGTATTACAACCCATATTGTGGCCACGGTTAAAAAATTATACGAAATTTTGCATATGTTGGTGCGGTCTGAACTATTTTTAATCCCGAAATTTCGAGTCACATTCAGACTGATTTAAAAATAAATGTATATCAATATAAACTCCAATAAATTGTCCACGCATAAAAATCAATGCAATTTAAAATCTTGAAATGAAAAAAGATATTTGAAACTAATTGCCGGTTTGATGTATTTTAAAAATGTACAGCCCATTTCTCATTACTGATAGGCCATTTTCTCGGCCAGCCGAATGAAGCTCTCCTCGTCTTGAAAGATTTGTAGCCCAACAGGCCTGATAAAGCGACTTACTTGAGAAATCACAAAAAAACTGGGCTAGTCATTTTCAGAAAGAAAAAAAACTACTGGGCTGGTCTGTGGTAAACATAAAAGAAAAGGCTGTCTAGACAGGCCAGAGTATCCCGCATAGCCCAGTTGACACCCTGCTTCCGTCTCAAAAACAAATTAGATAAATGCCACTCTAATTATGGTGATTCATAAAAATGCCACTGCAATTTCCAAACTTTGAAAAATGCCACTGCAATTTTTGCAAACTTTGAAAAATGCCACTGCAGTTTGCAAACTTTGAAAAATGCCACTCCATACTTCGAAAAATGCCACTAGAAATGCATGAAATGGCATTTTTCAAAGTTTGGAAATTGCAGTGGCATTTCTCAAAGGCATTTATCAAATTAACCCAAAACAAAAATAAATGGGTGAGCTGCTGGGTCCCTGGTGTCAGCCGCTCGTTGTGCAATTCTCTCGTTTATTGACTACATTGACAATGGCTTGGGACCCAGATGTCAGAAATCCACTAGGAGGAGCCATTTTTTTATTGGCTTGAAATAAGGAGGCACTTGCTTGCGTACTGCCATGACCTTGGCAGGTCCCTGCTGTCATCCTCTCCACGTACAATCATCTCCTGATTGTGTACGCGTCAACTTGCTAGGCCCACAAGTCAGCCTCTAAACCCGTGGAGGACAAATACAACCCATTCCATACGTTCAAATGGAAAGTTCAACATTCAGAGCAAAGTAACAGGTCTGATCCACATATAGAGTACTGAACTTCCATGTTGACAACCATCATAGCCAAGTTAACTATCTACTCCCACTAGACAAGTACTAACTTACTCTTAGCTAACTAGATGATGCCGGCCGCCATCTGTGGTACATGCTAAACGCCGGAACCGGCATCCTGCGCCTCGCCTCGGACTTGCCAGAGGAGCGATAGGGCGCGTTGCTCGCGCGTGTTGGCCCTTTCCATGCCGGCGTGGTCCACCGCAGCTTCGGCTTCCAAGCGGGAAACCCACTTGACGAGCTGGTAGTAAAATTCGGTGTCGCAAACACATGCGTGCCCGACAGCCTCCAGGGCTATTTGCCGGGCGCTGGCCTCCACGTAGTTGGCCCAGTTGCGGGCGCTCTGCTCGCGACTCAGAGCGTTGGTGCGCTGCCACTCCATGTCCCGCTGGCAGCGCAAATCGGTGATACGCTGCTCCTCCGCCAAGCGGTCGCGCTCCAACAACTCCTGCTCCTCCGCCATGCGGCCGCGCTCCAACAACTCCTCGATCTACGCATTGCCATCTAAAGACAGATAGAATGCCTCCTCCCTCCGCCTGCCTTCCGGTGAAAAAGCAAACTCTAGTTCCGGCGGTGACCGCCTCCACTGCCGCCTACCGCGGACGGGCGGGGGTATGGCGGACGTGGCGAGCGATGTCGGGCCGGTGGGGGCTTATGAGGATATGGCGAGTTGGGTCATGGTGGCACCGGAGAAGGCCGGGAAACAGTACTTATAGGGGGAAGGTAGCGCGACGGTCATCGGAATTCAATGCATAATGGCTTAGCGCGCCAGCTTGCCGTGGAAAACTAGGGAAACTGAAATTATGACTGTGCCGTCCCGTCCCGTCTGGGTCGCACGCCAGCATGGCGGTCAAACGAGTGCACTCGAATCATCTCCCTCCTTGTCAATAATGATTTCACGGATTTAAAAAGCCCGCAACAATTAAAGCGTATCTTTTTTCGCATCAGTTAGCTGCCTTAATTACGGCCGGCTGCATGCAGTCACTCAGAATCGCTCGCAGGCAGTACGCGAAGCAACATGCAACGAGTAGAAGCCGAGGGCACACATGCAGCCACTTAAATCGCTGGATTAATTAGACTTAAACTTCTGCATGCCGTTAATTATTGCCATGCATTGGTGTTGCTGCTTTGCTCATGGGACTAATAAACCCGGACGTAGGGAGCACCTTGGTTGGTGAGAGGTTTGAATTAAGCCCTACAAACCGGAAAGGAGGTACTAGTACATGCGTGATCCGCTATTCATTCGTGTAGGATCGAGTAGGTCGTTTCTTGAATTGAGCCCTGCAAACCGGAAAGGAGGTACTATGTGCGTGATCCGCTATTTATCCGTGTAGGATCGATAGTGTAGCTTGTCAGTTTCTTCAGAGGTAGGTATTTTTATCCGTGTAGGATCGCTAGTGTAGCTTGTCAGTTTCTTCAGAGGTAGGCATCTTGGGTCGCAAATAAAACTGCCAGGAGCGCATTTGTAGGCTAGCTAGTGATCGATCAGTAACTTATAAACACTGAGCAAACAGAAATAAGTAACTGTTAATGCATCTCAATGATTCACAGATCATATACAAATATGTAGCTCAAAAAGCAAAGATCGGCCACTTCGGATCTTGCGTCGCAAGACTCGCAACTAAAACTAACTAGTAAGATTCCCATACATAAGATCAACATGTTAATGCATCTCAATGATTCACAGATCATATACAAATATGTAGCTCCAAAAGCAAAGATCTAGAAAAAACATCTGTTCTTCCTACTAACATGGATGCTTCTCTTGGCCAACATTCAGTACAGACTGAAAGACAAATTTGTTTGTGAAGTCTACAATTTCTCTTGCAAACGTAAGTGGTTTCAATAACAGCTGGAACCATGAGAATGAACTGCACATGATGGAGAAACATCCACTGCAATATGATTTGGTCTTCTCTTGATCACACCGCGAGACTATTTTTGGAATACAAACTTTAACTTAGGGAAAATGATGCCCATTGTATAATCAGACCAAAGCAATGAAGCACCTAGTGTTGGCCAGTAAATAGTACAGTACTACTTTTCTGTAGTCCATGAAGTGACTATCCAATCTTTGTTTCTATTTTCAAATGGCACTGCATGTAGTGACTATACTATTCTTTTGTGCAGTTGAACCAAAATTGCGGACACTTTGTTTGTTTGCCAAATAGCAACGGGCAGACATCTCTGTCTGCACAAATATCAAGCAGCTAGTAAACATATACCACACCATGTTCGCAGTGATGGAAGAGGTGAAATCGGTACAACCGAAATTGAGCATCCAATCATTGAATCCTGTCCTGCACCTCCAATGTAGGTCCACCCTGCCAATAAATTCAGATGCAAACCACTAATATTACTATCTAATGACAGTACAAAAAGAGTAGCAAGATAGTAGCAAACCATGTACCTTCCTAATGAACAGCTCATAGTGCCACCAATTGGATATAAAGGTTTGGAAAAAAACATGCTCCTAATGTTGAACTAGTTGGACTTTTTGTGCAGTTCCACTAAAATTGAGCATCCCTGTTTGCATAGATATTGAAAGTGTGATTACTATAAAAGTGGCACTAGTTGAAGCATAGACTCACAAATATAAGTATTCCAATTTCTTAATGGGAAAAGGTAGCAAGACTGTTTCTAACCACCTGTTTGAAGGAATAAATAAAGCAACAACGGCTGATGTCAGGAAGGCATACATAGTTTTTTCTGAAAAACTGAGCCATTCCTGACCTTTCCTCTTCTTTTAAGCAAATTATGTGCAGTTCTACTAAAATAAAATGCCATCACCGCCTTGACAATTCAGTGACACTGTACAAAAGGAAATGACTTAACATTACATCATGATGTCGGGTATGTAGTCGACAGGCATTGGAGACAAACATACAGACCTCCTCCGATAACATAATGAACATTAATTTTAACAAAGGTGTGAGTAGCTTTACCGGGATAATTTGAGTGAACTCTACACCCTCTGTTCCTTCATATAAGACATTTTCGTGGTTCAATTTAAAGTACCCAAATGTCTAGTATTTAGAAAAACAGGTAGTAGTTTTCTTGAGCATATATCTGGGAAAGCTTGCCACACTTTATTTATGTCCATACACTAATGCAACACCATTCGAATACTACAAATATACACTAATCCAGTGGCTAGTGCAACAGTAGACTAGTTAGTTTATTACAGGCTGTGCAACAGCATTAGAATGCCTTAGCTGAAAAATCTTTAATACATTCACAATCAACAGCTAACCCTGAAATAATCTGGTGACATTAAATGGCGTTGCTTAAATTTAGCGGTGGCATTAGACTGAGAGCGGCATTAGTTAAATGTGGCATCACTTTAGCAGTAGCATTGCTTGACTTGACTGCTGGCGTTATACTAACAGCAAAAAAGTGGCAATAAGAGCAAGGGAGGCCCATTCGGATAGTGGGCGCACCGGTACGATGTACCTCCACGGACGCAGAGTGGTGAGGGAGGTATGGTTACCCAGAGCAACAAATATCCAGGCAGAATATGTGGATTACGTCCCATTTTTGTTCTCTTTAGCCACCTTTTTCCTATGTGAGGACAACAAACCGATCGACCTGGTCATTCTCTATTGCGTTGTCATGCCTTTCTACCCTTCTTCAACCAAGAGACATGAGACTCGTTCCTTAGCTACTGATTTTCCCCTTTTCAACCTAGATGCGGGTTTGATGCCTACTCTCTTGGACAATATAGTCTCCCTTCCTTTCCTTATTCAACCCAGACATGGATTAGTCTGCATGAAGTAGGGTTTCCTTTAATAGTGCAAATTATGTTTTCGTCTGCATGGCGAGCAGAGCAGAGGATAGCAAATTGGGAAGATGGTGGAGTGGAAAAAGATCCACATGCAATGACGTGCCAGATGGGGCAATAAAACAAGGGTATGGTGCGAAAAGAGGTAGCATACCTGAGGGTCGGCGGGAAGTGGCTTCACTCGTGGTCGTCGTCCTCCGCACACACTACGGCAGCGAGCTTGGGGACGGAGGCCATCCAGCGCGGGCGCTAGGTCTGAGAGGACGGCCTTGTCGTCAGTGCGTGACCTCGCTCGCCGCTGACGAGTGCGTCAACGCTGCACGTCCTTTTCTTCCCCGGAGGATCTGTGACTACCGGTGAGGAGGGGGAGAGGGGGCGTCTTTTTTAGATCTGGAGAGAGGGTGGTAGTGTGAGAAGCAAGTGGGCAACCCTTGGCAAGAAAGCGCTGAAGCTCCGGCCTATATATCTTTTTTATACTACTAGTACTAGAGGTGGAGTTGTGGTAGAGTAGTTTATATTTTCTCTGCATACAGTACTAGTTAGTCGTGCTTCAAAACTGAACGACACGCCATTAAAAAAATAAAGGTCGATAACTAATGCGGCACCTCGGGCCAACGCGGCCAGATCGCATTTTGCACGAGAATTTACACACCATGTTTCGTTGACATGTGGTCCCGTTCCAACATATCAGTGAGACGACGGCGAGTAGTAGGAGTATTTTCGAACTAACGTGTAGGCCGGGGCGCCCCTTCGTGAACCGTGGCAAACTGGCAACCGTCCATCGACTCTTCGCCTTTCCCTCTTGATTTGGAATTGCTGTCGCACGCTCTTCCTCTCCCTCCTCCATTTTCCTTCAGCCCTTCACCCTTTCTTCTGCCATTGTTCGATCGTCTTCTCCATGGAGGGAATAGGATGGAAACGACCTCATTATTCTTGCCCCGATCTGAAATATGACGTGGTGGAGGAACTCATTGATCGGTGCAACGTCATCACCTCGGCTAGCATGGCAGGTTCGTTCAAGCCCATTCTCGACTCAACTAATAACATCATTACAAGGAACCCAAGAGTCAAGGAGCAGTTTGATCTCCCCTATCTTCTTCGCCGTGATCCTGATGACTGGCGCCGTCATGACGGAGGCCTCGCCCTGTGCAAGTTGATGCCGCTTGATAATGATACATATGATGTTAAGATGCCCTCGCTTGAGGGCAAGGCTTGGGCAGGCGCAAATGGAGATTGGGTTGTTTACATTGGGTCCAACTACGAGTGGGAACTTGTGAATGTGTACACTCGTGACCGGGTTCCACTTCCAAAAATCTCAGCAGACTGCCCAGAGGTTGAGCACACCGGTATTGTACGCACGTTCAAATACAATCATGGTGACTGTCTTCTACGGAAGATAGCAATTTCTCGAGTTCCCGACCGCTCTTGGAATTACAACAACTATGAAGTTGTTGCTATCTTCAATAAGCTTGTTTCCGTCCTTGCTGGTTTGACTCGATGGATATTGCTCAAAAATCAGTTTCTGTACACAGATGAGTACTGTGATGCAATTGAATACGAGGGCCTTGTGTTTGCTGCCACCACTCGGGGCGCTGTTTTTGCATGGAATCGTTGTTTCGGTACGTTTGTCTTCCACCGTAATTATAATTGTTTCATCCACATGCATGCGGGTTAGCAAGTTTCCCTTTACTAATTAACCTTCTTCTTGTATTTCCAAGGTCCTGCGAACATTCCACCACCTATACTTGAAGAATTTTATAACCAAGGGGGAGATGACGATGGTGATGATCACGAGCATGAGGACGAGCAGCGCCCATATACTATTTGGCGCCTGGCAACTAATTCCGATGGATCACCTCTTCTCGTGTGTATACAGCCCACTGATGATGTTACTGCTAGGGAAGTAGGTGTAGTCTCCCATGGTCGCACTCTCCGGACCTATTCCAACACCCATTGCATGGTATTCGGGATGGATACTAGTGTGTCCGCGCCAACTCCTTCTCCCTGGTACAAAATTGATAGTCTTGGAGAAAACTCGCTCTTCCTTGGACAAAACTATCCAATGATGGTGAAAGGCGATCCAACTGCTGTTGACACAACGTTACTACCATTTATGAGAAGCAACTGTGTCTATACCTTGGACATTTGGGTGGTTCCTTACCCTGGTACTGATATAGTAGGCCACTTCAGCCTGGATGATCAGTCCTGCGTTGGTCTCCAGATCGACAATGGATGGCCCGTCCCAGAGAATCACTTGTGGTTCAAAGCAAGTGTTTCCAACACCGAGGAATGGTTGAGTTGAAGTTCATTTCATTGCTTGTTATTTGTTGTGTGGTGAAAACTTTAGTATTTATAATGTATCCTCGTTGTCGATGTGGGTTGATGACCTGTTGTATGTAATAAAATGATATGACTGTGATAAACTTACTAAATTTATGAATGGCTTTCGAGTCGCTTCTGTGAGTGAGTGGTGCGACGAGGCAAAAAATAATTTTCCGAATACATAATTGTATGTGCATTGCAACAGGTTATCGGATAAGGCCAATCAACAATAGTAGTACACTATTTGTACTAGCTTCACATGCTTCGCACGTCGTGCAGGTGTTTTTACTATAGCCATATTGTACTACGTAACCAGCACCTCGAATCCTCGATACTAGTAGTACTATATACTACAAGTAATAGGAGTAGTAGGGTGGCATGGGCCAGAACAAGCATTCATGTTCAGGAGTACGACACACGCCACCAGCACGACTTCCATCTGACACCATATTTCTTGGAGTCCGTGCTAGAGCAATCTCTTCAACCTCATCGTTTCTCTAACTCAGCCATCGCAAGGCGGGCGAGGTGGGGGTTCGCCGATAGTCGATTCCTTAACTGCGGTCCCACTTGTAAGGCCAACTGCAACGCACGACCCCAAACGAACCTCCGTTTTGCACGAACTCCAACGATAATTTTGACTAGAAAAGCAAGACCAAAGAAAACAAGAACCACAAGAATACATTTTACTACTCCTGTAAGTTGGATTAGCGCCTTCTCGATGCATTCATTGTTGATCTACGGAGGCTCGATCTTGCGTGCTTCTTTCTTGTTCAAGTGTAAAGAAGTAGACGTTGCTTCCTCGCATCTAGTCTCATGTCTAGCCTCTATTCCAGTA
Source organism: Triticum dicoccoides (assembly GCF_002162155.2). NCBI lineage: Eukaryota > Viridiplantae > Streptophyta > Magnoliopsida > Poales > Poaceae > Triticum > Triticum dicoccoides. The sequence continues at coordinate 175,341,505 of NC_041387.1, read as the reverse complement.
CTCCCTCCGGTCCGTTTTTCTCTGCGTCTAAGCAGCAACGCGCATACCAAGTAGGAGTATCAACAAGTGCACTAATCTCATCTATAGCCTCTGTGCTAGCTAAAAGTGATAGAACATCTACTAAATTGCGCTCTATCAATATATGGATGTACTCTTCTTCCCAATACAAAAACTTGCATCCATTCTACTCCCTCCGTTGCAGAATACATGCCTTCTATTTGTCAAAATATATATGTATCTAGACATGTTTTAGTATATAGGTACATCCATTTTTGGAAAAATGGAAGTCAAGTATTTTGGAACGGAGGGAGTACACAATAAAAATTTGAAGTTAGCACAACTAGTCTAATCCGAGAGCACAACCGAAGATTTGGTCGGGGTTCTTCCTCCTTTTGCCATCACGTGGGACATCCAGCATCCAGGTCGTGTCATGAAATAAAATAGAGTGGTAGTTGAAGCCACGAGATGTGCATCTTGGGTTAAACTGTAAATAGAATCTTACTACTCTTGAGTAACTCCAAAAGCGGCCACCGAAGATCTTGCTTGGATTTGTTTTTCATCACCAGCACGTCGAGGTGAAAGATGTGCAGGTACATTGGGTCCGCTTGCGTTTTCACTAACATGTGGGACCGCATGTGAGAAAATAGATGATGGGCTCTGCACGTCCGCTGGCTGGCTGAGAAGAGAGATAGAGGAGGGCTGAGCACGGACTACAGGAAATTTGTTCTACGTACCTCGATATAGGCTCGATATAGTGGGGTGGCATGGGCCATAACTAGCATTCACGTCTAGCAGTACGGCACATGCCACCCACATGAGTCCCATCCGACACCAATTTTCTTGGAGTCCGTGCTAAAACCATCTCTTCTCCCTCCTGTTTTATCAGCCATCACGCAGTGGGCGGGGTGGGGGTTTGCCGATAGTCGGTTTGCTCAACTGCGGTCCCACTTGTAAGTGAAAATGCAACACCACACGCATTCCCGCTTGAGAGGCGTGCCGGACCAACCGTGTGGGGGTGCGACGCGAACACGGCAGGCTTTTCCTTTTGAACTCGTAACTTGTAAAATTTGGTTCTGCTCCATGGCGCGATCGATAGATAGAAAATAACGATTTTGCCTAGAGTAATGAGAAGTTTGGTTCTGGCGCCGTTCATGCATGGAGTACGTACGAAAATTATGAAGTTGATGCGAAAGGTAAGATAATTACTGTAGTATCACATACTACTACATGGATTTGACGGAAATATAAAAATACATACGGATCCATCAACGACATCCTCACGCCCTAGTGCGTCGGGTCACCAACCGACGTGTGAGGAGCAACGGCGTTGGCGGCGAGCTCAACGTGCTTCTGAACAGTGCCGTCCAAGGTTGCCCTGCGGTCCAAGAAGGCCAGCGTCCTATCGTCCTCCTCTTGCATGTAATAGTCCTTGTGGACGATTTGCACGTAGACGTGGGTGATGATGTCGATGGTGTCTTGCTGCGCCAGGCGCTACGCGGCGAGCACGACCTCGAGGTGGACATTCTCCGGCGCGACGGCGGGCAGTCGCAGGGCCACCAGTGCGTCGAAGAGGTTGTCACCATAGTGGCCGTTGAGGGTGGCGGGCATCGCAGAGCCTGGGCGCGTCGGCTGGAGGCTTACGTCAAAGTCATCCGCAAGCTTCTTAACGATGGTGAACTTGTTGAGGAAACCAATGAGGACCTCATCGAACAAGGAGACGAAGCTGTCGTCCAAGCGGCCCCTGGCCCTGGCGGCCTCAAGCAATACTACCTGGAGACGTTCCTCGTTGCCGGGCCGCAGGCCGGCGTCGTGGACCCTCTAGCACAGCCGGCTGATGCTCGCGCTCATTGCCTCCATGGGTCTAGCTTAGCTTCTAGTCAACTGATCTTGCGATTTGAGTGATCACTCTTGCCCTTGGTTAGCGTGCGTAGGTGCGTAGGATTTCATACTACTCCTTGGCCCTCTACTGCACCTGCCTTTGGCTATATGATAGGTGGGCCAGCCACCCCCTGGGCCCACGTGTCATTCACCCAAAGGCAGTTGCCGTAAGTCAATGAAGCTGCGTCCCCCTCCGTGCCGGTGCAGTATAGTCATCTCACCGGACCTCTAGTTGGGGCCAAACGAGAGAAGTTTGATGTTTACTGGTTTATTGGTCCCCTTTGCATTTTGCGCCAAGTTTTGACCTTTGATTTAACTAATAAAATGTTAATGCATGTAAAAAGATGTTGTGTAAGTCACATTACGAAAACCAAATAATCCTAAAACACTTAGGCACGGTGCATTAACTCCCTCCTTGTTTCTTACTTCGCGACATATCAACCAATGAGAGATGTGGGCCGTGCATGCTTTCAATGACTTGAGACTACCAAACATGACATGCAGTGTTTAGTTCATTACATGTAATCCTATTAGAACTCTAGTTAGCAAAAAAAATTAAGTTCTCTTGCTGATAGGAATAAAACACCATGTATTTATTTACAGAGGGAGTAGTACATTTTTTGTGACATGCATTACTAGATATTGCTAGTCAAATACTAAAATCCAAATGGACGTGGTAGTACTCCTAAATCCAGACGGTGGTGCTACTAGTACTAGTAGTAGTACTACTACCAATGTAGTAGTAGGAGTACTAGCACTGTGCTACCCATTGGTCAAATTATTACGTGCTGCTCCTCACAGTGAAGTGACAAGACCCTGCGCCGGAGATGACACCCGAGTATAGGCGCCATGTTCGGCATAGCATAGTCAGCTTCACTGTCTGCAGTCACTATCATCATGGCTGTGGAGCTAGCCTGCTTACAACTAGCCCTGTTCGACATAATTTCCTGTGCGTAGATGCCCGTGCATTACACGGAACACCAAGATTGTGGGTGGACGGCTCCTGCCGCGGCCATCGTGCCAGATTTTTCCACGGTCTTCTAGATGTGGTGGGGAGGAGATAAGGCTGATTGTGAGAGACAAGGAGTTGTTTGTAAATAGGGAACAAGTGCGGACATCTTTTTGCAAAAAAGGAGAATCTTGGTTTGTATGCGTCAGATCTAGATCCGACGGCTATTGGTGAAAGATGGGAGGCACAACATCATCACCAACTCAGGACCTGTTTGTTTCGCAGGATTTTGAAAACGAAGGAATAGGACACGGCAATATTACAAGTTTCAAGCTGATATTACAAATGTTAGGAGTAATGCTGCACCTAGGAAGAGGGAATTACTAGGAAGTTTACGTAACAACTTTCGTTACTTTAGGTGGATGCAGCATTATCATACAAACTAAAACCCACCACCCTGACAAGTCACTATGGGCAAATAAGTTTTCGAGTCTCTGGCCACTTGAAGTTTCAAAAACAAATTCAGCTTCTGCGAAGACTTTTTCATTTAGGCTTAGATGCTTGCGGTGATCAGCACGCCATTCATTGTTGTGCCAAAGAACGCCAAACCTCATTACCTTGAGCACACTTGCCTCCAGAACAAAGAACCTGGCCAATTTAATCTCAGATGTGCTGCCTCGGTAGTCGATCAAATCAATTTCTGTAAGATGGAGATCAAGGCATTCGATGAGATTGTTATAGTGCAGCACATTTTTCACTTTCGGGTCTTTTTTTATCTGCAAAAGAAGAGAACATATTAGAGCAGCTGGCTGCATAAGATTGCCGTGTCAGCAAGAGGTACCAATATCATTCGCTCATACGATAGGGTTGGCTGGCTAGTGATATTTTTTCACTCTCTCTCTCTCTCTCTCTCTCTCTCTCTCTCTCTCTGTGTGTTTCCTCTCATTTAACTAGGAGCACATGAAGAGCTTGGGCATTTGTTGCCTTCCACTATGTGGCCGATGCCATATTTCGCAAAAGTATGCCACATAATACGCATCGATGTCAAATCAAAAGATTTTGGCACCGCTCTCGTGATGTGAGAGAGTTGGCACCACTATGCACACAGACCCACATGTATAAAAAAATCAATCAAACCAACTACACCAGCCTCTCACTCTCCCACACAAGTGTTTTTTATTGCCTTAGTCCTCTCTCTCTCCCATGCAGTGTTTTTTCATTGCGCGCTAATTTGACACCGGAGCAAAGTAGGTGATCCAGATTGGGGCACCAGGTGAGCAATGGAAGGGCATCGATGCCAAATGCATCACAAGTGAATTTGGCACATGTTTTGGTCTACATAGCCCACTTTTGTACTCCCTCCATCCCAAAATTCTTGTCTTAAATTTGTCTAAATACGGATGTATCTAATTACATTTTAGTGTTTGATACATCAGTATCTAAACAAATGTAAGACAAGAATTTTGGGACGGAGGGAATACTACCTCGTATTTAGTATAAAATTTTGACCATAAATTTACTTAAGAAAATGCCAATGCATGTCACTAAAAATTACACCATTTGAAATTATGTGCAAATACGAATCCAACGATATAGTTCTTAGTGACATGCATTAACATTTTGTCAGTTAAATCTATGGTTAATTTTTGATACTACAAAATTGGAAGAGTAAACCAGGACGGAGGTAGTACTTGCTCTTAGGGTAACCATAGAGTTACCGGAGTAGTCTAAGTTACTTTCCACTATGACTAGCCTAGGCTACTATAGTAGTACAGCATAAAAATGATGCAGGTGATCATGTGAGAAAAAAAATACTAAAAACATTTCTTTCAGTGCAGTGCATAGATGCAGTTTTGAACACTACACTTGTCATCATAATTTGGGAAAATTACGAAAAAATTGAGCTACGTTGTGATTACTGTTTACTTATAGGAAAGAAGTTTCACCTTGATGAGTAGCTTCTCCGTGCATGGAAAGCATGTAAGGAATCCAACAACTTGATCCAGATTGGGGCAGATAGATTTTAGTGCTAAGATCTTCACTGTGCGCATGGACTGGGTCAAGCTTGTGGGAATCATTTTCTGGAAGACGGTCGTAAATACATCAAGAAGAAATTTAAAAATGTGAATTTCAAGAAGACGGAGAAGAAGATGAGTGCTATGCCTGAACGATTATGGATCCAATAAAGAGTTCGGAGAATTTGGCAGACGAGTACACCAACGTTGTCAATTTCGACGCGTCAATGACCCTGATTTTTGTTGGACCTTCTAGATCTGATACAAGCAATCTCTCAAGGAAAGGCGCATTCTCAATGACCATAACGTGGAACAGCTGGAGTGATCTCTTCCCAATTGATGTCTTGTTGCGGGGCCAGCAAGACACATAAATCCATCGGAGATTTGTCGAGGCAATGTGGAGGCTAATGAACCCGTGGATCTGCTCAAGACGAAGGTACTCGAGTGCAGTACAGCTGCGGAGCAGGTGATCCATTGCCTTCTTCGAGGTGACAACATCGAAGAGGTCGAGCTGCTTGAGTTGAGGGAGAAGAAGGGCGGGCGCGACATTAATCTGGGGAAGATAGCAAGAGCTGAAGCTGGCGCGGCGCAGCGTTGGCGTGAGGCGGAGCATGGACGGCGGCAAAGTGCGACATCGTCCAACTTCAAAGCTGAGCTCCTCGAGCTGATCTAGGGCGGGGGATAAGAACCACTCGTCGAACTTGGGTTGGACCTTGTAGTTGGTACTGAACATGCGGATGTCAAGGCGTCTGGCTGGCCCAGGGTGCGATGAAAGGATCTTGGAGACTGCGGCCATGCGTTTGCAATCCCCGTCACAGAGGCAGCTATCGATGGTGAGTTTGAGGGGGACGCTGCACCAGAGGGGGCGCCACCGTCGGGAGAGCAGGGCGGTCCGCACGGCGGATTTGGTGAGGAGGAGGCCGATGATGACGAGCAGCATGTCGTCGGGGAGGCTGCTGATGAAGTCCAGGCTCGCTGGATGTGGTTTTGGCTCGAGCGGCCTCCGCTTGTTGGCTGCCTCGCCATCCATCTGAACCGGTGGCGACGCCGGTGTACACGTGTGCTGGTGTGTGTTGTGTGCTGGGTGTGCACGAGTGGGTCCTTCTGTGCATGCCGCCACGTAGTGGTGAATTGTGCGCGAGTGCGTCCTTCACGCGCAAGAAGTTTGTCCTCAACGCGCCCTCAATTTACTAGCGTGCGGGGTGCTACCTCAAGTGGTTTCAACTTTGTTTACTTCACCGCGTGTCAGATGGGCCTCTAGTTTACTTATTTTCACCCACTGCCACATGGGCCAGCACACCAAGATACAGAACACGAGCTGACAACGCAGCATGTGGATTGGTTGACCGGTCAACTAAACAATATACGAAGCTATACGCTGACACAATGAGCATATAATCCGTTGGTATAGAGAGTTCAAGTGAGAGGGGAGGCCCGTGAGAGATAGCAGAGAGAGAGAAAGAGCTACTCCCTCCGTTTGATAATGTAGTTACAACATTTTTTTAAGTCAAACTTTTGAAACTTTGACCAAGTTTATAAAGAAATTACTTATATCTACAATACCAAAGATAAATGATAGTATGAAGTAAGTACATGTTGTGATGAATCTAATGATCGTTCCAGATGTAAATGTTTTTCTCCACATATACCTGGTCAAACTTTTCTGAGGTTTGACTTTTCAAAACATCCATATGCTTATGGACGTGACAGAGTCCCTAACGAGAGAGAGAGAGAGAGAGGGAGAGAAAGAGAGGGAGAGTGAAAAAAGTGTGTGTGGTTGTTTGGAACCGAGAGAGGAAGACCCCTAGCATGTGGCCAAGAGGGGTCTGACAAACAAGGGAGAGAGGTCGAGAGAGACGTACGGAGAAAATGCAGACATGGGGAGGAGATAGTGTATGTTTGTCATAGAGATATCCCCTGGGGATCGTGATGGGACTACATGGGTGGGAGATTGAGTGACAAGGTGTGTGCGCGATAGAAGATGCCCCGAGAGATATCGAGATAGATGTATGGATTGAAGGAGACAATACATGTGTTCCTGATGGCTAGTAAGAGATAATCATACTTAGGAGGGGGGGGGGAGTGCTTGTGCCTATGTCCCTTTTTGGATACTCTAACTCAGTTAGAGGTTAGAGTTAGATTCATACCCTGAACTAACCCTGAACTAACTCTAAGTAAAGAGGTGTTTGGATGGCAGGGTTAGATGGAGCGCAGATACGGCGAGGCACCTTCACAGGCGGTGCGAGAGGGAGGGAGTGAGAGGACGAGAAGCTTCAAGGAAGTGGGGAGGGATCTGCTGCGGGGAGAGCGAGAGAAAAAAGTGTTTATTAGTGGTCCCGAGAAGAACTAACCCAAATAAGCACCTCTTGGATGGGTTAGTTTTTTTGGATGGGTTAGATGCATCTAACCTAAACTAACCCTCCTGTTTGGATCTTTTTGGGTTAGTTGACTCCAAACTAACCCAAACTAACTCTAACCCATGGATCCAAACAAAGCCTATGATAGAGTGAGGGATTATGGTACTTAGGGGGGTGCGTGTCACATGGAGAGAGAACAAGGGCGGAGAGTGTTGGATGGGTCTATATAAGGCCAGTTTGGCTTGCGTCCTGAGCATCTTTTGCGTGGCCTGGAGTTGTGGCTGGATTTCATGCACGCTTGTTTGGTTGCTACCCTGTGAAAAAGAAAGCCCGCCTGGGCTGGGTTCCCTTGGACTTTAATTAGCTTGGCTGAACTCCAGACACTGCAAGTAGCCTGGCCGAAGCGACCGATTTCGAATGCCTGGCCGTGCCTGGTCGTGTGGCCACGAGGCTAACAGCAACATGGATGGATATTAGCATTAAATAATTGATGCATGGATTGATTGATGGGACATTGATGCTTTGCCTGGTACAGGCATGAACCAAACGCTTCAGCACCACACAAGCCTGGCCAGGCATAAATATTTTACATCTCACGTCCACACTAGGCAGTACCGGCCATCAAGGCATGAGGGTCAGGTAATGAACCAAACTGACCAACAAAGTTTGAGAGAGATTGAGGAGCCCCGATAAGGCTGAGTGGTGCGGCAGATAGCTGAGAGGGGGAAAGAGATATTCCATCCGCTCGATAATGCAGTGCATGTAAATTTTTTAGAAGTCAAACTTTGGAAACTTTGATCAGGTTTACGCAAATGTTATTTATATCTACAATACCAAAGATACATTATTCAAAACTACATGTCATGGTGAATCTAATGGTATATGTTTGCCGTACTAGATGTAATTCTTTTTCTCCATGTACATGGTCAAACTTTGTGATGTTTGACTTTTCAGTAAATCTATATGCTATGGACGGAGGATAGTGCCTCAGTCGAGACAGATCAAGTGCGTGTGAAGGAGAATGAGTAAGTGTGCAAAAAGAGTATGTGTGTGAAAGAGAAAGTGACAACAAACGATAAATTAGATAGAGAGTGTGTTTTTCGTTTCTTATGCGAACATATCACACATGCATCTCCGAGATGGAAAAGCGAGGCGAGGAGATACATGAAGATAGCTAGTGTGTGATTGTTTGCAACGGAGAGAGACACCCCTATAGCACATGTCCAATAGAGGTCTGGCCAACAAGGAAAAAAGGTCGAGAGGGACACATGGATGGCATGGACGCATGGGGAGGGAGAGAGGGTGTGTTTGTGATAGAGAGATCCCCTCGAGATCGTGAGGGGACTATATGGGTGGGAGATCGAGGGAGTGCGTGCGCAATAGAAAGATGCCCCGAGAGAAATCGAGATAGACCATGCACATGTTTGTGATGGAGACTAAGATTAGCTAGTCATATACATATAGGGGGACTACGTGTGCCTACAATTGAGTGAGAGGCCATCATACTTGGCTAGCTGGGCATGAGATTGTGTGTGTGTGTGTGTGTGCGTGTGAGATGGAGAGAGAACGAGGGAGAGAGATAGAGTTTTAGATGGGCCTATCGAGTGCGAGTGAGATATGCATGTGTATGTGTGACCCAGGTGGATGGAGAGTTTGAGAGAGGGGGGGAAGAGCTCCGAGACGACATAGTGATGCGTGAGAGATTTACGGGCAAAGAGCCAAGGAATTTGTGTGCGTACGATGAGTGCACCCAAGATATCTAGCTTGGACTAGCTAGAGTATCATACATAGTGTGCAAGAGAGACCTATAGATGGTTTATATATGAATGCGAACTAGAAAGACCCCCCCCCCACACAAAGAGAGAGAGAGAGAGAGAGAGAGAGAGAGAGATGGAGAGAAAGGGAGAGGGACCAACAAGGTTTTTGTGTCGGATGCATGCGACAGAATTGAAGATTGTCGGCGAGAGAGTGAGAGAGAGAGAGAGAGAACAGGAGTCCGGGAGAGGGGAGGTCGGGTTTTATGCATCAAAGACTGATATAAACCATGTTTCGATATAAACTTGCATTCAAATATTTAAATTGGAGAACATGTTGTCTGCAATCCACACATGAACGGATATATGCGTATATCAAACAAGTTCATTAATTTGACTTTCAACATGTTCATGGAGTACTATAATACTGTACAACATGCTACTCGATTGAGGTGTTCAATTTTGGATTTGGTTCACTATTTTGACCTACTGAACGAGCTAGTTCATTGAATCGAGATATTTCTTTTTGGGTTTGATTCGCGATTTTGAGTGGGTCAAATATTTGTCATATAGTAAATCGCTAGCAACGAGCATGTAAAAACACATTACTCCCGAGCATCATCTCTCCATCTAAAAAAGAAGTGTGTCGGGGAAACTGATCCACGAACACCTATGGGACCGGCGGACCGAGCCCCTTTCGGTTCGGCAGGGGGCGGAGATCGCACGAAAAGCAGATCGAGGCGAAGCACACGAGCAGTTTACCCAGCTTCGGAGATCTCCGGAGAGATAATACTCCTATTGCTGCTTGTCTGATTGTATTCTGTTCTTGCTCGGGAGAGCTAAGTGTTTTTCTGGCTTCCGAATGAGCCGAACCCCCTCTATGTTGCGCATGGGCCTCCTTTTATATGCTCAAGGGGTCACCGACAGGTGGCAATGCAGAGAAGGGTAAAAATGTAAAAAGGAGTTGCGGTTGGTACACCTACTTGCACAGTGTGTCCTACCTAACCCTGGCGGCAGGGGACAAAGGCATTAAATGCCCATCTGTGTCGCCCAAACAGTGCAGAAAGGGACCGTCAGGACGCCACCGTTCGCCACGATGGCGATCTTGTCAGCGCCGCATGCCACCGCGCATTGCTGGCTGCACAGCCTCCTGCCACGCGTGCCTGGAAAAGCCCCAGGGCGACACGTTGGTGGATGCGCTGGAGCGTGGATACAGGGTGGTTACTTGCCGCGGCAAGCGCCTTGCCGCGGTCGTTGTCTTGTCGCACCCGGAAGCTTGTCGCTCACCAGGCCTTGAGATGCCTTGGTTGGTCTTCCCGGCAAGCTCCTCTTGCCGGGGCCTTGTTGCCTTGCCGGGACGCGTGGCGCGTCGCGGCAAGTTCCTTGGGATGCCTTGGTTGGCCTTCCCGGCAAGCTCCTCTTGCCGGGGCCTTATCTCCTTGGCTTGAATACTTTGTTCTTGAATGGCTCCAAGGGAACCACGGAGGACCTTGGCGGTCGCCCGGCAAGCCTTGCCGCGGGGTGCTGCAACTGCCCGTGCACAAGTTCGGGATACTAGGGTACCCCTACTCTAGTACACCGTCAGGAGCCCCCGGGCCTGGGCCACACACGGTGCCGAGCGCTGTTGGGCCAGGCCCAAGACAGGGCAGGGCACGCGCGGCCTGGGTTACGCCGGATCTTACTCCGTATCCACCGCACCCTCCCCCAACGGCACGCGTTGAATGCGGCATCGTGGGAGAGATCGTGGGTGGTTTCTTTATTCGGAAGGGCGAAACGTCCGCCCCCTCCCTCTTTATAAGCAGGGGAAATAGGGGCAGCTTGCCCACTTCGCCGGTTGCTACTTCATTCTCGAAAATCTCCGCCGCTCCCCCCTTCTTCTCGAAGCCGAAAGAGAGCAGCGCTCCGCCCCCCATTGCCACCAGCTCCACCGACGCCGCCGATCTCCCCCGCCACCTCCGCCATGGCTCCGAAAGCCGACAAGGGGAAGGGCGTGAAGTCAGTCGAGGCGCAGCGGCTCGCAGCGTTGCGAAAGGAGCGGGCCATCTTCCCCCCTCAGCTTGACGTGAAAGAGCTGAGGGAGTACTACTACCTCTTCTGGTCGACGGAGACGCGAGTGCATCCGCGCACGAAGGTACTCCCGGCCAGCGCTTCGAGATTGGCTCCGAACGGGTACCCCTTCTTCGTGCTATTCTTCTACTGCGGGCTCTCCCCGCCCTTTTCTAAATTCTTCTGCGATATCATGAACACCTACGGGTTCTGCCTCCTTGATTTCACCCCCAATGCCGCTCTGACCATGGCAGTTTTCGCACATCTGTGCGAAAACTTTGTCGGAGTCCACCCAAACATAGCCCTTTTCCGCCACTTCTTCATGCCTCGAGTCGAGAGAGGAGAGCCCCTTGCCGGAGGAATCGCTTGGATCTCGAGGGTCGGCAAGAAGGAAGCCTATCTGGAGGGAGAGCTCCGCAGCAAATGGGATGAATGGAGAGCAGAGTGGTGCTGGGTCGTCGAGGAGAACCCGCAGCCATTTACTGCCCTGCGCCAAGCCCCAATAGTATGCAGCAACGATTGGAGTAATGTGGCCCCGGAAGATGATAGGCTGAAGATTGCCGTCACCCGCATTCTTCGCCTTAGGCTTGCCGGGCTCACTGTAGGCGCTGTAGGCGCAGATTTCCTTCGCCGCCGCATCGCCCCCCTGCAGGAGAGGGGGAGACCCGCCTAGGAGTTCCAAAACTCGGCGGATATCATGAGGCTGCGCCCAGGCCTCAACTTCAACTTGACTGTTCTGGAGCTGGACGCGATGCTCCTGGAGCTGTTCAAGCGCGATCCCCAGCATCCATTCATGTTGCCGCGGGACGTCATTCCGCTGTGCAACAATTCTTCGCTTGACCGCATCCGCGCAATGATGCCGCTGTGTGACTCTCATGGAATCGTTCCAACCTGGCAAGAGCCGGCAGACGCCATTGTGCAGGAGTTCTTCGACGGCTTGGTCGAAGTGCCGGTCCGTGCTGATGAGCAGAAGAGCCTCACCCGCGACACCACCGATGCGGAGATGCAGCGCATTGCCACCAGGCTGGAAGAGGCGGCAGTAGCCGCTGCCGCGGGCGTGTTTGGGTTCACCGTGGAGGAGGCAGAGGCAGCAGAGGTGGCAAGCCTTGCCTAGCGAGAGGAGTTCGCCGGCGAGGAAGAGCTCACCGGGCCTGAAGCTGAGCCGAGCGAGCCTGGCGAGGAAGAGCTTGTCGGGCCCGAGGCTTCAGACAGCTTGCCGTAGGCGGAGCCCCCGGCCCCACCAAGAAGGCGTCTCCGCAAGGCCGGGGACGCATCGGGGCGGCAGGCGAGCCAACAGCCACCGAGCCGTGCGACACGCTCTACCGCGACAAGCACTGTGGCCGCGGGAGTGCCTCACGCCGTTGCGGCAACTGGAGCGAGGTCTTCTTGGTCCACCGCCACTTCTCCTGCCAAGCGGGCGAGGGAGCCTACTCCTCCGCCTCGTCGCACCGGAGGCGAGCCGGACTTCGATCTCTCCGCGCTCAGCTCCGACGAGGAAGAAGAAGAGTAAAATCCCTTGCCGTTCTTGTTGTTCTTCGATCTTTGTTGGCTTTCGTCTTGTATCTGACTTGCTTCGATCTGAATCCATTCCTTTTCAAGACGCTGGCCCAGAGAGCGGCGAAGAGAGCCAAGGCCCCGGTGATTGTCATCGAAGATGATCCCACCGTGTCAGCAGGGGGTGTGTCTGAGACCACCTTGACGGACCCGGCAACTACTCCCCAAAGCAGCCCCCAGCGCAGCCCCCAGCATAAGTTTATAGTTTACTTCCTGCCGTCAGGCGCGCATGGGTGCTCTTTTCTCTACTGATATCTTGACTGTTGGATTTGTGTAGGAGCAGAACAGCCTCACCAGGAATGCCCGGAAGCTGCTCCCGAAGTGCCATCTGCTTCGACTACGCCGCCAAGGGAGGAGTCCCCGGCAAGGGAGCGCTCTCCGGCAAGGGAGAACTCTCCGGCAAGGGACAGTTCTCCGGCAAGAGACGGCACCAGTGATCCTCCGGTGGTTGAGACCGCGACCGCAGATCCTAGCACAGGTAATTTTCTTGCCTGAAAACTTCCCTTGGGATCTTCTTCCTCTGATTTTCTTTTTGAATATTCGCTTGACCTTTCTCCCCTCTTCGGTCGTCAGATCCATTTGCCACGGAGCCCATGGAAACCGAGGCCGCCGGTGAGGAGAACGTGCGCGGCAACAACGACGACGCCGTGGCCACCGAAGAAGAGGCCGGTGCTGATGATCCCGCCGGTGAAGAGGCCGCCAAGGCTGCCGCCGCAGAAGCAGGCGAGGGATCCGGCGATCGCACTGACGGCCCCGAGGCCGCAGGAGCGTCAGGTGCTGCGCCAACCGCCGATCCCTCCGCCGATGCTGCAGTGCCAGGCTCCGAAGAGCCCCAGTCCGGTGCCTACTTGAAGGCCGGAGACGGTATCTTCATCAAGCTCCCCTAGGCGTCAAGCTCCAGGGCGCCGGTCGAGGGAGAAACCTTGGATGGAGAGGTGCTCGCCTCCGCAGGGTTGACGGTAGTCGACGCGCCAAGCAGCAGCAGCGACGAGCCTGAAGAGGAGCGGCTGCTGCGGAAGCTGACGTCGCTCTACCGTGCCCGACAAGCCAAGCTGGCCTCCCGAGAAGCGCTTGTCGCGAAGGCGGGAGTTGATATTGAGAAGCGCGCGCGGAGGAGCTCCGAGGCCTCAGGCAGGAAGCTCTCCGGTCCTTGGCGGAGGAGCGGGAGCAACTTCTCGAGGAGCGGAAAGCCTTCCTCCTCGAGAAGGCTGAAGCTGAAGAGAAGCAACGGCTTGTCGCCGAAAACTTATTCGCACAGGAAGGAGAGTTGGCGCAGCGCAAGGTCAATCTTGACAGCCATGAGGAGGAGCTTGCCGCGCGCGAGCAAGCGATTGGCGGGGCTCTCAAGGAGGCAAAGGATGCTGCCGCAGCTGCCGAGGCCGCCAAGAAGGAGCTCGAGACAAAGGTGGCGCAGCTGGAAGCCGATCTCTGGGCGAGCGGCGAGGAGCTTGCCGCTCTCAAGCGTGAGCGCGAGACGGATGCTGCCGCTCATGGTGAGCTGCAAGGTCTCCTCGCAGAGAGGAGTAAGGAGCTTAGCGCCGCCAAGGACTCCAATGCGGATCTTGAGTTGAAGTTGGCTACTTTGACTCATATGCTGGACGGCGCCAGGGAGCGAGAGGTGGCCTTGTCGGAGAAGATCAAGGCCGACGAGGCGCTGCTGGCGAATGCTGCTGCCGCCCATGACGCCTTCAGGGAGACTGTGGAGCACTGGACCGAGGGTCTTGTGAATATTACCGCCGCCATCGACGGGGAGCTGGCGCAGCTGGGGATGGAGGAGCTCGGGTACTCCTCCGACGAGCACCTCCAACCCAGCGCCAAGCTCAGCCTGTTCTTCAAGGGCGTGGCGACGGCCCTCCAGCGACTCTGGGAGAAGATCCCAAAGCAGCTGGCCGACGAGTCGCGCAGGATTTGCGCGGGGGTTCTTCAGAAGGTGCTGGTGAAGGTGGCCTTCCGCAATCCAGGCCTCAACCTCACCAACGTCCTCAAATCCTTGCCGCCTGATGCTGATCTGGATGTGCTCAAGGCCCTTGTCGCACCCATTGTGGACAAGGTGAGCGAGATCAAGAGGGTTGAGGGCGATCGCGTAGATTAGGCCGCCCATTTTGTCTTTCTCTTTGTCGCTGCTGGTCATGTTACGAGAACATCTATTAGAGCTGCGACAAGCTATCTTGTAATATAACTCTATTTTTGGTAGAGATTTGCTATGTTATTCCTTTTACTTGATTCCTTCCTTTGTATGTTTTTACCCTACGCTTTTAGGGAACTTGTCGGTGCAGGCACCTGGGCCGTGAGCGCTGAGTGCGGGACGTCAGCAGCCTGCTGGCGGTGCTGCTTCCGACAAGAAACCTTGTCGCAACTAGTCGCAGCTCACTTAAATTGTTGAGCGGACTCGAAACAAAGTAAGGGCGCAACTAGCTACGAGTTGGTTCCTTCGCGCACAGGTTTTCCATACAAAGTACGGTCATTCGAGGAGATAACTTAAAAATTTAAAACTGATTGCTCAAACTTTGGCAACTTAGCTTTTCTGTCGTTTGCTTCCCAGTAAGGCGAAACTTCCTTGAACGATGCCTGGTCCACACCATTATCTTCTTCATTCCCCCCGGCAAACTTGTGTGTGAGGGAACCTTCCTTTCCTTTTTGAGAAAAAGAAAGAAGAGAAAATAAAGGCATGGAGCCTTACGGCTCGTTATTGCTTACCGGGGGTTGGTGCTGGACAAAGTGTCAGATAATGCATGCAAGTATAAAGTAGAAGCATGAAATTGACAAGATGTGTGGAGCACATGAGCTTTACTTATGCACGGGATCTGCGCCCGGCTTTGTACAAAGGATTACATGCAACATCGGCAAGACTTGTACAAAAGGTGGTTGCCGGAACGGGTTCTGGCAACTGCGCCCTACGGGTAAAACTTACGAAGATGCTCAATGTTCCAGGAGTTGCTCACCGGTACGCCATCTTCGGTCTCAAGGCGGACAGCGCTAGGCCTAGTGACTCGTTTCACCGGATAAGGGCCTTCCCACTTCGGCGTCAACTTATTGGAATTCTTGGCGGACTAAACGCGCCGAAGAACAAGGTCGCCTTCCTCGAAACTTCTGGCATTAACTTTGCGGCTATGGTAGCGGCGCAAAGCTTGCTGGTATCGAGCAGCTCGTATAGCAGCCTGAAGACGGTCCTCCTCGAGGAGCAGCGCGTCATCTTGTCGCAGCTGCTCTTGCTCAAGCTCATCATAAGCGAGCACTCGAGGTGACCCGTATACGAGTTCCGTGGGGAGAACTGCCTCTGCTCCATAGACTAGAGCGAAAGGTGTCTGGCCAGTGGCTCGATTTGGCGTCGTCCTGATCGACCAAAGAACCACCGGCAGCTCCTCAATCCAGTTCCGTCTGCACTTGCGCAGCCTGTCGAAAGTTCTGGTCTTGAGCCCGCGCAGCACTTCAGCGTTTGCCCTCTTCGCTTGACCGTTGCTTCTCGGATGAGCAACAGAAGCGAAGCAGACCTTGGCGCCAAGATCCTGGACGTACTGCATGAAGGTGCGGCTCGTAAATTGCATGCCGTTGTCGATGATGATCCTGTTAGGGATCCCGAAACGGCAAACAATCGACCTGAAGAACTTGACTGCTGACTGTGCTGTCACCTTTCTCACTGGTTCCACTTCTGGCCACTTTGTGAACTTGTCGATTGCAACGTACAAGTACTCAAAGCCCCCGATAGCTCGGGGGAAGGGGCCGAGGATATCGAGCCCCCAGACCGAAAATGGCCAGGATAAAGGGATCGTCTGGAGAGCTTGAGCTGGCTGGTGTATCTGCTTGGAATGGAACTGGCACGCTTCACACATGGTTACTTGTGCAGTTGCATCCTGGAGGGCTGTCGGCCAAAAGAAACCGTGCCGGAACGCTTTGCCGGCAAGTGCTCTCGCGCCAATGTGGTGACCACATATGCCTCCATGTATCTCTGCCAACAGCTTTTGTCCGTCTTCCCGGTGCATACACTTCAATTTCACACCATTGAGTCTTCTTCTATACAGTGTGTTGTCGACAAACTGGTACATACTGGACTGCCGGGCTACTCTTTCCGCTTCTTCTTGCTCTTCGGGAAGTTCTCCTGTCTGAAGGAAATGGACAATCTGTTGTGCCCATGCTGGATCTTGTGGCTCGACAACAAGGACTAAAGGCACATCTGCTGCTGCGGGAACATCCACTTCTATGGCAAGAACTTGTGGCTCTGCCAGAGCTTGATGTTCCCTGACAAGCTTGCCGGAGCAAAACTTGTCGGGAGCGTCTGCTTCAACGGAACAAACCCTAAGGCTTGTCGGAGCAGACTGTTCCTCTGCATCCTTGGTGTTGATCTTGGGGACCTTCTTGGGGGCGGCTTCGGGGAGCTCTGCCGGAAAATAGTCACCAGAAATCAATTTCCTCTTCTTGCTCTGTCCAGTTGATGGCGTTACGGATGGTTGAGTCATCTTGAGCACAAAGATCCCTGGTTCCACAGGTAACTTAAGTGCGGCGCACTTTGACAGGCCGTTGGCAATGTCGTTCTGAGCTCTTGGGACATGCTCCATCTGCAGGCCGTCAAAGTGCTCTTCTAGCTTTTTCACTTCTTCAACGTAAGCTTCCATCAACGGACTCTGATAACTCTTGTTCACTTGGCGGACGACAAGCTGTGAGTCACCCCTGACAATGAGCTTCTTGATCCCAAGGTCTGCTGCGATCCTGAGGCCAGCAAGCAAACCTTCATACTCTGCAGTATTGTTCGTTGCTTGCTCCTTGGGAAAGTGCATCTGGACTACGTACTTGAGATGCTCTCCGGTGGGTGCAACAAGTAGCACGCCCGCACCGGCGCCTTGCAGCGAGAAGGCACCGTCAAAGTACATCAGCCACTCTTTGCTTGCTTCCTTGACGGGGATGCTCGTTTCTGGAATTTCTTCATCTGGTGTTGGCGTCGACTCTGCTATGAACTCTGCCAATGCTCTGCTTTGGATAGTTGAAGTGCTCTCAAACTTGAGGCCAAAGCTTGACAATTCTAGTGCCCACTCGACAATCCTGCCTGTTGCTTCTAGATTTTGCAGTATCCTCTTCAACGGAAAGCGAGTGACAACTGTGATCTCATGTGCTTGGAAGTAATGGCGCAGCTTTCTCGAGGCCATGAGGAGGCCGAAAAGCAATTTCTGCACACCAGAGTACCTTGATCTAGCCCCCTGCAGAAGGGAACTGACAAAGTAAACTGGGCGCTGCACCATTCTCTTCTGCATCTTCTCATGCTCCTGCACAGATTCATCCTTGTCGGGACCAGAGCTTGCCGGTGAAGTCCCCTGCTTGTCGCTGGATGTGTCTGCCGTAGTTGCTGGCTCATCATCCGCCTCTCTCTCCGCTACTAACGCAGCACTAACCACTTGATTGGTTGCCGCTATATATAACAACAACTTCTCTTGTGGCTTAGGTGCGAAAAGTGTTGGAGTGGAGGACAGGTATCTCTTCTAGTCCTGTAGCGCAGTCTCCGCTTCCGGAGTCCATTTCATTGGACCTGCCTTTTTCAAAATTTTGAAAAATGGCAGGGCGCGCTCAGCAGACCTAGAGATAAACCTGCTGAGAGCAGCTAAACAACCGGCAAGTCTTCGTACATCCTTGACGCGCTTTGGTGCTTCAATCTGCTCAATGGCCTTGATCTTGTCAGGATTGGCTTCAATCCCGCGTTGAGACACAAAGAACCCGAGAAGCTTGCCGGAGGGGACTCCGAACACACACTTCTTGGGGTTAAGCTTGAGGTTGATCTTGCACAGACTTGCAAAAGTTTCGTCTAAATATTGAATCAGAGTTGCCATGTCTTTGCTCTTGACCACTATGTCATCCATGTAGGCTTCCACATTTCTGTGCATTTGTGGCTCAAAAGTGTCATGAACTACCCTTGCAAATGTTGAACCAGCATTCTTCAAACCGAAAGGCATCCGTACGAAACAGTATGTGCCACATGGGGTAATGAATGCGGTTTTCTCCTCATCCTCTTCTGCCATGAAGATCTGATGATATCCTGAGTATGCATCAAGAAATGAAAGCAAATCACATCCGGCCGTGGAGTCAACAATCTGGTCGATGCGCGGCAAGGGAAATGGGTCTTTGGGGCAGGCTTTATTAACATCGGTAAAGTCGATACAAAGCCTCCATTTCCCGTTTGCCTTGCACACGACTACATGATTGGCCAACCACGTAGGATGGAGCACTCCTCTGACAAGGCCTGCTGCTTCCAACTCTTGATTTCTTCTGCGATGAATTCTTGGCGCTCCACTGCTTGTTTCCTGACTTTTTGCTTGACGGGCCACGCATGAGGGCAGACGGCAAGATGGTGCTCGATTACTTTCCTGGGAACACCGGGGATGTCAGACGGTTGCCAGGCAAACACGTCGACATTCGCCCGCAGGAAAGCAACGAGCGCGCTTTCCTATTTGGGGTTGAGAGTGGCACTGATGGTGAAGGTACCACTAGTGCCGTCCTCCTTGGCGGACACCTTCTTGGTCTCTGGTGGAGCTACCATTGTCTTCTTACTCTTGCCGGTGGAGCTCGATGGTGCGTCCTCGACGGTAGCGTAGCACTCCGAAGAGGTGCACTTGCCGGAGTGGGCATCAGAGCTCTTGCCGGACTTGGTCTTCTTCTTCCCCCTGGAGCTTCAACGGCAAGTGATCTGTGATCTATTGCGGCTGCTGCTTCCCGGTAGATCTTGTCGGCGCAGATAAGGGCATCCTTCTTGTCGCCAGGGACAGAGATGACACTTATCGGGCCTGGCATCTTCAGTATGTTGTACGCATAGTGAGAGGCTGCCATGAACTTGGCGAGTGCTGGACGGCCAAGTATCCCATTGTAGGGCAATGGGAAGTCTGCAACGTCAAAAGTGACCCTCTCAGTCCTGAAGTTCAGCTTGCTGCCAAATGTTACCGGCAGCGTGATCTTTCCCTTCGGCTTGCTCCTCCCAGATTGATTCCTTGAAATGTGCCGGTCTCTTCGAGCTCGCTATCGGGGATCTAGAGTTTCTGTAGTACCACGGAGGAGATCAAGTTCAAGCCGGCCCCGCCGTCAACTAGCATCTTGGTGACCTTGAGGTTGCGGATAGTTGGTGAAACCAACATCGGCAAGCACCCGACCGCAGTTATGCGATCAGGGTGATCCTCAATATCAAAGATGATAGGCGTGCTGGACCATTTCAGAGGCTTGCGTGACTCGATGGGTGGTTCTGCTGCATTGACTTCCCGCACCCATTGTTTGAGCTGGCGGTGTGAAGTTTGCAGAGAAGCACCGCCGTCAATGCACAGGACCTCTGTGGCTTTCTGGAACTCCTGCTCGTCGGTCTCGTCATCATCCATATCTTCATCGTCATCGTCATCTTCATCCTTGTCGCGGCCGCAGGGAGGTCTGTCTCCTTGCCGCTGCTTGGCCTTGCCGCGGCGTCCTCCTCGGCCGGGACGTTTCTTGCTGGCTCCTCCAGCACCTTCCTGGGCTTTCTCCTTGTCGCGCCGCTCGTATTCAGCCTTTTGCTGCTCAACAAGCTGCTCGACCTTCTTGCAGCTCTGGAGATCATGGCCCTTGGTTCGGTGGATCTTGCAGTATTGCTTGTTGGTGCCGTCTTGCTTGTCGGCGACCGCCACATCTGCGGCAACCTCCTTGCCGGAGCTACCAGCTTTGGGCTTCTTGCCGGACTACTCAACGACCAGCACCTCTTTGCCTCTTTTCTTCCTGTTGTTCCGCCGCCGGTTTTTCTTTGCCGGGGCAGTCTCCTCACTATCAGATCCTCCTGCTCCTGCATTGTCTCCGGGGAGTTTCCTCCCTTCCTCAGCACGTGCACACTTGTCGGCCAGGGCATATAGCTCACTAACGTCTCTGATCTTGCACATCGCCATCTCCTCCCGCATCCTGCGGTTTCGCACGTTCTGATGGAACGCGCTGATCACCGCGGCAGGGTGGACGTCTGGGATGTTGTGCTGTACGCGGCTAAATCTTTGAATGTACTTGCGCAGGGGCTCTCCTTCCTTCTGGGCGAGCAGATGAAGGTCGCTCTCTTGGCCATGAGGCTTGTGGCCGCCTGTAAAGGCGCCGACAAACTGATGGCACAGATCAGCCCAGGAGGATATGGAGTTGTCCGGCAAGTGCATGAGTCAGGATCTGACATTGGGCTTGAGCACCAGCGGGAAGTAGTTGGCAAGGATCTTGTCGTCCCGCCCCCCAGCAGCTTGCACCGCGATGGTGTAGATGCCGAGGAACTCCGACGGATGCGTCTTGCCGTCGTACTTCTCTGGTACATCTGGCTTAAAATTCTTCGTGCTGGGCCACTGGACCTGCCGCAGCTCACGAGTGAACGCAGGGCAACCTACCGCATACGGTAAGTCGCCTGGTTCCCCTGGCGCATGCATGTCAACAGAGGGCCCAGCGCGCTTGTCGGATTGACGTCGCGCTTCTCTTTGGCGCTCGATGCGAGTACGAGCGTCTTCTTGCTGTCGTTCGTGAAGAACTTGATGCTGATCGCGACGAGCTCGTGGGTCCAATGACGCAGTGGAGTCGCTGTCGAGGTGGATCCGGCGAGTTGGCGATCTTGGCCTTTGGGATGGAGACTGCATGGTGGTTGCACCCCCACCGGTTTCGTCACCACCGGCTCGTGCCTGGCAGTCCTGCCGCGGCTGCGATGCAGTTGGCTGCCACGGAGTGTCGCCGTTGGCGAAGCCGATGAGACTCTGAATGGTGGCCCTCCATTGGTCGATCTTGTCTTCCGCTGGAGGGTAATCCAGGAGCAGCTGAGCTCGCGCCAAAGCTTCTGCTGGAGTGGTGGGAGGTAGTGGCGAACGGTGCGAGGAGCGGGATATGCTCGGACTTCTAACTATGTTAGAAGGAGCAGCATCCTGTCCAGGCGACCATGTCTCGCTCGTGCCAGCACATTGGCGTGCATGCTGGTCTTGAGCACCCCGAGATCCACCAGCTCGATCTTGTCCCAACGAATGTATGGTACTGCGAATACCATGACGATGTCGGTCCTGCGCCTCCTGAGATGGGCGCGGTACATGTACGGACGCCGAGGTCTGCGCAGCCTTGTCCTTGGACCTGGCAGCATCGTGAGCTTCCTCGTCGACGTCCGTTCTTCCGCCGGCGCCTATTCCACCACCCGTTTGCTCAGGTGGTGGTGGAAGTGACGTGGACGGAGCAGCTGCCGCCGAAGTCTTCTTCTTCGGTGCCATGTTGATGAAGAAAATGAAGATCTAGCTCGTGTGGACGCCGGATCAGGTTCACGCAATCTCGACGCCCCCTACCTGGCGCGCCAAAGATGTCGGGGAAACTGATCCACGAACACCTATGGGACCGGCGGACCGAGCCCCTTTCGGTTCGGCGGGGGGCGGAGATCGCACGAAGAGCAGATCGAGGCGAAGCACACGAGCAGTTTACCCAGCTTCGGAGCTCTCCGGAGAGATAATACTCCTACTGCTACTTGTCTGATTGTATTCTGTTCTTGCTCAGGAGAGCTAAGTGTTTTTCTGGCTTCCGAATGAGCCGAACCCCCTCTACGTGGCGCATGGGCCTCCTTTTATATGCTCATGGGGTCACCGACAGGTGGCAATGCAGAGAAGGGTAAAAATGTAAAAAGGAGTTGCGGTTGGTACACTTACTTGCATAGTGTGTCCTACCTAACCCTGATGGCAGGGGACAAAGGCATTAAATGCCCATCTGTGTCACCCAAACAGTGCAGAAAGGGACCGTCAGGGACGCCACTGTTCGCCATGATGGCGATCTTGTCAGCGCCGCATGCCACCGCGCACCGCTGGCTGCACAGCCTCCTGCCACGCGCGCCTGGAAAAGCCCTAGGGAAACACGTTGGTGGATGCGCTGGACCGTGGATATAGGGTGATTACTTGCCGCGGCAAGCGCCTTGCCGCGGTCGTCGTCTTGTCGCGCCCGGAAGCTTGTCGCTCACCAGGCCTTGAGATGCCTTGGTTGGTCTTCCCGGCAAGCTCCTCTTGCCTGGGCCTTGTTGCCTTGCAGGGACGCGTGGCGCGTCGCGGCAAGTTCCTTGGGATGCCTTGGTTGGCCTTCCCGGGAAGCTCCTCTTGCCGGGGCCTTGTCTCCTTGGCTTGAATACTTTGTTCTTGAATGGCTCCAAGGGAACCACGGAGGACATTGGCGGTCGCCCGGCAAGCCTTGCCGCGGGGTGCTGCAACTGCCCGTGCACAAGTTCGGGATACTAGGGTACCCCTACTCTAGTACACCGACAAAGTGGCAAGCTAATATTTCAAAATTTGATTCGAATCGACTTGGTAAGGTAGATGTGGATGCTCATTCTCCCAAAATTTGAACGAACCGTTAAACATCCTCTCTGCTCGGTGGAATTCTCCCGAGCAAATAAATGGGAGACGCGAAATTACTGTCCTATGTGGGACATGCATCAATTGGCCCGTTGTACATCGAGGGTAGGTTCGTAACTTCATCCAAGCGCGCCTTCTCCTCGGCCGAAATGACATGTGCCGAATAATTCATAAACCATGGTTGGCAAAACACGCTCTCCTCGCCCGAAATAGCTCACGCCAACTATTTCAAAACACTCTCTCCTCACCCGAAATCGCTCACGCTCACTATAGTTCAAAACACGCCCTCCTCGCCCAAAATCGCTCCCGCCCACTATTTGGGGAGAAGCAAAGTTACTCTACTATCCCTGACCCTCAGTACACAGACCCAAGCCGAGAAGCCTATAGGAAAGGGTAGAACTGTAACTGCCCCTCACATTTCAGACAAATGCGTCTGTAAGACAT
>NC_041387.1:175235971-175317858 GCF_002162155.2 Triticum dicoccoides | reverse complement strand
CACCTTCTCTCCGGGAAGCTCCCTTCTCCCGAGCCACGAAACCTCAGCCCCACCTCCATGGAGCCCCCCACCACACCAATTTCACAGCCGCCCTCCTCCCTAATGCCAGAGATGATGTCCAATTGCCGTCGTGCACTGGGTCGTGTGCCTCTTACTCCATGCTGCTGGTGCTGCCTCGACGATGGCTGCGTGAACCGTACTGGAGCCGACTCACCCCTGCTGTTGTTCACGGTGCCGGAGCGGCTCCAACTTCGGATCCGTCCAGAGTCCTGGCGCTGCCTCCGCGTAGCCATTAACCGTCGCGACATCGCTCTTTCTCTGCCGCCGGTCGCCACCGCAACCGCGCCGGCCTCACCGACTCGGCAGCTGGACCTGCCTACTTCACCATGCCGCCAGATAGGTCACACCCTCATCTGAAATCACTTTATTTAGGCGTCAGTTGTCTGAATTTTTATTCTAGGCCAATTGATTCCCAATGGGAAGCAGCACCCCTCGAGGCAGTGGAGCTCCTAGGCTGCCGGTTGGCTAGTGTCTAACGTAAGGGTGCGGGGCCGCAAGTTCACCATGGAAGCAGCGCTTAGATGGCTATCTTTTAGAGTTGCGTGGGTTGAAGTTACTGCCGCAGCCGGATCTGGATGACGGGGAGTCTTTGTGGATTGGCCCGGGGGCAGCGCACCCACGGCAGTGCGGTGGGGTGGGGAGCGGGGTTTTGGCCGGGGCCACGGACGACGGAGGCAGGCTGCTCTGCCGTTGGTCGCTGGCTCTTCGGGGAAGATTCCAAACAGTGTCAGCCAGGAGGCACAAGATGGCCATCAAGCCATCCGGCGTAGATCGGACAGTACCAAAATAAAATAAAATCGTGTGACCCCAATTTAGTCTTCAGTCAACAGACGTGTGACCACTCTTGTACCTTGCTGTTGATCTCTTAGTGTATTTCTTCAGATCAAAGAGATATGTCGTTCTTAACATTATGCTTTATATGCATCTTCAGACACACCATCTTACGACTCACCATAGCTGCTCTAACAAGGGAAGCATACACCAGAAGGGAGCTACAGTCCCCACTCAATAGTTCCCTGCATCGAATGGGAGTGCCCGACATGGACAGCCACAACAACTACAGGGCATCGACAAGTCAGACATGATGCTCACTCCTATGGATGGCAGCCAGATAGGTTGTACCCTCATCTTACTTGTGTGCAACATTTATGGCTTTGTTATTCATGTAAGCACAGAAAATAGATCATCACATTTCACTGTATATTCATGCTGATCTCTTACGGGTCTTGTTCAGGAGTTCACGCTGTTCCATAGTGCAGCTAAGATACTCCCTCCATTTTTGTATATAAGGCCACAAACCCATATTATAGGTACCAAGGTAGAAATTAATGACTACTTAAACCAATGTTGCAACCTAGTCTTTTCTCCTTGCTTGACGTGTTAGTTAATGTGTATTTTTCTCTCCAACGCACAACAAGACAACTTGCTCACTCCTTGTTGGTTGATTAATGTGGTGCATGCAAACCAACCTTTGCATGCAACGGGTATTTAATGTCCTCAGTTGCTAGTATGAGGCAAACCTCATCAATTTTATCTCGATTGGTGTTAGTGGTCTTGTATAACTGCAAGTTGTAACTTTGGTAGTGGCCTTGTATACAAAAATGGAGGGAGTACTTGTTCTTTAGGTAACGATGTTCCATAGTTATCGTCCATCAGCCAATGCTATCCCACAGGCTGGTGATTATAGTATTATACCACTTCTAGTATTACCTGTGTTGGTCTTTAATACTTTTGTGTGCCATCTAGTTAATCTCGAGTACAAACGATACATATTCTGTAGCTTTCATCTGTGTTCTCCCTTTAGTTTATGAGACCTGTTGTTGCTAGTTAACCCCAGTCCTACTATTTATGTCATCTCCTACAGGCACTCATTTACATAAATCTAACTACTAGTTGTCTTCCATGCATGTCAGATATAATTTCACACACTGATATATCCACAAGAACCTCATGGAGCAATGTAAAGGCCAATAAACTTGATCTCAATGATACCCAATATGATGGAACATGTAAAGGCAGTTCTTCAGAAGACCTGGAGAAAGATGATGAATCCTCTTCACCCCACAAGGTCCTTGCTCTAACTTGGTCTGTGATATGGGTACAACATGCATATAATGTCCTGGAGTGTATCTACTCTATTGTAATGCCATGTGCTTAGCATGCTGATCATGCATGTAAATATGTCATGCATTCCTGTTTTTCAGTACCTATTCCATTCATGATAACATGTTTTCAAATTCAAGTACTGTCATTCTACTCTATCGCAATGCCATCTTCTTAATTTGGACATCATGCTTCTAAATATCTTATGCATTGTTATTCATCAGTATGTACTTCATCTATCTGCCATACCATGTTTTTTTACATTGAAGTGCTATTCTAGTGCTCTGTTGCAATGCCATCTTATTTTCCCAATCATACACGTGTATGTTGCCTTAGTTATTTTTGTACGTATTCCGCTAGCATATAGTTTTACATTCAACTAGTGTTTTTTTGTTGTGCTGTCCTATCGTATCCCTAGCTCTTACACCATACTCCCTCCGTCCGGATTACATGTTGCCAAAATGCATAAAAAATGATGTATCTAGAACTAAAATACACCTAGACCCATCCATTTTTTCCGGATGGAGGGAATACATGTCAATATGTCATGCCTTTCTATTCTTCAGTACCTATTCCATCTCTCTGCTGTCGCATGTTTTATAATTAAAGCACCATTCTTCTATACAAGGCATGCAAGGGGAAGACGACTATGTTAGAATCTGAAGGGTTACAAACAAGGCCTTTGCAAAAGATCCAAATGCCAGGAGATAATAAACCAACTCCAGTTTTTATAGATACTGCTCCAGCACAGAGAAACCTAACTCCAACTGATAATAAGCAGATTCCAGTGGCCAAAGAACTAGTCCGCTCCAGTCCAACAAAAATATGTCAACTCAATTCTAAGAAGCGTGTGCATATCCTTGCATCATGTAATTTTATAGCATGCTGATCATATTTCTACATGTTTCTTACCCATCTCTCTTTTAGAAAATAAGCTTAACAAATAGAAGAATTTCTGCAATGGTATCGTTTATGAGGAAAGATTCTTGCAGGAACTCTCTGTGTTCCAATGTAGATGTAAGTACCTGTTGTATATCACTATATTTTTACATCAGCATGTATTTTGTTAATTGGCGTGAATCCAACCTTTATCTGATCTAAATTTAGTTGTAGCAAAATGTATGATTAAAGGCCACAATGTTGATTTTTGTAAGGAAAACTGCCTAGCAGTTTTGCATCCTGAGCTGCATGAGTGTACTATCTCATATCAGTGGGTTTGAATACTTTGGTTTTGTAGTGGGGTTTTCAGTGTTTTTTTACTGTGTTGTCCTGTCGTATCCCTAGCTCTTACATCATACTCCCTCCGTCCGGATTAAATGTCGCAGAAATGGATAAAACTGGATGTATCTAGAACTGAAATACGCCTAGACCCGTCCATTTATTTCCGGATGGAGGGAATACATGTCTATATGTCATGCCTTTCTATTCTTCAGTACCTATTCCATCTCTACTGTAGCATGTTTTATAACTGAATCACCATTCTTCTATATAAGGCATGCAAGGGGAAGACGGCTATGTTAGAATCTGAAGGGTTACAAACCAGGTCTTTTCAAAAGATCCAAACGCCAGGAGATAATAAACCAACTCCATTTTTCATAGATACTGCTCCAACATAGAGAAACCCAACTCCCACCGATAATAAGAAGATTCCAGTAGCCAAAGAACTAGTCCGCTCCAGTCCAGCAAAAGAATGTCAACTCAATTCTAAGAAGCGTGTGTGTCGGTGTACTAGAATAGGGGTACCCTAGTACCCCGAACTTGTGCACGGGCAGTTGGAGCACCCCGTGGCAAAGGCTTGCCGGGCGAACGCCAAGATCCCCCAAGGTTCCCTTGGAGCCATCCAAGAACAAAGTATTTAAGCTAAGTAGACAAGACCCCGGCAAGAGGAGCTTGCCGGGAAGGACAACCAAGGCGCTCCAAGGAACTTGCCGCGACGCGCCACGCGCTCCAGCAAGGCAGCAAGGCCCCGGCAAGAGGAGCTTGCCGGGAAGACTAAACAAGGTACATCGAGGCCCGGTGAGCAACGAGCTTCTGGGCCCGGCGAAGATAATGACAGCGGCAAGGTGCTTGCCGCGGCAGGCGGCCACTCTACGTCCACGCTCCAGCGCATCCACCAACGTGTCGCTCTGGGGGCCTCTCCGGGCGCGCGTGGCGGGAGGCTGTGCAGCCAGCGGTGCGCAGTGGCATGCGAAGCTGACAAGATCGCCATCGTGGCGAACGGTGGCGCCCCTAACGGTCCTTTTCTGCACTGTTCGGGCGACTCAGACGGGCATTTAATGCCCTTGTCCCCTGCCGTCAGGGTTAGGTAGGGTGCACTGTACAAGCAACTGTATCAACTACCTCGCTTTTTACGTTTTTACCCTCCTCTGCGTTGCCACCTGTCGGTGACCCCTTTAGCGTATAAAAGGAGGCCCATGCGCAACGTAGAAGGGGGTTCGGTTCGAAGGTTCGGACAGTTTGCTTCGATTCATAGGTAGCCCAGGAAACATCACACTCTCTCGCTCGAGAGCAAGAACACCAGATAATACAACCAGACAAGCAGCAGTAGGAGTGTTATCTCTCCAGAGAGCTCCGAAGCTGGGTAAACTGCTCGTGTGCCTCGCCTCGATCTGCTCTTCGTGCGA
This sequence comes from Triticum dicoccoides, assembly GCF_002162155.2. Lineage (NCBI taxonomy): Eukaryota > Viridiplantae > Streptophyta > Magnoliopsida > Poales > Poaceae > Triticum > Triticum dicoccoides. Next base: position 175,313,071 of record NC_041387.1, on the reverse strand, counting down.
CCTCCGCCCCCCGCCGAACCGAAAGGGGCCCGGTCCGCCGGCCCCATAGGTGTTCGTGGATCAGTTTGGTGCACCAGGTAGGGGGGTGTCGAGATTGTGTGAACCAGATCCGGCGTTCACACGAGCAAGATCTTTATTCCCTTCATTAGCATGCCACCGAAGAAGAAGACTTCGGCGGCAGCCGCTCCATCCATGTCACTTCCGCCACCGTTGGAGCAAACGAGTGGTGGGATGGACGCCGGCGGAAGAAAGGGCGTCGACGAGGAAGCCCATGATGCCGCCAGGTCCAAGAACAAGGCTGCACAAACCTCGGCGACTGTACATGTTCCACGCCACTCTCAGGAGGCGCAAGATCAACAGCGTCATGGCACTAGCAGTGCCATACGCATGATAGCCCAAGACCAAGCTGGTGGATCTCGGGGCGCTCAAGACCAGCATGCACGCCAGCGTGCTGGCACGAGCGGAGCACGGTCACCTGGACGGGATACTGCTCCTTCTAACATAGTTAGAAGTTCGAGCACGTCCCGCTCCTTGCGCCGTCCGCCACTGCCACCCACCACTCCAGCAGAAGCTTTGGCGCGAGCTCAACTTCTCCTAGATTACCCTCCGACGTCGAACAAAATCGACGAATGGAGGGCTACCATTCAGAGTCTCATCGGCTACGCCAACGGCGACACTCCACGGCAGCCGAGCGCGTCGCCGCGGCGGCAGGACCGCCGGACGCGAGCCGGTGGCGACAAAACGGGCGGAGGTGCAACTACCATGCAATCACCGCCCCGAAGGCCAAGATCGCCGACTCACCGGATCCACCTCGACAGCGACTCCACTGCATCGTCGGATCCACGAGCTCGTCGCGATGAGCGCCAAGTTCTTCATGATCGACAACAAGAAGACGCTCGAACCCGCATCGAGCGCCGAAAAGAAGCGCGACGTCAATCCGACAAGCGCGCTGGGCCCTCTGTTGACATGCATGCGCCAGGGGAACCAGGCGATCTGCCGTATGCGGTAGGTTGTCCTGCGTTCACTCGTGAGCTGCGGCAAGTCCAGTGGCCCAGTACAAAGAACTTCAAGCCAGACGTACCGGAGAAGTACGACGGCAAGACGCCTCCGTCAGAGTTCCTCAGCATCTACACCATTGCGGTACAAGCTGCCAGGGGACGAGATGACAAGATCCTTGCCAACTACTTCCCGCTGGTGCTCAAGCCCAATGTCAGATCCTGGCTCATGCACTTGCCGGACAACTCCATATCCTCTTGGGCTGATCTGTGCCATCAGTTTGTCGGCGCCTTTACAGGAGGACACAAGCCTCATGGCCAGGAGAGTGATCTTCATCTGCTCGCCCAGAAGGAAGGAGAGCCCCTACGCAAGTACATTCAGAGATTCAGTAGCGTGCAACACAACATCCCAGACGTCCACCCTGCCGCGGTGATCAGCGCGTTCCATCAGAACGTGCGGAACCGCAGGATGCGGGAGGAAATGGCGATGTGCAAGATCAGGGACGTCAGTGAATTATATGCGCTGGCCGACAAGTGTGCGCGTGCTGAGGAAGGGAGGAGACTCCCCGGAGAAAATATAGGAGCGGGAGGATCTGACAGTGAAGATGCTGCCCCGACAAGGAAAAACCGGCGGCGGAACAATAGAAGGAGGAAAGGCAAAGAAGTGCTAGTTGTTGAGCAGTCCGGCAACGGTGGTGGCGCCAAGGAAGCCAAAGCTGGTGACTCCGGCAAGGAGGTTGCCGCGGAGGTGGCGGTCACCGACAAGCAGGACGACACCAACAAGCAGTATTGCAAGATTCACCGCACCAAGGGCCATGATCTTCAGAACTGTAAGAGGGTCGAGCAGCTTGTTGAGCAACGGAAAGCTGAATACAAGCGGCGCGACAAGGAGAAGGCCCAGGAAGGAGCTGGTGGATCCGGCAAGAAACGTCCCGGCCGAGGAGGACGCCGCGGCAAGGCCAAGCAGCGGCAAGGAGACAGACCTCCTCGCGGCCGCGACAAGGATGAAGATGATGGCGATGATGAAGATATGGATGATGAGGAGACTGATGAGCAGGAGTTCCAGAAAGCCACAGAGGTCCTGTGCGTTGATGGTGGTGCTTCTCTGCATGCCTCGCACCGCCAGCTCAAGTAGTGGGTGCGGGAAGTTAATGCAGCAGAACCACCCGTCGAGTCACGCAAGCCTCTGAAATGGTCCGGCACGCCTATCATCTTTGATATTGAGGACCACCCGGATCGCATAACTGCGGTCGGGTGCTTGCCGATGTTGGTTTCACCAACAATCCGCAACCTCAAGGTCACTAAGATGCTAGTTGACGGCGGGGCCAGCTTGAACCTGATCTCCTCCGCGGTGCTCCAGAAGCTCCAGATCCCTGACAGCGAGCTCGAAGAGACCGGCACATTTCAAGGAATTAACCCGGGAAGGAGCAAGCCAAAGGGAAGGATCACGTTGCCGGCAACATTTGGCAGTGAGCTGAACTTCAGGACTGAGAGGGTCACGTTTGACGTTGCCGACTTTCCATTACCTTACAATGGGATCCTTGGCCGTCCGGCACTCGCCAAGTTCATGGCAGCCTCTCACTATGCGTACAACATACTGAAAATGCCAGGCCCAATAAGTGTCATCTCTGTCCCTGGCGACAAGAAAGATGCTCTTATCTGTACCGACAAGATCTACCGGGAAGCCGCAGCCACAGCAGAACGAAGGACACTTGCCGTTGAAGCTCCCGGGGGGAAGAAGAAGACCAAGTCCGGCAAGAGCTCTGATGCCCACTCCGGCAAGCGCACTTCTTCGGAGTGCTGCGCTACCATCGAGGACGCACCATCGAGCTCCACTGGCAAGTGTAAGAAGGCAATGGCAGCTCCACCTGAGACTAAGAAGGTGTCCGCCAAGGAGGATGGCACTGGTGGTACCTTCACCATCAGCGCCACTCTTGACCCCAAATAGGAAAGCGCGCTCATTGCTTTCCTGCGGGCGAATGTCGACGTGTTTGCGTGGCAACCGTCTGATATCCCTGGTGTTCCCAGGAAAGTGATTGAGCACCACCTTGCCGTCTGTCCTCATGCGCGGCCCGTCAAGCAGAGAGTCAGGAAGCAGGCAGTAGAGCGCCAAGAATTCATCGCAGAAGAAATCAAGAAGCTGGAAGCAGCAGGCCTTGTCAGAGGAGTACTCCATCCCACGTGGTTGGCCAATCCTGTTGTTGTGCGCAAAGCTAACGGGAAATGGAGACTTTGTATTGACTTCACTGATGTTAATAAAGCTTGTCCCAAAGATCCATTTCCCTTGCCGCGTATTGACCAGATTGTTGACTCCACATCCGGATGTGATTTGCTTTCATTTCTTGATGCATACTCAGGATACCATCAGATCTTCATGGCAGAAGAAGATGAAGAGAAAACCGCATTTATCACCCCGTGTGGCACGTACTGCTTCGTACGGATGCCTTTCGGTTTGAAGAATGCTGGTTCAACATTCGCAAGGGTAGTCCACCATGCTTTTGAGCCGCAAATACACAAAAATGTGGAAGCTTACATGGATGGCATAGTGGTCAAGAGCAAGAACAAGGTGACCCTGATTCAAGATTTAGACGAAACATTTGCAAACCTGCGCGAGATCAACCTCAAGCTTAACCCCGAGAAGTGCGTGTTTGGAGTCCCTTCCGGCAAGCTTCTCGGGTTCTTCGTGTCTCAGCGGGGAATTGAAGCCAATCCCGACAAGATCAAAGCCATTGAACAGATCGAAGCACCAAAGCGCGTCAAGGATGTACGAAGGCTTGCCGGTTGTGTGGCTGCTCTCAGCAGGTTTATCTCTAGATCTGCTGAGCGCGCCCTGCCATTTTTCAAAATTTTGAAAAAGGCAGGTCCAATGAAATGGACTCCAGAAGCGGAGGCTGCGCTGCAGGACTTGAAGAGATACCTGTCCTCCACTCCAACGCTTGTCGCACCTAAGCCGCAAGAGAAGTTGCTGCTGTATATAGCAGCAACCAATCAAGTGGTTAGTGCTGCGTTAGTGGCGGAGAGGGAGGCGGATGATGAGCCAGCGACCACGGCAGATCCATCCAGCCTGGCCTCCTCATGGCCTCGAGAAAGCTGCGCCATTACTTCCAAGCACATGAGATCACAGTCGTCACTCGCTTTCCGCTGAAGAGGATACTGCAAAATCCAGAAGCAACGGGCAGGATTGTCGAGTGGGCGCTGGAACTGTCAAGCTTTGGCCTCAAGTTTGAGAGCACCTCAACTATCCAAACCAGAGCATTGGCAGAGTTCATAGCAGAGTGGACGCCAACCCCAGATGAAGAAATTCCAGAAGCGAGCATCCCCGTCAAAGAGGCAAGCAAAGAGTGGCTGATGTACTTTGATGGTGCCTTCTCGCTGCAAGGCGCCGGTGCAGGCGTGCTGCTTGTCGCACCCACCGGAGAGCACCTCAAGTATGTAGTCCAGATGCACTTTCCCAAAGAGCAAGCAACCAACAATACTGCAGAGTATGAAGGATTACTTGCCGGTCTCAGAATCGCAGCAGACCTTGGGATTAAGAAGCTCATTGCCAGGGGTGACTCACAGCTTGTCGTCCGACAAGTGAACAAGAACTACCAGAGTCCGTTGATGGAAGCGTATGTCGATGAAGTGAGGAAGCTAGAAGAGCACTTTGACGGCCTACAAATGGAGCATATCCCAAGAGCTCAGAATGATATTGCTCATGGCCTGTCAAAGTGCACCGCACTAAAGTTACCTGTGGAACCAGGGATCTTTGTGCTTAAGTTGACTCAACCATCCGTAACGCCCTCAACTGGACAAAGCAAGAAGAGGAAGTTGGTTTCCGGCGACTACTTTCCGGCAGAGCTCCCCGAAGCCGCCGCCAAGAAAGTCCCCAAGATCAACACCAAGGATGCTGAGGGGCAGTCTGCTCCGGCAAGCCTTATGGTTTGTTCCGTTGAAGCAGACGCTCCTGACAAGTTTTGCTCCCGCAAGCTTGCCGGGGAACATCAAGCTTCGGCAAGACCACAAGTCCTTGCCGTGGAAGCGGATGTTCCCACAGCAGCAGATGCGCCTTTGGTCCTTGTTGTCGAGCCACAAGTTCCAGCATGGGCACAGCAGATTGTCCACTTCCTTCAGACAGGAGAACTTCCCGAAGAACAAGAAGAAGCGGAAAGAGTAGCCCGGCAGTCAAGTATGTACCAGTTTGTCGATAGCATACTGTACAGAAGAAGACTCAACGGTGTGAAATTGAAGTGTATTCGCCGGGAAGATGGACAAAAGCTGTTGGCGGAGATACATGGAGGCATATGTGCCCACCACATTGGCGCAAGAGCACTTGCCAACAAAGCTTTCCAGCAAGGTTTCTTTTGGCCGACAGCCCTCCAGGATGCAACTGCACAAGTAACCAAGTGTGAAGCGTGCCAGTTCCACTCCAAACAGAAACACCAGCCAGCTCAAGCTCTCCAGACGACCCCTTTATCCTGGCCATTTTCGGTCTGGGGGCTCGATATCCTCGGCCCCTTCCCCCGAGCTGTCGGGGGCTTTGAGTACTTGTACGTTGCAATCGACAAGTTCACAAAGTGGCCGGAAGTGCAGCCAGTGAGGAAGGTGACAGCATAGTCAGCAGTCAAGTTCTTCAGGTCGATTGTTTGCCATTTCGGGATCCCTAACAGGATCATCACCGACAACGGCACGCAATTCACGAGCTGCACCTTCATGCAGTATGTCCAAGACCTTGGCGCCAAGGTCTGCTTCGCTTCTGTTGCTCATCCGAGAAGCAACGGTCAAGCAGAGAGGGCAAATGCTGAAGTGTTGCGCGGGCTCAAGACCAGAACTTTCGACAGGCTGCACAGGTGCGGAAGGAACTGGATCGAGGAGCTGCCGGTGGTTCTTTGGTCGATCAGAACGACGCCAAATCGAGCCACTGGCCAGACACCTTTTGCTCTAGTCTATGGAGCAGAGGCAGTTCTCCCCACGGAACTCGTATACGGATCACCTCTAGTGCTTGCTTATGATGAGCTTGAGCAAGAACAGCTGCGGCAAGACGACGCGCTGCTCCTTGAGGAAGATCATCTTCAGGCTGCTGTACGAGCTGCTCGATACCAGCAAGCTTTGCGCCGCTATCATAGCCGCAAAGTTAAAGCCAGAAGCTTCGAGGAAGGCGACCTTGTTCTTCGGCGCGTTCAGTCCGCCAAGAATTCCAACAAGTTGACGCCAAAGTGGGAAGGCCCTTATCGGGTGAGACGAGTCACAAGGCCTGGCGCTGTCCGCCTTGAGACCGAAGATGGCGTTCCGGTGAGCAACTCCTGGAACATAGAACATCTTCGTAAGTTTTTCCCATAAGGCGCGGTTGCCGGAACCCGTTCCGGCAACCACCTTTTGTACAAGTCTTGCCGCTGTTGCATGTAATCCTTTGTACAAAGCCGGGCGCAGATCCCGTGCATAAGTAAAACCCCATGTGCTCCGCACAGCTTGTCCATTTCATGCGTTAGTTCCTTTCTTGCATGCGATTATCTGACACTTTGTGCAGCACCTACATCCGGTAAGCAGTAACGAGCCGAAGAGCTCCATATTATTATATTCTCTTCTTTCTTTTTATTTTAAAGAAGGAGAAGGTTCTCTCGCACACAAGTTTGCCGGGGGGGGGGAGGAGAAGATTGTGGTATGGGCCAGGCGTCGTTCAAGCAAAGACTTGCCTTACCGGGAAGCAAATGACAGAAAAGCTAAGTTGCCAAAGTTTGAGCAATCACTTTTTAAAAAAATTTTGAGTTATCTTCCTCGAACGACCCTGCTTTGTATGGAAAACCTATGCGTGGAGGAACCAACTCGTGGCTAGTTGCGCCCTTACTTTGTTTCGAGTCCGCTCAACAGCTTAAGCGTGCTGCATCTAGTCACGAAAAGGTTTCTTGTCGGAAGCAGCGCCGCCAGCAGGCTGCTGAAGTTCCGCACTCAGCGCTCGCGGCTCGGGCACCTGCGCCGACAAGTTCCCTAGAAGCGTAGGGTAAAAACATACAAAGGAAGAAATCTAGTAGAGGAAATAACATTGCAATTGATAACAGAAATAAAGTTATATTACAAAGATAACTTGTCGCAGCTCTAACAGACTGTTTTCATAACATGACCAGCAGCGACAAGGGAAAAGAAGGAATGTGCGGCCTAATCTACGCGTCCGCCCTCGACTATCTTGATCTCGCTCACCTTGTCCACAATGGGTGCGACAAGGGCCTTGAGTGCATCCAGATCGGCGTCAGGCGGCAAGGACCTGAGGACGTTGGTGAAGCTGAGGCCTGGATTGCGGAAGGCTACCTTCATCAGCACCTTCTGAAGAACCCTGGCGCAGATTTTGCGCGACTCGTCGGCCAGCTGCTTCGGGATCCTCTCCCGGAGCCGCTGGAGTGCCGTCGCCACGCCCTTGAAGAATAGGCTGAGCTTGGCGCTGGGTTGAAGACTCTCGTCGGAAGGATACCCAAAGTCCTCCATCCCCAGCTGCGCCACCTCCTCGTTGATGACTGCGGCAATGTTCACCAGACCCTCGGTCCAGTGCTCCACTGTGTCTCTAAACAAGTTCTGGGTAACTGCAATGCTCTCCAGCAGCGCCGCGTCAGCCTTGACCTTCTCCAACAAGGTCTTCTCCCGCTCCTTGGCGGCCTCCAGCGTATGCGTCAGCGTGGCCAGCTTCAGCTCCAGGTCTGCTTTGGAATGCTTGGCGGCGCTGAGCTCCTTGCCCCTCTCAGCGAGAAGGCCTTGCAGCTCACCGTGGGCGGCAGCATACTTCTCGCGCTCACGCTTGAGCGCGGCAAGCTCCTCGCCGCTCTTCCCAATATCGGCCTCCAGCCGCGCCACCTTCTCCTCTAGCTCTTTATTGGCGGCCTCTGCAGTTGCCGCGGCATCCTTTGCCTCCTTGAGCGCCCCGCCAAGTGCTCGCTCGCGCTCAGCGAGCTCTTCCTCGTAGCTGTCGAGGTGGGCCTTCCGCTGCACTAGTTCACCTTCCCGCGCGGACTGCTTCTCGGCAGCCAGCCTTTGATTCTCCTCAGCCTCGGCCTTCTCGAGAAGAAAGGCCGTGCGCTCCTCGTCTACTCGCTCCCGCTCCTGCGCCAGGGACCAGAGAGCTTCTTGATTTTGTCCCCGGAGCTCCTCCGCGCGCTTCTCCATGTCAACTCCCGCCTTCGCGACAAGCGCTTCCCGGGAAGCCAGCTTGGCTTGCCGGGTGCGGTAGAGTGACAGCAGCTTCCGCAGCAGCTGCTCCTCCTCAGGCTCGCCACTACTACTGCCGGGCGCGTCAACCAATGACAGTCCAGCAGAGGTGAGCACCTCCCCGTCAAAAGTCTCCCCCTCGACCGGCGCCCTGGAGCTCGACGCCCAGGGTAGCTTGATGAAGATGTTGTCACCGGCCTGCAAGTAGGTGCCGGGCTGGGGCTCCTCGGAGCCCGGCTCCGTAGAAGCGGCAGAGGGTTCAGCGGTCGGTGCAGCGCCCGACGCTCCTGCGGCCTCAGGGTCGTCAGTATGATCGCCCGACCCCTCGCCGGCTTCCGCAGCAGCAGCCCCAGCGGCCTCCTCGCCGGCGGTCTCATCAGCACCGGCACCTTCCTCGCCGGTGCCCTCTGTCTCCATTGGCTCAGCCGAAGATGGGTCTGAAGAACGAAGAAGGGAGGAAAATCAATCAAAAATCCAAGAAGGGAAAAACGGAAGAAGCAGAACCCAAGGGAAAGTTTCTGGGCAAGTGGATTACCTGCGCCAAGATCTTCAGTTGCGGCCTCGGTCGCCGCAGGATCAGCAGTGTCGTCCCTTGCTGGAGAGTCCCCCCTTGCCAGAGAGCGCTCCCTTGCTGGGGACTCCTCCCTTGGCGGCGCAGTCGAAGCAGGTGGCACTTCGGGACCAGCCTCCGGGTGCTCCTGATGAGGCTGCTCTGCTCCTGCATAAGTCAACAAGCAAGATATCAACAAAGGAAAAAGCACTCAAGCACGCCCGTCAGCAGAAGGCTAAACTATGAACTTACGCTGGGGGCTGCGCTGGGGGCTGCTCCGAGGGGCAATTGCCGGGTCCGTCAAGGTGGTCTCGGGCCCACCTCCTGCCGACACGATGGGGTCATCCTCGATGACGATCACCGCGGCCTTGGCCCTCTTCGCCGCTCTCTGGGCCAGTGTTCTGAAAAGAAAGGAGTCCAGATTGGAGCAAGTCAGATACAAGATATAAACAGCAAGATTGAAGGATCATAAGAGCACCAAAGAAACTCACTCTTCTTCCTCCTCGTCGGAGCTGAGCGCGGAAAGATCGAAGTCCGGACCTCCTCCGGTGCGGCGGCGTGGAGGAGTAGGATCCCTTGCCCGCTTGGCGGGGGCAGTAGCAGTGGCCCGGGAAGATCCCGCTCCGGTTGCCGCTGTTGCGTGAGGCGCTCCTGCGGCAACATTGCTTGCCGCGGTAGAGCGCGTCGCGCGGCTCGGTGGCTGTGGAGCCGGCTGCCGCCCCGATACATCCCCGGCCCTGCGAAGGCGCCTCCTTGGCGGGGCCGGGGGCTCCGCCTGCGGCAAGTTCTCTGAAGGCTCAGCCTCCTCCTCGCCGGCCTCGCTCGACTCGGCTTCGGAACCGGCAGGCTCCTCCTCGCCCATGAACTCCGCGCGTTCGGCAAGGTTTGCCGCCTCTGCAGCCTCCGCCTCCTCCACAGTAAAACCAAACACACCCGCAGCAGCTGCGGCCGCAGCCTCTTCCGCCCTAGTAGCGATGAGCTGCAGCTCCTCGTCGGTGGTGTCACGGGTGAGGCTCTTCTGCTCGTCAGCGCGGACCGGCACTTCCTCCAAGGTGTCGAAGAACGCTCGCACAACGTCATCCGCAGGCTCTTGCCAAGTTGGGACGATGCCGTGTGAATCGCACAACGGCATCATGGCGCGGATCCGGTCAAGCGAAGAGTTATTGCACAAAGGAACTACGCCCCTCGGCAGTGTGAATGGGTGCTGGGGGTCGCGTTTGAATAATTCCAAGAGCATTGCGTCCAACTCCAAGACAGTGAAGTTGTAATTGAGGTCCGACCGCAGCCTCATGATGTCCGCCGAATTCTTGAATTCCCAGGCGGGCCTCCCCCTCTCCTGCAGGGGGGCAATGCGGCGGCGGAGGAAATCTGCCCCGACAGCACCTACGGTGAGCCGGCAAGCCTGAGGCGAAGAATCCTAGTGATGGCGATCTTCAGCCTCTCGTCTTCCGGGGCCACGTTGCTCCAGTCATTGCTGCACACAATTGGAGTTTGGCGCACGGCGGTGAAGGGCTGCAGATTCTCCTCGACGATCCAGCACCACTCCGCTCTCCACTCCTCCCACTTGCTACGGAGCTCACCCTCCAAGTACGCCTCTTTCTTGCCGACTCTCGAGACCCAGGCAATCCCTCCGGCAAGCAGCTCTCCTCTCTCTACCCGAGGTATGAAGAAGTGGCGGAAAAGGGCAACACTAGGGTGGACTCCGACAAAGTTTTCGCACAAGTGTGCGAAAACTGCCATGGTCAGGACAGCATTGGGGGTGAAGTCAAGGAGGCGGAAGCCATATGTGTTCATAATGTCACAAAAGAACTCCGAGAAGGGCGGGCAGAGCCCGCAGTAGAAGAATAGCGGGAAGAACAGGTACCCGTTTGAAGCTAACTCCGAGGCAGCGGTTGGGAGTACCCTCGTGCGCGGATGCGCACGCGTCTCCGTCGCCCAAAAGAGGTAGAAGTACTCCCTCAGCTCCTGCACACCGAGCTGGGGGGTGAAGATCGCCCGCTCCTTCCGCAGCACCGCGAGCCGCTGCGCCTCGGCCGACTTCACACCCTTTCCCTTGTCGGCTTTCGAGGCCATGGCGGAGGTGGTGGGGAAGGTCAACAGTGTGGTGATGCTGGTGGCAATAGGGGGGGCAGAACGCTGCTCTCTCGGCTTCGAGAAGAAGGGGGGAGCGGCGGAGTTTGTGAAGAAGGAGTAACAACAACCAACGAGGGGGAACGAACTGCCCCTGTTTCCTCTGCTTATAAAGAGGGACGGGGCGGACGTTTCGGCCTTCCAAATAAACAACCACCCAGGATCTCTCCCACGATGCCGCATTCAACGTGTGCCGTTATGGGAGAGTGCGGTGGATACGGAACAAGATTTGGCGTGGCCCAGCCCGCGTGTGCCCGTGCCCTGTCTTGGGCCTGGCCCAACAGCGCTCGGCACCATGTCTGGCCCAGGCCCGGGGGCTCCTGTCGGTGTACTAGAATAGGGGTACCCTAGTACCCCGAACTTGTGCACGGGCAGTTGCAGCACCCCGTGGCAAAGGCTTGCCGGGCGAACGCCAAGATCCCCCAAGGTTCCCTTGGAGCCATCCAAGAACAAAGTATTTAAGCTAAGGAGACAAGACCCCGACAAGAGGAGCTTGCCGGGAAGGCCAACCAAGGCGCTCCAAGGAACTTGCCGCGACGCGCCACGCGCTCCGGCAAGGCAGCAAGGCCCCGACAAGAGGAGCTTGCCGGGAAGACTAAACAAGGTACACCGAGGCCCGGTGAGCAACGAGCTTCTGGGCTCGGCGAAGATAACGACAGCGGCAAGGCGCTTGCCGCGGCAGGCGGCCACTCTGCGTCCACGCTCCAGCGCATCCACCAACGTGTCGCTCTGGGGGCCTCTCCGGGCGCGCGTGGCGGGAGGCTGTGCAGCCAGCGGTGCGCAGTGGCATGCGAAGCTGACAAGATCGCCAACGTGGCGAACGGTGGCGCCCCTAACGGTCCTTTTCTGCACTGTTCGGGCGACTCAGACGGGCATTTAATGCCCTTGTTCCCTGCCGTCAGGGTTAGGTAGGGTGCACTTTACAAGCAACTGTATCAACTACCTCGCTTTTTACGTTTTTACCCTCCTCTGCGTTGCCACCTGTCGGTGACCCCTTTAGCGTATAAAAGGTTCGGACAGTTTGCTTCGATTCATAGGTAGCCCAGAAAACATCACACTCTCTCGCTCGAGAGCAAGAACACCAGATAATACAACCAGACAAGCAGCAGTAGGAGTGTTATCTCTCCGGAGAGCTCCGAAGCTGGGTAAACTGCTCATGTGCCTCGCCTCGATCTGCTCTTCGTGCGACCTCCGCCCCCCGCCGAACCGAAAGGGGCCTGGTCCGCCGGCCCCATAGGTGTTCGTGGATCAGTTTTCCCCGACAGTGTGCGTATCCTCGCATCATGAAATTTTATAGCATTCTGATCATATTTCCTACATGTTTCTTACCCATCTCTCTTTTAGAAAATAAGGTTAAACGATAGAAGACTTGCTCCATTGGGATCGTATTCGAGGAAAATATCTTGCGGGAATTCTCTGTGCTCCAATGCTGATGTAAGTACCTGTTGTATATCACTATATTTTTACATCAACATATATTTTGTTAATCGGCGTGAATCTAACCTTTATCTAATCTAAAATTAGTTGTAGCAAAATGTTAAAGGCGCCAATGTTGGATTTTGTAAGGAAAACTGCCTGGTAGTTTTGCATACTGAGTTGCATGAATGTACTATCTCATATCACACACATTACTGAATTGTAGTGCTTCTCTGGTTGCCCATTCATTCATTGTGTCAATGTTGCTTTCGTACTACCTTACCTGGCTGATGATAGATGTGCCATATTGTGTTAATTTGGTGTAGGCTAGTTGCCCAAACGTTTGTTGTGTCAATGTTGCTTTCCTATTATCTGATTTGGCCAATGATAGCAATGCTAGTGTGTTAATTTTGTGCAGGCTGCTGAAGATAAGAAGACAAACTCTGAAAACAGCAAGGCAACCCCATTGTTTCTTTCCAGTAAATCTAGGCTAGGTAATATGCACTACTAGGAAAAGGGCTATAGATGCAATGGACACTAATGGCACACGAGACATGTGGTGCGCCACTACTATATACTAATGGCGCACCATGTGTTGGTGCGCCATTAGTGTCCAAATACTAATGGCGCACCACATCCACGCTGCACCATTAGTAACAATTTTTTTTTTCAAAACTAGTAATGGCGCACCAGGGGATAGTGCGCCATCACTAGTTAAACTAGTAATGGCGCACCACATCCATGATGCGCCATTAGTAAAAAAAATCATTTTTTTTTCAAATTTCTTTTCAATTTTTTTTCAAAAATAGTAATCGCGCACCAGTGGACAGTGCGCCATTACTAGTTTTAACTAGTAATGGCGCACTGTCCACTGGTGCGCCATTACTAAGTTTTTCTCAAAAAAAATTCAATTTTTTTTCAAAACTAGTAATGGCGCACCGTGGGAGTGGTGCGCCATTACTAGTTGAACTAGTATTGGCCCAAAAATTCCCCCGAATGCACCCCCCATGTGGACCGCCTTTTCAGTTAAAAAAAATAAAAGAAAATGATGAAAATGTCAAAAAAATAAAAGAAAATAAGTTTCCCATGTGATACATGGTCTAGTTGTCGGGAAAATTTACAAATATGAATTTTGAATTTATTTGCAAAATCTCTCTGGAAATTTGTAAAATGGGCATAACTTTTGCATACGAACTCGGATTAAAAAGTTTTTTATATGAACCCCGTTAAACATTTTCAAAATCCCCAAAAAACTAACAGAAAAAAAGTTATGGGGCTTTCAAGATCTAGAGGCAAAAAAATTCAAAAAAAAATTCAAACGTACTAGTGGCACACCGTTTGTTAGGTGCGCCACTAGTAACAGAAAAAAAATGGTTTCGGATTTTTTTTGATTTTTTTTTCAAAAAATGATACTCCCTCCGTTCCTTGATATAAGGTGTATACATTTTTGAGAAAAAATCCGAAATATAAGGTGCATTGAGTTGCACCACTCGTTTGAATATTTTTTATAGGAATTTGATTACATTTCCTTATATCAGGCAAGCTCCTCTATTTACTCATGTCAATTAGTCATGTGTAATCTCATCCAAAACTTGCGAAATTTTTCCTCTATGTGTGTTCTTTAATTTCCGTGCCAAAAACTATACACCCTACATTTAGGAATGGAGGGAGTACGTAATATGACCGGGAAGTTTGAAATATTTTTCAAAATTTCATCATAGTCATGAACATGAACAAAGTCCTAGACATCAACAAGGTATAATAGGATTGATATGATAGATATATCAACAAGTGCCTGCTAAGTGAGGTGGTGCTGGGGTTGGATAGAACTACGAAGTTAAGCATGCTCGGGCTGGAGTAGTGTGAGGATGGGTGACCTTCTCGGAAGTTTGACCACGTAGTGCGATTTGACTTGAGATTAAGCATATTGACCCGAGATTAAGAAAAAAAATAAAAAAAAATTGAAAAAAAAATTGTTACTAATGGCGCACTTCTATGTGGTGCGCCATTAGTATGTGGTATGGCGTGATGCTAGTGGCGCACCTGTAGTACGCCATTAGTAGCCAAAACAGGTGCGCCACTAGGAGGCCTTTTCCTAGTAGTGATGGCAATAAGTCATGATTAATCTGTTTGGTTCCCGTCCTAATTTATGTTATGATTCAGTGGTCGAGACACTCTGCACTATCAATAGTACAAGCCTGCCAAAATCGCCATCTGAATCTGTTCAGTATCCTCTGTCTCAAATGCAACGGAATAAATGTATGTTTGTGAACCAATTAATGGCTGAAGAAATGATGGAAATGGTGGTTGAATCAGAGGTGCAGAGTCGTGCGACACAACAACTGATCAATGTTTTCAGAGATAGTGTAGCAAAGCAGAAAGAACTTGCCCACATGCTTATGGGCGTCATCTGTGCCGAGGTTGCAGATTGTGACATTGTAGATGGTTAGGTTCTGCTCATTTGTTTGCACTGGCATCAATCTTTGATTGCCCAATGGATGTAATTTCATGTAATATATGCTGGATGTGCAACGTTATTCCCTGTATGTCGTACCTTTGCTTGATCAATTTTGGTCCTGTGCATAATTGCTCGTCGTAATGGGCTCAAATTATCTAATTTGGACTAAAGACATGCACAAACTTTAGTGGGCCCATTAAGTTAATGGGCCGTTACTAGGCCGAAAGTTAATGGTCGGCCCTCTTACCTACCGGGTCGTTAATAGGCCGACATCGAAGCGGGCAACAGGTGGCCCCAATTTATTTCACGGGCCGTTAACAGGCCGTTACTAAGTTTGGGCTACATATGGCCCAACTATACTGTAGGCCTTTAGCAGGACGAAAGAGACAACGGGCTTGTACTGGACCTTGAAGACCATGGGCCGCTAAGAGGACGAAAGTCAGGTCGTATTGTAAATGGCCCAACTGTGTTGTGGGCCTTTAGCAGGCCGAAAGAGAAACCGGGCTGGTATTGGACCATGAAGGGCATGGGCCGTTAAAAGGCCAAACTAAGGTCCAACTACAAATGGCCCAACTCATTTATGGTTCGTTAACAGGCCGAAAGGCACACAAGGTCGGGGATTGGCCCAACATTTAAATGGGTCGCTAAAAGGCCAAAACTCAGGTGCGACTACAAATGGCCCAACTGATTTATGGGCTGTCAACAGGCTGAAAGTGACACTGGGCCAGAAATTGGCCCAACACTTAAATGGGCCGCTAAAAGGCCGAAACTCAGGTCCGACAACAAATGGCCCATCAGATTTATGGGCCGTCAACAGCTGATAGACACACCGGGCCGGAAATTAGCCCAACATTTAAATGGGTCGCTAAAAGGCCAAAAGATGTACATCTTGAAAATTGGCCCATCCATTAAATGGGCCGTTAATAGGCCGAAATCTCATCGGGCCGATATTGAGCCCAAATATATAGCGGGCTGTTAACGGGCTCGAACTGACGATGGGCTGCAATGGTGTCAAATCTTTAACGGGCCGTTGATGGGCCAAATTGGCACATCTCGTATGGGCATTGGGCTTAAATGGACCTGACACAAGTAGGCCTTATATGGGTTGGTCTGCTAATTTTTACTGGGCTGGCCTTTTCACAGGAATGGGCCTCTGTTGGACCGTGCCACGTGTCGACGTATCATAGGCGCCTTCCGTCCAATGAGTGGATGACATCTGTCCCAATGATGAGCCGACACATGTTTCCTCCAGCCAATGATGATTTTACACGTGGAAAATCCCCATTGGTCGGGGCTGTTAATGGGTTATCGGATTCAAAACCCGACCCGATAGCTTAACGGTATTCCGTTACGGTGGATGCCACATGTCGGTCACCCTTGACGAAAGCACTTCTGTGACGCGCGATTTATCGTCATGGAAGTGGACACTTCCATGATGATAATTTTGGTAATTTCATGGAACACTTCTACGACAACACAAGTATGACTATCTTGATTCTGTCATAAATTTGTCATGGATGTACATGCATGACAAAAAACGCAACTTACTGTGACAAACACGTACCATCACGGAAGTGTATTTTTTTGTAGTGATTCCACCCATAGTGCTATATTCATGGCTCACGCTCATGTATTGAGTGAAGTTGAAAAAGCTGAAGCGCATTAAAAAATATGAACCAATTGCTCAGCTTGTCATCGGGGTTGTGCATGATAAATACTTTGTGTTAAGAAGATGGAGCATGACAAGGCTATATGATTTTGTAGGTATAATGTTCTTTAGCATTGGTATTTTGGAAGACATGATTGTTTGTTGGGATGCCTGAGTATTGATGTATTTATGTCAAATTATAGACTATTGCTTTGAATCACTCATGTCTTAATATTCATGCCATGATTAGATTACATGATTATTCTAGGTAGCATTCCACATCAAAAATTATCTTCTTTATCATTTACCTACTTGAGGACGAGCAGGAATTAAGCTTGGGGATGCTGATACGTCTCCGTCGTATCTATAATTTTGTAGTGGAGGGAGGAACACCATATGATCCAACTATATTAACAAAGCTTGCGGTACATCAAGATTGTGCCAAATCAAGAACACGGAGAGAGAGAGAGACAAAGAGAGAGAGAGAGAGAGAGAGATCGATCAAACACATAGCTACTAGTACATACCCTCAACCCCGAGGGTGAAATACTCCCTCCTCATCATGGTATCCGCCGGAATGATGAAGATGGCCTACGGTGATGATTTCCCCCTCCGTCAAGGTACCGAAACAAGGCTCCAGATGGTATTTCAAAGGTATAGAGGCTTGCGGCGCCGGAGTCGAAGTGCTAGGTTTATTTCTGGTGGTTTCTCTATTTATAGGATTTTTTGTGTCTGTCTCACACGAAGATGGGCTAAGATGGGCCCAGAAGCTACCACGGCACCACCACTCCCCCTGGGCGCGCCCTAGTGGCTTGTGGGGCCCTCGTGGCTCTTTTGGCCTTCCCACGAAGCTTCGGGGGTCTATTTTGTTCCAAAAAACAGTCAAAAAGTTTAGCCCATTCCGAGAACTTTTATTTCTGCATAAAAAACAACACCATGATAGTTCTGATGAAAACAACGCCAGTCCGGGTTAGTTCTGTTCAAATCATACCAAAACCATATAGAATTGTTGTAAACATGGCATGAATACTTTATAAATGATAGATACGTTGGAGACATATCAAGGCTGTTGGTAAACCTGGTGAAACGCTCGCAAGGTCTTATGGCTAGCTGGTAGTGGTAGATGAGGACGTCATGGCGCACACACAACTGGGCGACGACAACCTTCTGATCATGCCTGGCATGACCACTGGTGAACTCGAGGTCGAAGCCGGCCACTTGGTACTTGTCCTCAACAAGCAACTGCTCCATATTTAGGATTGAGCTCTCCACCGAGACCGGCTCGTTCGTGTACACCACCGAGAGGTCCTTCCCCCTCACGTGGGTGTCCACTATGTGAGGCGTGGTGAACTGCCACCCGTTGTCGTCGTCAGCCGCTGAGAGTGTGATTGGAGCCATGGGGAGCGCCATTGGAGCTGTTGGATATCCTCTTTGTATGTGTCGTCGTGGGTGTGCTTATTGTGTCATGGGGCGCGAGAGATTAAGGTACATACCCACGGGAATAAATGGGGGCCGAGAGGCCTGGTTTCTCAGCACGTCCGCATGGTAGTTTTGCAATGGGTAACTACAACGTGGTGTCGTGCCCGATGCAACCCCACGCATGATGGCAGCACGAACATACGGGATCATGCACCAGCCCCAAACACAGGCAGCACGCATCTAGGGGCGCGAGAGAAGAGCGCGCTCGGGGGACAAAAGTAGAGCGCGCCGTGGCCACCGCAACCGCGAGCAACCACACACATTGAGCAGTTGAACACGCAGGGAAAGATTGTCTACAAGGCAGCCGACAGTTGCGAGCCAGCGACATGATGTGATACTATGTCGCGTTCCACACCAGACGGTGGTCGAGCAACCATTCGCAACACTACATAGAGAGCGTTCGTGTGCTACTAACTCCGTCCTGGTTTATTATTCCCCTTATATTTTGTGCCAAATTTTGACCTTAAACTTAACTAACAAAATGTTAATGCATCTTATAAAAAATAATATAATCGGAAACTACGTTCAAATACGAATCCAACAATATAATGTTCAGTGACATGCATTCATATTTTGTTACTCTAGTCAAAATTTGGCACAAAAATACAAAGAGGACTTGTAAACCAGGACGGAGGTAGTAGGTAATTGAATCACAAATGTTTTTTTATTAACCGTATGTGTATGTGTTGTTTCGTCCTCCTCTCGCACATCGTGTCACCCCACTGCCACAGACGGCTTTGTGCGCAAGATTTAGCACCACACATGCGTTCTTTTGGCCAAATGGTTGCTCGAAGTGGCATCAATGAATCATCAGTGAGCCTGCTCCCGTGCCTGTTCCTGCGCAAGCTTCCCGCACGACTCGGCAAAATCCCCCAAATCCCAATGCTTACCGGCCTGCTATATAAACCCTCACGGCTGGTGAGTCCTATGTCGCATTTTCCCCTCCCTCCATGCAGCTTATCTCATCTACTTCTCCCACAATCGTCAATGGCACCGGTCCGTCATCGTTGCTCAGCCACTCCGCCGTCATCAGAGGACTGCACCAGCTAGGAGGCTACACCACGGCGGCGGCACAGTCCCCGAGATCGTGTAGTGCGCGTGGCATCCCTGTTGGGTGTGCGCACAACACCCACCACACGCTCCACTGCCGCTGCCCGTCGGTAGCTGTTACCGGCTACCGTTGCTGCCACCCCACCATCTGTCGCCGTGGCCACCACACCATCTTCGAAAGCCAGGGCCATTGCCTGCTCCACCACCGCGGCCCGAAGGTTGGAGGTGGCCGTCGTGGCTGCCACCCCATTGTCGGCCATCGTGGCCATCACCCGCTCCGCCACCATGGCCCAAAGGTGGGAGGTGGCCATTGTGGCCGCCACCCCACCATCGACTACCATGACCGCTACCCCACCGTCAACCGCCGGGGTCATCACCCACTCGTCTGTTGCCGCTTGAAGGCGGGAGGTGGAGGTGGAGCCCAACATGGGCGTCAGCGGCCTTGTGCGCTACATCAAGTTCCTACGGGAGGAGGAGCACCTGGTCAAGCATGCAAAGAGCCTTACCGCCGCCGTGGCTGCAGCACACGCCGCCGTAGAGGCAGGGAATGAGGATATCTACAAGGAGTCGCTCCGCTTCAAGAGGGGTCGTCTAGAGCGGCAAAGGGCGTTCGAGGTTGTTGACGCTCAAAAGTGGCACAATCGTAGAGAGTATCTTTAAGTTATATCAAGACTAATTCAAAATTATGATTGGAGGTCACCTTCAAATGGCTATTTTTAATAAGATCGAGACGGATATGAACATGGTATAAAACGAAGCTCTTATGCAATAGTTATGACAAGTTCAGAGATGCTCACGCTGACATGAGATTAAAGAATGACATGAAACTCAATTAAGATGGCCTCTGATGGAAAATATTTCAACATGAAAGTTGTGCCTCTCATCGAAAACGGCCAATTTTGATATAAAACTCATCTCAATCCAAGTTCGCATGCAAAAGTTATCGCCATTCAAATGCAGCCCCTTACTAGGAGGCTACATATGGCACGCCCCACCAGACATGATGTCTGATGGGTAGCGCCACCACTCGTCTGTCTTGCACGAGTGATTCAGCCCTGAAATGTCCCTGAATTGAAAAACGTTCAACATGAAAGTTGATCGTCTTGTCCAAACGGTTAAATTTCCTTTTGGGCACATATTCATCCAAGGTCATTTGTGGCCTATGAGAGTCAAAAACCGAACTAATGTCCCAGACTTACCTAATCCGAGTTCGGTTAATTTTGGAAAGATTTGGACGTGATTTGGAGTCCTTTTCTTGTAGGGTAATTCCATCCTCCTATTATATTGACAAGATGTGATGACCGATTGAACAACACACGATCGATCAATCCATCTACCACTTTTTACCTTTACCTTTATCTCTCCCGCTTGTTCTTCTTCTTCCTCGTTCTTTGCTCATTCTTGTTGTTGTAGGGCGACGATCCACGAGGCCCTAGGTGCGATCAAATGGACCTAGGGCAGCCCATAGCCATCGCGTGCCCTAACGGGGTCCCTCCCGGGCGCGTGGGGTTTCGGGTCTTCAAAAGCGCCTGCCAGATTGCTTGCGTACCGCGCTTCTGGACGGGTCTCCTTCGATGTGAGATGCGGTGCATCACCCTCGGTGTTGGAGGTACACGGTGACATGTTCATGTGCTAACACACTTTTTGGCGAGTCCGCTGGGGATGAAGCTTTGAACAGTCTCTAGCCCGTTCTTGCTACAAAGAGATCATCATCTAGGGTTTGCAATCTACAAAGGTAATATGAATACCCAATTCGCTACTGTAGATGCAAATAATTCATATGAAATTACTAGATCGTTTAGTGAGTATACTCTATCGGCCAATCCTAGTTTTTTTCAATAATGCATCTAATTACGTGCAAAGGTTCATTCAAAGTAATTTACATGCTTTAACTTCTTATGATACTAGTAACATGCATCATATGTACTCCAACTGTCATGCATTGGCAACCCTAGAAATTGTTATGCCGATGAACAACATGATGAGTTTTGTCAATCAAGTTGAAACACCTCTTGTAGGAACTTCCAATAGCATGCGACAAAGTGTTTAACCTTTTTATTCATCGGCAACTAATTTGCAATATACTAGTTCAACCATGCTGATGGATGGGAGAATTGGCCATTCTACTACTAGCTATTCAGCCAATTACTCTCAACCGTCATATGCTACACCTCATGCTAGTAATTTTTCAGCACCATACACAACTTTAGATGTTCATAATTCGGCTTCACACCTTCCTGGTCATAGCCGAATAAATGTAAATTTTACAGGAGCATTTGTGCCCAATATTGTAGAAGATGAGGTAGTGGTAGCTGCATTGAAGAGTTTAGCCCAAAATAAGAGGATTATGCTCTTTTCCTTGAACAACATGAAAAGGGGCTATTTCCTGATTATGCGGCAATAAAAGCTAGAGTTTTGCAAGAAGATAAATCTTTGCCAATTCATAAAATTGGCGAGCAAAAATATGGTTCTACAACAATGTATATGCCTTCACCTAGTACTACATCATATTATACACCGCCTACACAATTGCAAAGTTTCAGCAACACCCATGTGTCATTGCCGAAAGAATCTAAAATCATTGGGGGGGGGAATCATATCCGGAGTGGGCTGAATTTGAGAACAAACTTAAAGCCAATTTTTCTGCTCGCCGCTAGAAACAAACAGAAAAAGAATTGGCTCAAATAAAATAAGCATTGCCAATTGGTAGAACCGGTGAAAAGAATGATGTTTCAGAAACTAAAAGTGCTTCAGTTGAAAAAGCCAAATTAAGTAGTATATATTTCAAATCCAACGAGGCAAGAATCACTGAGAAAGGGCATGCCAAGCATAGGAAAACAACAGTGCTTGATTTTTCTGAAGTTAATGGAACCTACTTCCTGCCCTACGAGTTCCGTGCCATAGAAATTGACAAGCCTCAAGAACAAGAGCAAGTAGCCAAACAAAGTTCGCCTGACAAGGATCTTCAAAGTAATGATGCATGGAATCAAGAAAAAGATGATGATAAGGTGTTGGGGAGCCATCCAAAGATGGATCAAGATATTGTTCAAGTCACACCACCATCATGCTCTCCCAACATATTTGAAGAGGTATGCCTAGCGAGTAATTTTCCTATTTTCAGATTTGGTCGCAACTTCATAGTTGATGCATCTATTAGAAAAATCCTCATAAGTAATTTTGAAAGACCAATGAAGAAGGGTAATTTACTTGTTAGCAATAAAGTTGTTATTGAGTATATTGGTCAACCCATTGCGCCATTTATAAAGGACGATAGTGACTTATTGTTGCAGCCAAGGCTTTCCGTATTGCTTTATCTATAGTTCATATCTAATTGGGTACCTTTGCTTATTTATTACTTGGCTTGCAGTTGCTATCCATTGAGACATGTATGCTCTAACTATTTTCGTTTCAGAAATTTAAAGCCAAGGTTAAATTCTTTCAAGAAAACCGATGCTATTATGATATCTTATTGAAAGACATCGGATATAGAGTGCAAAACACATTGCATAGCCGAATGGGGAGATTCCAAATCTGAACCATTCATTTGCTTACCTCCAAAGCCATTCTCACAGCAAGACCGGCTAAATAGTAAGAAGTACACCTTCAATTCAAGCATGTGTGATCAAATATTTGATTTGTTACTGAAAAGTAAATACATTAGAATTCTTGATCACCATGTCAAGCCATCAATCCAGGGACAAATGTATTGTAAGTTGCATGATTTGTCCAAGCATAATTTTGAGGATTACGACATGTTTCGTCAAATAGTTAAATCGGCCATTGAAAAAGGATGATTGAAATTTGTTGAAACACCAAGAGATGACCAATCTACTCCAATTGGTCCTGATGGCAAAAATATTTTGCATCGCTGCTTCAAGCCAATCCATTTAAAGAGAAGGTAAAAGCTGCATGTGACGGGATCAAGCTTTCAAGTAAAGAAGTTGTTGAAGAGCATAGAACATAATCTTGAGGGTGATAATTCCATCGGGGCTACAATGAAGATGCCAAGGACTGGGGGGCAACAAGCAAATCCAATGATCAATGAAAACAAACCAAAAGAAAACAAAGGCCGAATGTCAGGGGAAACGACACCTATGGGATCATAGGGATCCCTTCTACGGTTGGCGGGGAGAGAGCTGCGCGAAGAGCAGGTCTAGTGATCAGTGTGCGGGGTTTTTACCTAGGTTCGGGCTGCAATGGTGCGTAAAATCCTAGTCCTCCTTGTGTGTATTTAGTGTTCTTGAGCTTTTGAACTAGTTGCTATGCATGCCCAGCCCAAAAAAGTCTGAATCCTCTCTCAGTATGTCGCGGGCCTCCTTTTATATGTCAAAGGGGTTGCCACAATGGCACACAGGAGGTGGAAAGCAGCTACAGTGCTCATGCGTATCGCTGACATCGTGGGACAAACGCATTTAATACGCTGCCTACATGCCCTCTAACTTTATCGGGGATGGTAACAGAAGTCATCCCGTCCATCACTGCCTCTCCTTGCTTCGACGTGCGTCCAGGCTGACGAGGCATGCAACGCCAGGCTAGATGGCTAGCTGATGTGTTGGCGCGGTGGTAGAGCCTCTATGAAGATCTGCATGCCGCCACGCAGGCATCTGCCTAGCTAGCAAACTGGCCGTCGCGCTGGAACGGGCGTGAGGTGGCGAAAACCTTGTCGGGTGCGGTCCTGGCTGTGGCCCCGCAATTGTCCCCCGCAAGGGTCTTGCCGGGGTCCTCGCGGTCGTCCCCGGCAAGGGTCTTGCAGGGGGGTCTTCGTCTTCTGGTCTCTACGTAGACCCGCAAGCCACCAATCTTCACAAAGATCTGCATGTCACTATGCACGTGCCCTCGAGCCTTGGCTTTGACGTTGTCGATGATGTCAGAGCTCTCAGCCTCAAGGGTGCTGACCTTGCTGGCGCTTCACAGGTCGCCCCGACAAGACTCTTGCCGGGGCTACATAGGCTACCCCAGCAAGGGTGTTGCCGGGGAAGGTCCAGCCCGTCTTCTGTTCCTTGTTCGCTGTCTTGAATATTTGTCTTGGTAGTCTTGTATCTTGTCCTTCCGCTGCTCTGCCAAGCCTTGCCATAGGCGTGGCTACGACTGCCCGTGCACAAGTAAGGGGTACAGAAGATCTCATACTTTTGCACTCCGACAGGAGCCCCCGGGCGTGGGCCACACATAAGGGCAAAGTGTACTTGGGTCAGGCCCAAAGCAGTGCGCGGGCACGCATGGCAGAGACTAACCGATGTATACCACTTGTCAGTTGAACTTCCCCACGATCCGCATTGAGTGCGTGACGTGGGGGTCGTGCGTGAGATGGCCGCAGCATGCTTGCGTCACCTCGTAGTGGATAGTAAAGAGGAATTCGCAGGGGCGCTACTCATTGACTAAGTGGATTTGGGTCGTGGCATGCATGGCGCCGCACCCCACGATCACGGGGTGGAAAACGGTCACCCCACTTGTCTTTATGCATCTGCTCGCTCGCCATGTGTCCTCCATGCCTTAGGAAGGGCAAGCGGCAGACGATGAGGGCATGGGCATTAACGCTGAGGCAGGAAACCAGGCGTTGCCGATTTGGGCAGCGGGTCGGTCCTGATTCCCTGCGCCTCAGGAGGCTGCATTGGTCGAGCAGGGCAGCCGCCCTTAGGTTTGGGAGGCTAGGCCCTGGCCCTGCCCTTCTATAAAAATGAAGAGGGATGGTGCATTTTCGTATTCACCTCCTTCTCCTCCTTCTGCTTAGTATCCTTCTTCCATTCGCCATGGTGAGAGCGTGTGCTGGTGCTTCAATGGCAGCGATGAGGGATTCTGCTCGTCAACGCGTCCCCCCTCCTCCAGAGTTCACGGCGGTGAATCCCGCTGTGAGAGGGAGAGGGAGGGGGCGAGGCCGAGGTCACCGTGGCACACGGGGAAGAGGAGGACGGGGCGGCGCACCAGCTGCGCCTCCGCCAGCGGCTCCTCCTCCAATGGAGGGCCATGTTGGAGACTAGCCTCGCGAGTTATTCATTAGGCTATACAAGCCCGTGTGCGGTCATCTCTGCCTCCCTACCCCGTTTGCTTGGGTAATGGAGGCTGATCCGCCGGAGGCCTTGAGGCTGCACATAAGGGGCTGCGGGAACGGCAACATGTTGGTCGATGTCGACTTCCCCGCTCCTCACGTCATGTATCTTCGCCATGGGTGGAGAACCTTCTCCCGCGCCCATATCTTGTCGGAGGGGCACATTCTCCAGTTCAAACTAATGGAGAACGGCCTGCTCTCCGTCAAGGCCTTCGGTTGCTCGAGAATCCGCTTAGGGTGCTGCGCAGAGAGTTCTACCAATGGCGAAAGCTCCTCCTCGAGCGACAGTGACGAGGAGGACCACGGCAGCAACGATGACGGTAGCGGGAGGGAGGACGCCGACTCCGACTCCAGCTGACCATTAGTGGCAGCTCCATCCTCTACACCGCCTCCTCCCCCGGCGCATGCCTTGTCGAGGGTTGTTCCCTGCTGGCTCTTGCGTTGATGGTCGGCGGGCTACCCCCGCCATGCTCTCCATCAACGCGTTCCCCATGCTCATCTCTGTCTTCACTTGCCGTGCCTGGGGAGGAAAAGGGCAAGAACAGGGATTACGAGGCACTTATCTTTCTTTCAACTTGTAGGCACTTGCCAAATCTTAATTTTCTAGATAACGTAATCTCTCGAGTCCATGCTTATGTTCTGTAACATTTGTACTTCCATCAGCATGTCAATGAAAAAGACGAGCTTTGCCGGGAACTCATGCATGTATATGTCCACGCAGAGGCGAAACGCCCCTTTAATGTAAATAAACGAGTCCTCCTGG
Organism: Triticum dicoccoides; assembly: GCF_002162155.2. Classification (NCBI taxonomy): domain Eukaryota; kingdom Viridiplantae; phylum Streptophyta; class Magnoliopsida; order Poales; family Poaceae; genus Triticum; species Triticum dicoccoides. Next base: position 175,287,369 of record NC_041387.1, on the reverse strand, counting down.
CATGCTATCTTGCCGGTGCCCCCTGTGCCTGCCGGAGAGTCACGTTTGCCGGGTTATAGACAAAGGGCCTAGCCCCCTGCCAATCTCTTTTACCAAAGGGTACTGCGACCATTCTGACCAAAGTAGCATTCGTGTCAGGGATGAGAGCACCTAAGTTTAAAAAGAGTGGGAGGTTTTCTAATGCACAAATCACAGGTTATGAACATGAATGGACAAGAGGTGAACTTTATCTATTTGATTTGTCGGGGATCGCCGTGCTGGGCAGTCTTCTCAACCTCGTGTCGGAGCGTCATCACTGTGGCTGAAAGGAAGAGAAGATAGGAGTACTGAACCTTGACGGCTCATCAGCACCTGCTAGAATCAAGGGTAGCACAATATTCTGGACAAGCATGCATATATGTATATACATGAACATGGAAACTAGCAGAAAACTGTACATACTAGAAGTTATTTGACTACGCATATGGCCTGTGCCTAGCTTTGACATAGGGTTACATGCCTTGCCGGCAAGGCTAGTACAAAAAGGGGGTTGCCGGGGCTCCCGACAACCGCGCCTTACAGGTAAAACTTGCGAAGATGTTCGATATTCCAGGAGTTGCTCACCGGAATGCCATCTTCGGTCTCCAGGAGGACTGCGCCGGGCCTGGTGACTCGTATTACACGATAAGGGCCTTCCCACTTTGGCGTCAACTTGTTTGAATTCTTGGTGGACTGAACACGCTGAAGAACAAGGTCGCCTTCCTCAAGGCTTCAGGTGTGAACCTTGCGGCTATGGTAGCAGTGCAAGGTTTGCTGGTAGCAAGTGGCTCGCACAGCAGCTGAAAGACGATCTTCCTCAAGGAGCGTAGCATCATCTTGGTGCAACTGCTCTTGCTCAAGCTCATCATAAGAGAGCACTCGAGGTGACCCGTATATGAGTTCTGTGGGGAGAACTGCTTCCGCCCCGTATACCAGGGAGAAAGGCATCTGGCCAGTGGCTCGATTTGGTGTCGTTCTGATTGACCAAAGAACCATTGGCAATTCATCAATCCAGCGTCTTCCACACTGGCGTAGCCTGTTGAAAGTTCTTGTTTTGAGGCCTCGCAACACTTCAGCATTTGCCCTTTCTGCCTGGCCGTTGCTTCTTGGATGAGCAACAAAAGCAAAGCAAACTTTTCTGCCGAGGTCCTGGATATACTGCATGAAGGTGCGGCTCATGAACTACATGTAGTTGTCGGTGATGACCCTGTTTGGTACACCAAAATGGCAAACGAGTCCCTTGAAGAACTGGATAACTAACTGCATTGTCACCTTTCTCACTGGCTCCACTTCTGGCCACTTTGTGAACTTGTCAATCACAACGTACAAGTACTCAAAGCCCCTGACAGCACGGGGAAAGGGGCCCAGTATGTCGAGCCCCCAGACCAAAAATGACCAGGAAAGAGGGATTGTTTGAAGAGCTTGGCTGGTTGATGAAGCTTCTTTGAATGGAACTGGCACGCTTCACACTTGGTTACTAGCGCATTGCATCCTGGAGAGCGGTGAGTGAAAAGAAACCTTGCCGGAATGCTTTGTCGGCAAGGGCCCTTGACCCTATGTGGGAGCCACATATGCCTCCATGTATCTCTGCCAACAGCTCCAGTCCCTCCCCACGAGGTATACTCTTCAATTTCACACCGTTCCGTCTCCTTGTGTATAGGACATCATCCACAAACTGGTACATACTGGACCGACGGGATACTTTTTTTGCTTCTTCCTGTTCCTCCGGGAGCTCCCCTATTTGCAGGAACCGAATGGTGTGTTGTGCCCATGTTGGAGCCTGAGGATCGATGGCAAGGACTAAAGGTATGACTTCTGCTATGGGGGCAGCTGTCTCTACGGCAAGGGCTTATGGCCCTGCCGGAAACTGCTGCTCCTCGGCAAGCTTGGGGTTCCCGACAACTTCCTTGCCGGTGGCTCCTGGGAGCTCAGCGGGAAAGTACTTGCTGGGGCCCGCCTTCCTTTGCTTGTTCTGTCCCGCTGATGGTTCAACGGATGGCTGAGTTAATTGGAGCACAAAGGTACCTGGTTCCACAGGCAACTTGAGGGTAGCGCGTTTCAACAAGTCATCGGCAATGTTGTTTCCTGCTCGGGGGACATGCTCTGGTTGTAGACTGTCAAAACGCTCCTCCAACTTCCTCACTTCATCTACATAGGCCTCCACCAACGAGCTCTGATAGTCTTTGTTAACTTGTTTAACGACAAGTTGCGAATTACCTCTGATGATGAGCTTCCCGATTCCGAGGTCTACCACGATCTTGAGACCTGCAAGCAATCCCTCATACTCTGCGGTGTTGTTTGTTGATCTTTCCTGGGGGAAGTGCACCTGGACTACATACTTGAGGTTCTCTCAAGTGGGCGTGATGAGCAGCACACCGGTGCCAGCACCTTGCAGCGAGAAAGCCCCATAAAAGTACATAACCCAATCACGACTTGTCTCCTTGCCGGGAAGAGTGGTCTCTTGAACTTCTTCGTCGGGCGTAGAGGTCCATTCTACTATGAACTCTGCCAAGGCCCTGCTCTTGGTCATCGAAGTGCTTTCAAACTTGAGGCCAAAGCTTGACAGTTCCAAAGCCCACTCCACAATCCTCCCGGTTGCATCTAGGTTGTGCAAGGTCCGTTGCAATGGGAGGTGAGTGACGACGGTGATCTCATGTGCCTGGAAATAGTGACAAAACTTTCTTGAGGCCATAAGGAGGCCGAAAAGCAGCTTCTCCGTACCAGAATATCTTGATCTAGCCCCCTGCAAGAGGGAGCTAAAAAAATAAACTGGGTGCTGCATCACCTTCTTCTTTTGTTCTACTTCGCTCAATTGCGCAGACTTTGTCTTGCCGGGACCGGGCTCCGCCGGGGGCCCCACCTTGCCAGCGTCGGGCCCTGCCGGGGAAGGCTTCAGCCCATTATCCGACTGCTTTTCCGCTTCCATTGCTTCTTCCTCAACTTCTCTCTATGCTACTAGTGAGGCACTGACCACTTGATTCGTCGTCGCCAGATATAGTAGCAACGGCTCTTGCGGTTTAGGCACCACTAGTATTGGCATGGAGGAGAGGTACCTCTTCAAATCTTGTAGCGCTGCCTCCTCCTCCGGAGTCCATTTTATCGGACCCGCCTTTTTCAAAACTTTGGATAAGGGCAGGGCGCGCTCAACAGATTTGGAGATGAATCTACTCAGAGTAGGAACGCAGCCGGCGAGCATACGGGCGTCCTTGACTCGTCTTGGCGCCTCAATCTGCTCAATTGCTTTTATCTTGTTGGGATTTGTTTCGATTCCGTGTTGAGACACAAAGAACCCGAGAAGTTTGCCGGATGGGACGCCGAACACACATTTCTCAGGGTTGAGCTTGAGGTTGATCTTTTGCAAATTTGCAAATGTTTCCTCCAGATCCTGCATGGGCATGGCCTTGTCCTTGGTTTTGACCACTATGTCATCCATATAAGCTTCCATGTTTCTATGTAGCTGGGGCTCAAAACCAATCTGGACTGCTCGGGCAGATGTCGAACCAACACTTTTCAACCCAAAAGGCATTTGTACAAAACAGCACGTACCACACGGGGTGATGAACGCGGTCTTTTCTTCATCTTCTTCCGTCATGAAGATTTAGTGGTATCCTGAGTAGGCGTTGAGGAATGACATCAGGTCACACCTGGCAGTGGAGTCCACTATCTGGTCAATGCATGGCAAAGGGAAAAGATCCTTTGAACAGGCTTTATTGATATCTGTATAGTCAATACACAACCTCCACTTCCCATTTGCCTTACGCACTACCACCAGATTGTCCAACCATGTTGGGTGGAGCACTCCTCTGACCAAGCCTGGCACTTCCAGCTTCCTGATCTCCTCCATGATGAACTCTTGTCGCTCCAAAGCTTGCTTTCTAACCTTCTGCTTGACGGGCCGCGCATGGGGATAAACAACAAAGTGGTGCTCAAATACCTCCCTGGGAACGCCAGGGATGTCGGATGCTTGCCATGAAAACACATTGACATTCACCCGCAGGAAGGTGATGAGCGCGCTTTCCTATTTGCTATCAAGGGTGGAGCTTATGGTAAAGGCTCCACCCTTGGGCGCCGCCCAGCCCGAGGGAGCCCCCGACCTCACCTAGGAGGCGCTTACTTGGCGGTAGAACTGCTTGATGTGGTGGTTGGAGGGTGGCGCCTGCGAGCGACCCAGGAGAGCTACGACGACGAGGGGCGCCGGCACCGCGAAGTGCCCGATGAAGAGGCCGCGTAGCCCCTCCCAGGAGCCACAGAAGACTCTAGTAGGTTGAGCAGCCAGGCGTGTGGCGCGCCTACGAGGGCCATGGGGATCCAGCTGGCCATCACCTTGTCGTCTCCACCGACCTCCCAAACTGCCTCCTGGTATGCCTGGAGGAAGCCAGTCGGATCCTCCGCACTGTCGTTGCGGGGTGGCATCTTCGGCCTGAACTTGGGTGGCCACTACACCTGTCGCAAGGCGGGCATGAAAGCGGAGAGGCCCAAGGCTCCCCCAAAGGTGCGCGATGGCATAGTCAACGGGGGAGCGCCCGCCATCGGAGTCAGCGGCGGAATGTGGCGGACAAGGCAGCGGATCTTCGATGCACCCCTAACTGCCGTGCCAAATGTCGGATTTCGGGTTTCGCAAACCCTTGATATGTTCAAACTCTGGGGTGCATGAAGAGATCTCAACCTACCTAGCCTGCCTACTCGCGATCCTCACAGCCTAGCATGTCGAGCTCGAAGGGAAAGAGAGACACATTAGTTTATCCTGGTTCGGGCCACCTTGCGAGGTAATACCCTACTCCAGATTTGTGGTGGATTGCCTCAAGGGATCGAGGATGAACTAGTACAGTTGTTGAACAGCCTCCGGAGGTGAGGTGTTCTTGAGCTCAAGTGAGCTGGTGAGATGGTGAGGGTGGAATGGATTCTCCCCTCCCTCTATGTGGTCGCTAGGTCCTATTTATAGTGGCCTTGGTCCTCTTTCCAAATGTTGGCGGGAAGGGATCCCACAACTGCCATATTTGAAAGGAGACAACAAGTACATCCTATCCTGACTAAAGTGGTCTTCGCGTGCAAAAGCCTTTGGCCGTGACGCTACGGTGAGCTCGGTGATGACCCCCGTCCTGGCGGTGTTGATCTTATTTCACCAGAATGGAAACCTTTTGTTGATTCCTCGGGACTCCGCGCCTGCTCCTTGCCTCCTTTGCACCGAAGAGGAAACTGGTACACTGCGCCCGCCTGGCACCCGCCTGTCCTTGGTCGTCATGGTCACGTCAGCCGAGCCTTGCTAGGTGCACCTTGCATAGAAATCTCTGCTCCTCGGGAGCCGTCCTGAGGAGGTCAATCCCCTTGGAGGTCTTGGTGCCGTCCACCTCGCGAGGGTCTTGAGTTGTTGATGCTGAAGCTGGGTCGTACCAGGACATCGATGGAGCCACGCAGTGGGCCGCAGGCAGGCATGTCTGGGTGCCCTCATATCCAGAACGCCAACAGCCGGACTGAATCTGATTTCTCCACCAGTTATCAGCAAGCTTCAGATAGCAGAGGAAGAGCTAGTGGTTACCGGCACATTTCAAGGAGTTAATCCTGGCAGGAGTCATCCTAAGGGAAAAATCATGTTACCGGTAATGTTTGGGGGAGAACCGGACTACCGGACTGAGAATATTGTGTTTGACATGGTCGATCTCCCCCTGCCGTACAATGGGATTCTTGGACGCCCGACTCTGGTTAAATTCATGGCAGCATCACACTATGCGTACAACACCTTGAAGATGCCTAGGCCACTAGGAGTTTTCACCATCCCATCAGATGAGAAGGATGCAATCATTTGTGTGGACAAGATGTGCCTGGACGCGATCGCGGCACAGGCAGTGGCAGCAGCAGTTCTCGCCAAGGAAAATAAAGGAAAGAAGAGGGATTGTAGGATCTCCCGCAAATAATTCAGGAAGCGTTCCCCCACTGAGTGCACGACACCCGTTGACGACGTGACATAGTGTTCCAACAGAAAGAGATCCAAGGTTGCTGCACCCCAAGTTAAGAAGGTCCTGGTAGGGCTGGTTGGCGTGGATGGTACTTCCACTATCAGCGCCACCCTCGATGACAAATAGGAAAGCGCGATCATTGCCTTCCTGTGGGTGAATATTGATGTGTTTGCCTGGCAACCATCTGATATCCCCGGTGTTCCCAGGGAGGTTATCGAACACCACCTTGTTGTCTGCCCACATGCCCGACCTGTCAAGTACAAAGTCCGAAAGCAGGCCTTGGAGAGGCAGTAGTTCATTGCAGAAGAGATCAAGAAACTTGAAGCAGCTGGTTTGTTCCGAGGAGTACTGCTTCCCACGTGGTTAGCAAACCCAGTGGTAGTCCAGAAGGCAAACGAGAAGTGGAGGCTTTGCATTGATTTCACAGATCTCAACAAGGCTTGCCCGAAGGACCCGTTTCCCTTGCCGCGTATTGATTAGATTGTGGATTCTACTTTAGGCTGTGATTTGCTCTCATTTCTGGATGCATGTTCTGGATATCACCAAATCTTCATGTCCAAGGAAGATGAGGAGAAGACGTCGTTCATCATTCCATGTGGTACATACTACTTTGTCAGCATGCCATTTGGATTAAAGAGTGCCGGGTCCACTTTTGCAAGGGCATTTCCAACCGGTTTTGGGCCACAGCTGCACAGAAACATAGAAGCTTATACGGATGATATTGTGGTCAAAACCAAGGAAAGAGCAACTCTTATCCAGGATTTGGAGGAGACATTTGCAAATCTGCGCAAGATTAACTTGAAGCTCAACCCAGAGAAGTGCGTGTTTGGTGTTCCCTCCGGCAAGCTGCTTGGGTTCTTTGTGTCCCGCAGGGGATCGAAGCTAATCCCGACAAGATCAAGGCCATTGAGCGGATTCAAGCGCCAAGGAAAGTTAAGGATGTGAGGCGCCTAACGGGATGTGTTGCCATGCTAAGAAGATTCATCTCCAAGTCTGCTGAGCGTGCCCTGCTATTCTTCAAAATTTTGAAGAAGGCAGGTCCTATGAAGTGGACCCCGGAAGCAGATGCAACTTGCAAGAGTTGAAGGCCTACCTGTACTTTGTGCCTACCTTAGTTGCTCCAAAACCCTAGGAGCCGCTGCTGCTATACTTAGCGGCAACCAACCAACTGGTCAGTGCATCCTTGGTAGCACAGCGAGAAGTGGATGAGGCAGAGAGTGAGCAGAGACCGGCAAACTCAGACAAGGATCAGGACAGCAGTGAGCACGACAACGAGGGCAACCCCAAGGATGTGGCGAGGAAGAAAGTGGTGCAACGCCCTGTGTACTTCGTTAGCTCCTTGTTACAGGGGGCTAGTTTGAGGTACTCTGGCATGCAAAAGTTGATTTTTGGTCTCATCATGGCCTCAAGGAAGCCGCTGTCGGATTTCGGGTTCCGGCAGACCCTTGAGGTTCGAACACCGGGGTGCGCACGAAGATCTCTCCCCAACCAGCTCACGTCTTGAAGTCTCACAAAGATCTAAGCAAGAAAGATGAACACACAAGGGACACGAGATTTATACTGGTTCAGGCAACCATTGTGGTGTATTACCCTACTCCAGTGTGTGGTGCGGTGGATTGCCTCAGGGGCTGATGATGAACAGTACAAAGGGAGAACAGCCTCGCGAGGGGCTGTTCTTGAGCTGGTGCGATGAACTACTTGGGTGAGTTCAGTCGCTTCTCTCTCTCTCTCTCGATGATCTAGATGCCTCTACCCCTTGGGTGGCTAGTCCTATTTATAGGCGGAGGCCCTGGGCCTATCCCCAAATAATGAGTGGGAAGGGCGCCAACAATTGGCCATTTTGATGGGGAACATCTGGTACACTTATCCTGACTAAAGTTGGTCTTCGGCTGCCAAAGGCTCTGACAGTGATGCCGCCCGGGGCTCCACGATGACCTCCAACCTACCGTTCTGCTGGTCTTGGTCTTGATGCATCGAAACGGTAACCTTTTCCTGATGCCTTGTCCTGTGCTTACCCCCTTTGCACGAATGGGAAACAAGGACACTCCGCAGGGTGGTGCCCGCCTGGCGTCCGCCTGGTCCTCGATCGTCATGGCTTGCATCACGGGCCCCTAGGGAGGTGCCCTGGCTTGATCTCTGCGCCTCCTCGCGAGCCTGCTTGATGGGGCTGCTCCTAAGGAAGCTTCCTATCATCCGCCCCACGAGGCTTGGCCCCTCGCGAGGGTCTTGAGCTTGAGCTGATGAAGCTGTGCCGCACTGGGCCCCCACTTGAGCCACGCCACAGGCCGCAGGCAGGCAAGTCTGGGGACCCCCGTTTTCAGAACGCCGACAGTAGCCCCCGGGCCCAAGGCGCTCCCGGACTTGGCTTAGCAGAGAAGCGAAGGGGCAAGTGCGAAGCGCCGCGGCCCCAATAGCCTGCGGCCTCGGGCGCCGCGTGGCGGTTGATTGGACGTGGGCATCTCCGCTTCCCCACGATGCCTCGGCAACCGCACGACTTGACAAAAAAGGGGTGCCCGGGCCAGACTGACCTGCTTTGTTCTCGCCTTCCTTGCTCCAGATCCCCTTTCTCGCCCTTCTCCTTCCTGCTTCCGAAATCCTCCAGATCTGCCTCAATCCTTCCCGCTCGGTGAGCTATGGCGCCCCGCAAGACTCCGATTGAGGCCTGGTACTCCCCGGATCTGGATCCCCCAAATGTGTCGGAGAGTAATCTTGCCCTCATGCGCCAGAGGATGGTGGCGCAGGGCAACGCAGGAGCGATTGCGTTCAAGGCCAGCTCCAGCCAACCTGAAGGCAAGGGGAGCACCTTTTACCTGCTCTTCGTGAGCGCCATCGTCGCCGGTCTGGTGCCTCCTTTTTCCGAGTTCCTCCTTGCTGTTGTTCACCTGTACAACTTGCAAGCGCTGCACCTCCACCCCGACTTTGTTCTCCTTCTGGCGATCTTTGCCTACTATTGTGAGGCTCACGTTGGGATAAAGCCCTCGGTGGCCTTGTTGCGCCATTATTTTTATCTTCGGGTTTCTCGTGGCCCCATCTCCGCATGCGCGAGTTTTGTCGCATACTCCGGCTCCAACACCATCTCAAAGCCCGGCAAGAGGATTGAAGGCTTCCGGAGCTGGTGGGTCATGGTGGACGCCGGGCGCATCCACCCCCGACTTGTGCTGCCCACGGGGCAGCCCAAAGCCGTTGATGCGTGGTCTCGCGCGGAGCTCGTCGACCCCGCACGAGGGCGGTGCTGGAGAGGCTGGACGCAGACCTGAGGCCAGGCAACCTGGGGGCGACGAAGCTGACCGGGGCCTCACTCCTGAGGGAGTTTCTGGAGCACAGGGTGGCTCCACTCCGGGAGCACTCGCTCCCGTTGTGTAGGCTCGGGGAAGCAGATACTGCCATTCTCTTGAGCTCTGCAGCCCTGGTCGATGAAGATCTGGTCACGGCCCTCCACTCCTTGGTCGGGGGAGACGTGGCGAGGCCGGACGGTGCTCCTGTCCCCTTGTTTGTTCGTGACGACTGGGAGCAGGCGGTGGACGCCATGCCCACCTTCAACGGTGAGGGGCTGGTGCCCGCAGTGGCTCTCGGGGATCTGACGGCGTTGCCGACGGTGAATGTGTCCTCCAGCAACTCCAGCGGGAGTGAGGAGGAAGAAGAGGAGGAGGAGGAGAAGAGGAGTTCGACTCCGAGGCGACTAGCGAGGAGTCGGAGGAGTCCTTCCCCCGGCGCAGGTCTCGCACCCTCCACTCCATGTCGGACGACGACGAGGCCAGCGGCGGGCGAGGAGGAGTGGATTCTCCCCTAGTCCCGAGGAAAGACAGATCAGGGCTTGTGGCCCCAGGATCCGCTCTGGCTCCGAGGTGGTCTGAGGCCATCTCCGGCATTCCCGATGCATCCTCTGCTTCCATGCCTCCCAAGGCTGCCCAGCTGCAGGCTCTCGGGCTTCAAGTTTGGCCGGAGGCTGCTTGAACCCGCGAGCGATGACCCTTAAGTACTCGATCCGTGCTCTGCTTTGTTTCTGCCGCTGAGACTTGACGTCTGCACTCCTTGACCAGGCCGGCACCTGAGGCGAAGAGGTTGAGGGGGGCTTCTGCGGCCCCGCTTGAGGCGAGTTCACCTGTCGAGGCAGCGCCTTCGTCTGCGGGGAAGGGAGGCACCAAGGCTCGCGCTTCCCCTACCCGGTCATACTCGCGAGCCCAGCAGGTGCACTCTGGCGAGGAGTCAGCCCCCGTGGCCCAACTAAGCCTGGAGGGGCCTTGGCTTGGTGCTGCTGATGAGATGCCCAAGGCTCGGGAGGCTCCTTCCTCCCAAGCCGTGATCACGCTGCCGTCCTCTCCGCCTGCTCCACCAACTCCCATCTCTTCTGATCCCTCTGCTGTCTTGGACCAGGCCGCCAACGAACTGAGTCGGCTTCGGGAGGATCTCTAGAGCGCGGACCCCCGCCTGGTGGTCGGGCACCTGGAGTTATCCTCCGGCTGGGCCCGCTCTGCTGCCTCTATCCGAGCGGCGTTGAGGCAGGCTACGTCCGCCTCCAACAAGGAGAAGCAAGCCACCCGCCAGGCTAAGGCTGCTCGCGATGCTGTCCAAGGTGAAGTTGCGGATGCCCAGGGCCGCTGCAAGGCATTGGAGGTCGAGCTGCAAGACCTGTGCGAGGAGCTCGCGAAGGAGGTCTGCATCCGCTAGGAGAAGGAGGAGGGGATGAAGGCTCGGGAAGCTATCGTCAAAGACCGGGACACCGAGCTTGTTGACCGTCGTGGCCGGTTGGAGACGTTGCAGCAGGCGCTGAAGGTAGAGAGGGCCGAGCTAGACCGCAAGGCGAAGGTCCTGGCCGAGGACCGGGTGGCCTTCGCCGAGATAGAGGAGAAGGCTCGCGCCACGCTGAAGACGCTCTATGAGAGCGGCTTAGAGGACCCATTGGCTGGCGAAGAGGATGGCCCTGCCGAGTTGCTTCCCTTCCTGGTCCATGTGCTTGAAGATGCCGCAGACGGCCTTGGTCCCATGGCCGAGGCCGAGGCGCGCGCCCTGTCGTCTGCAGCACTGACGCACGTCCTCAGCCACATCTACCTTCACGACCCCAACGTCGACCTCGACAGCCTGATGAAACCCGTGATCGGCGACCTTGCCGTCGCTGCTGCTAAGGCTGTGAAGGGCCGAGCCAAGGTTTTGCTGGGGAAGTTCCGTGCCTTCAGCATCTTTCCTAGACGCGACGCCACCGGTTCGGCGTCCTTAGGAGGCGGAGCCGCCCAGCGTGGTTCCACCATAGGCGGCAGCGCCACTGGAAAGTGATCCCCTTGCGTCCTTTGTCCCATTTTAATTCCTGCAACATGCACCATGCCTCCTGGAGGCGTTTAAACTTGCGTTTGGTGTTGTGAAAACACTTTATGGCTTGGAATATTTGCTTTTGAATTCCTTAGGATTTGCATTTTCCCTCCTATTTGCCTGTGTTCTAAGTTGGCAGGGCCCGGCCCCGCGCATACCTCAGCTGCCGTTAGCCCCGACCGGAAACCAGGACGGGACTAAGGAGTGAGGGGCTATGTGGCAAGTTAGGCTCCTGAGCCGCGATGCTCAGGAGTCCCCCTTGATGCGCAAACAACAAGTAGGGAGGGGGCGTAGGAGTGGATTTGTCGTTCTACGTCGGCAGGGCCCGGCCCCGCGCATACCTCAGCTGCCGTTAGCCCCGACCGGAAACCAGGACGGGACTAAGGAGTGAGGGGCTATGTGGCAAGTTAGGCTCCTGAGCCGCGATGCTCAGGACTCCCCTTGATGCGCAAACAGCAAGTAGGGAAGGGGCGTAGGAGTGGATTTGTCGTTCTACGTCGGTAGGGCCCGGCCCCGCGCATACCTCAACTGCCGTTAGCCCCGACCGGAAACCAGGACGGGACTAAGGAGTGAGGGGCTACATGACCAGTTAGGTTCCTGAGTCGCGACGCTCAAGGGTCCCCCTTGACGCACAAACGAGTCTTCGTACCTTGGCTCTGCTCGGGGGGAGGCGCGCGATGACCACGTCCGAGGGACTTGGCTAGGTGGCATGCGTTTGGGCATAGCCCGGGCACAGCCCCCGTGTCCAGCCCCCTCGCGCGGCACTCCCGAGGGGAGGCATTGCGATCGTACCAGACACTGAGCTCTGGGCTCCCTGAGGTTGATACGGTCGTGGGCCGCCCTCAGTTATTTATCACCAGCACGGAGCATAGCGCTTCCGTATGTGTACGGGCATAACCGCTCCTCGGCAGTGTCGTCAGCCAGCATGGAGCATGGTGCTTCCACTGGTACGTGGGAGGGGTCTCCCCTCCGGGAGGAGCCCCCGGGGTGTGTACAGCCCCGCCATGACATGTGGCTGGCACGGTAGGCCTAGGAGAGGTGTATCTGGGCACCCGTGAACCAGCGCGGGACTCACGAGGCCCTACCTCGAGGTGGGTTGCGCCTAGCTCTGGGCCTTTATCAATGGTGTATTCCTGTAGGGTTGTTAGAATGCAAATGCTCTACGTCTCAGGTCCCGGCCCTCGAGCGAGCTCAGCCGCCGCTGGTATGACAGGTCGCGATGCTGTGGGTCAAGGCCAGGGAGTGAGGGCTGGAGAGCCAGTAAGAGCCGGTGAGTCGCGATGCTCAGGTGCCCCCCTTTTAACACGCAAGCGCTTTGCATGCAAGCGGAAAGGTCCACGATAAGCAGCAGATGATAATCATGAGGACCAGGTTAGGCTCGGAGGAGCGAATTCATATAGGTAGATGCGGAGAAGTAAACGCCACTGGGTCTGGCCCGAGCAGCCTGGGGATAATGCAGCCCGAGGGGCGCCCCAACAAAGCAGATGAAAAACATAAGCAAAACAGATACATGCCGCAGGGATGGACCCATGCGACCAGGGAATGATGCGGCCCTACGGGTGCTCCCAGCTGAAGATAAAACTTGAAAAGATGTCACCTGATACCATTGCAGAGCGAGTGTCAGAGTAGCTGTCGACGCGCGGTGAAGCAGCCAACCCTCACGAGCCCTCGGAGCCCCGAGCCTCGGGAGGCTCTGTGGGTCCGGGCGGCTCCTCGAGGTCCATCTCCATCTCCTGCAGGGACACGTGGTGCCTGGCCACCTGAGCTTCCAGGATGCTCCTCATCAGGCGCTGGTGGGCAGCAGTCGCGTTCGGCAGGCCGAAGGGCATGCACACGTAGCCGTGAGGTGGACCCTCACAGCGCCCCATGCGTGAATGCCAGAGGCGCTCCTGAGACGCGGCTCGATTGAGCCCCGGTATGTCGATGCAGACACGCAGCCCACCATCTTCGCCGGGATGTGGGGCTACAGCGGGTAGGCGACGACTGCCACGCATGACTCTGGACTCCTGTAGCTCCTGAATGTTCCTCGCGATGAACTCCTGGGGTTTTTTCCTTCCTTGCCTTATACCTTCCCGAGGGAAACGTGCCTTGAAGCATGCCTCCAAGTGGTGCCCGAGCGCCTCCCTCGTGACCTTGGCGAGGTCGGTGGCCCTCCAGGAGAGAGCCCCCGAGCCCTGCCCGAGGAGGGCGCTGGGCATGCCTTCCTATGCAACAGAGGGTGGTGCCCCTTGGACAGGCGCTGGTCCTGATGTAACGCCTCCGGAGGGGCCTGCCTCGTGAGTTTTTGGGCCAGGTGAAGCCTTCTTCTTATTAGGAACTGCCTCGGGGAGTCTCCCACTCCTGTGATCTGGGTCTTCGATTGCCGCGGCCTGGAAGGCACGCTCAAGAGAACACACCGCATCCCTTTCCTCGCACAGCACTATGATGATTCCATCGCTTCCTGGCATCTTGAGGACATTGTAGCCATGGTGAGTCACTGCCATGAACTTGGCTAGAGCTGGGTACCCGAGGATGGCATTGTATGGCAAGCAGATGCGAGCGACGTCGAAGTCAATGAGCTCGATGCGGTAATTGTTGCGCTGCCCAAAGGTGACGGGAAGACGAACTTGCCCTATTGGAATAGTGGAACCATCAGTGACTCCTGAGAAAGGCTTGGTTGGCTGAAGCTGATCGTATGGCACTTGGAGATTGTTGAATTTTCGACGGACATGACGTTGAGCCTAGCTCCACCGTCCATGAGGGTCCTGGTGACTTGTACATTGCTGATGACTAGGGAACGAAGCATCAGGAGGACCCTGGCCGTTGCCGCACACTTGAGCTGATCAGCAGAGCTGAACATGATAGCGCACGCAGACCACCTGAGTGGGCGCGTGGCCTCAAGCTTGGGGAGGACTGCATTCACCTCGCGAGCAAATTGCTTGAAGATGCGCTGAGAGGCTGGGGCCTAAGCGCCGCCCAGGATGCAAGCGATTGCGCGCGGCTCCTGGAAGCCCCCAACCCCCTCGTCCTAGTGATGGTCTTCATTCCTCCTTGGCGGTGGTGGCAGAGGAGGGAGGCCTGTGTTGCCTTGACGGCGGTCCTCACGAGGCTGATCCCTCCAACCTCCCTCGTGAGGCTGGTCCTGCCAGCGGTCCTTGCGAGGCCAGTCACGCCACCCTTGGCAAGGGCCACGGTCTTCCCATCATCCTCCACCTCTTACTCCTCCTCGGTCATAGCCCCGGTCGTTGCGGTCAGGGCGTCGGCCGATACGTCCATCTCGCACAGCCCTGAGCTCCTGACATTCAATGGTGTTGTGAGTGTGGAGGTCATGGTACACGCAGTATCGTCTGCCCTTGGATGACTCAGGCTGATCCCTACCTCACTTGGTGTCCGGCTCCGCTGCGAGCACTGCAGCCTCCTTGCGCTTCACGTCCTTGACCTTGGGCTTCTTCTCTTCTAGGTCGACAGCCGGGAGCTCGAGGAGGGAGAGGCGCCCTTCCTCAGCCCTAGCGCACTTGGTAGCCAGGTTGAACAGCTCCAGTGATGTGCATAGGTCTTCATGGATTGCTAGCTCCTCTTTCATCTTGATGTCACACACGCCATCGGAGAAGGATGAAATGATGGCCTCCTCAGTCACCTTGGGAATGTTGAGGCGAGCGTTGTTGAAGCACTGGATGTACTTCTGTAGGGTCTCTCCCGGCTGTTGCTTGATGCGGCGCAGGTCGCTCATAGCCGGCGTCCTATCGCGGGTGCCTTGGAAGTTTGCGATGAAGCGGGTGCGCATCTCATCCCAGGAGGAGATCGTGCCTGGGGCCAGGTTCAGGAGCCAGGTGCGCGCACCGTCCTTGAGTGCCATGGGAAACCAATTCGCCATGACCTTCTCGTCCCCGTTGGCGGCCTCGATGCCCAACTCGTAGAGCTGGAGGAACTCCGCGGGGTCCGCAGTGCCGTCGTAGCACGGAGGCAGGTCTGGCTTGAACTTGCCGGGCCACACGACGCTACACAGCTCAGAGGTGAAAGCGCGGCAGCCTGCAGTGGCCACCGGAGCTCTTTGCTGAGGTGGGGCTTGCTCCTGGGGATTCCCGCGCACCGTTGCCTGGAGCAACGCTGGCTCTTGACATGGCGGTGGAGGGATGCGGTCATGGCGCACCAGTGCTGGGAGCACGCGAGCACCTTCTTGGGGGTGAAGGATCTCTTGGCAGCTCCTTTCTTGTCGCGCAGGCGCCGGACGCGGCAGGTCTCGACCTGGGGCCACGTGCCTTGGAGCCAGGGCGCCTTCTTGGGGAGGAGGTGGGGGAGGCACCTCCTGCTCCTCGCCTCCTGCGCAAGATGGAGGGCGAGGCAGCAAGAGGGACGGCATGGGAGAGCCCCCTGCGGCGCTGACGAGCTCGGTGATGCGGGCGAGCCAGTCCTCGTAGAGGTCGTCGATGGGGCGGTAGTGCAGGAGCTCACGCGCCAGGAGCAGCGAGGCGTGCGTGTCCGTGGGGGTGCGACGGGCGTGGGACGATGAACCGGCAGGAGTGAGCGACAGGGTGGCGGTGCGGCCATCGCGCCGCACCGAAGGATGCAGGGACGAGGCTTGCTGCTCGTTCCCCGCCGGGCCGGTGGCGGCAGGCGACGGAGAACAATGGGGGCGTCCGCCGATGGGTGCCGTCTGGGTGACGCGGGTGGCGAGAGCAGCCCGACGCTCGGCGTGGGCTCGGCGAGCGTCAGCCATTGTCACAACGGAAGATCAGACACGACCAGTGGAAGAAAGATTCTGGCGCACCCCTACCTGGCGCGCCAAATGTCAGATTTCGGGTTCCGGCAGACCCTTGAGGTTCGAACACTAGGGTGCGCACAAAGATCTCTACCCTACCAGCTCACGTCTCGAAGTCTCACAAAGATCTAAGCAAGAAAGATGAGCACACAAGGCACATGAGATCTATACTGGTTCAGGCCACCATTGTGGTGTAATACCCTACTCCAGTGTGTGGTGTGGTGGATTGCCTCAGGGGATGATGATGAATAATACACAGGGAGAACTGCTTCGCGAGGGGCTGTAATTGAGCTGGTGCGATGAACTGCTTGGGTGAGTTCAGTCGCTTCTCTCTCTCTCTCTCTCTCTCTCTCTCTCTCTCTCTCTCTCTCTCTCTCTCTCTCTCGTTGATCTCTCGATGATCTAGATGCCTCTACCCCGTGGGTGGCTAGTCCTATTTATAGGCGGAGGCCCTGGGCCTCTCCCCAAATAATGAGCGGGAAGGGCACCAACAATTGGCCATTTTGAAGGGGAACATCTGGTACATTTATCCTGACTAAAGTTGGTCTTCGGCTGCCAAAGGCTCTGACGGTGACGCCGCCCTGGGCTCCACAATGACCTCCATCCTGTCGTTCTGCTGGTCTTGGTCTTGATGCACTGAAACGGTAACCTTTGCCTGATGCCTTGGCATGTGCTTGCCCCCTTTGCACCGAAAGGGAAACAAGGACACTGCGCAGGCCGACGCCCGCCTGGTCCTCGATCGTCATGGCTTGCGTCACGGGCCCCTTGGGAGGTGCTCTGCCTTGATCTCTCCGCCTCCTCGTGAGCCTGCCTGATTGGGTTGCTCCTGAGGAAGCTTCCTGTCGTCCGCCCCACGAGGCTTGGACCCTCGCGAGGGTCTTGAGCTTGAGATGATGAAGCTAGGCCGCACTGGGCCCCACTTGAGCCACGCCGCAGGCCACAGGAAGGCAAGTCTAGGGACCCCCGTTCCCAGAACGCCGACAGCCGCGCCACTACTTCTAAGCCCATGAGATCACAATTGTCACTCGTTTCCCGTTACAATGGATACTCCGAAAACCTGAGGCTACCGGCATAATAGTGGAGTGGGCTTTGGAGCTATCCAGCTTTGGTTTGAAGTTTGAAAGCACATCAACTATCCAGAGCAGGGCATCGGCAGAGTTTATTGCAGAATGGACGCCACCCCCTGATGTGGAAGTGATAGAAACAGTCATCCCCAGCAAGGAATCGCCCCAAGAATAGATTATGTATTTTGATGGTGCTTTTTCTCTACACGGTGCAGGGGCTGGCGTGTTTCTTGTTGCCCCCTCCGGGGAGCACTTGAAGTACGTCGTCCAAATGCATCTTGCACGGGAAGAAGCAACCAACAATACAACAGAGTATGAAGGGCTCCTTGCCGGGCTCAAGATTGCAGCTGAATTGGGAATTAAGAAGCTGAACATTCGAGGAGATTCACAGCCTGTGGTGAGACAAGTCAACAAAGATTATCAGATTCCATTGATGGAGGCATACGTCGAGGAAGTGAGGAGATTAGAGGAGCACTTTGATGGATTGCAAACAGAGCATGTACCCCATGCGGAAAACAGCATAGCTGATCATCTGTCAAAGTGTGCAGCGTAGAAGCTCCCTGTGGAACCAGGAACTTTTGTTCTCCATCTCACTCAGCCCTCCGTAACCCCAGCAACAATGGCCCAGAAAAGGAGAAAATTGCACACCGGTAAGCCTCTCTCGGTAGAGCCGTCCTCTCCCGGCAGAGACCCTACCGGACCACCCCCTCTAGCCAGGCCCATGGACCCCGTGTACGAGGCATGTTCTCCCACATTAGAGGAGGTGTTGTTAGTCCTTGTTGCTGAGCCCCAGGCTCCAACTTTGGCAAGGCACATTGTCTGCTTCCTCCAAATCGGAGAGCTTCCGGCCGACCAAGACAAAGCTGAAAAAGTAGTCCGGAGGGCCTGTGCATATCAGTTTGTCGATGACACTCTATACAGAAGAAGGCCCAATGGTGTGAAATTGAAGTGCATCTGCCGGGAAGAAGGAAAGGAACTGCTGGCTGAGATACACAAAGGCACGTGCGGCTCCCACATTGGATCAAGGGCATTAGTTGGGAAAACATTCCGGCAAGGATTCTATTGTCCCACAACCCTCCAAGACACGGTCGAGCTAGTCACCAAGTGTGAAGCCTGCTAGTTCCATTCCAAAAAAACCCACCTACCTATCCAAGCTCTTTAGACAATCCCTATCATGGCCACTTTCGGTCTGGCGGCTCGATATCCTCGGCCCCTTCCCCCGAGCAATTGGGGGCTTTGAATTCTTGTTCGTTGCCATCGACAAGTTTACAAAGTGGCCAGAAGTGACTGTCGTGAGAAAGATGACTGCTCAGTCAGCTATCAAGTTCTTGAAAGATCTCGTGTGTCGTTTGGGAGTTCTGGCAAGGATCATCACCGACAACGACACCCATTTCATGAGCCGCGCCTTCATGCAATATGTTCATGCCCTCGGATGCAAGATCTCATTCGCCTCTACGCCATACCCCCCGAGCAATGGACAAGCTAAGAGGGCGAACGTTGAAGTGCTACATGGACTCAAGACAAGAACCTTTGGTACGCTGCAGAAGCACGACAGGAGGTGGATGAAGGAGCTGTCGGTAGTTCTCTGGTCCCTCAGAACAACACTAAACCGAGCTACCGGGCAGACTCCCTTCTCCCTAGTCTATGGGATAGAAGCAGTTATCCCCGTGGAACTCATTTACGGGTCGCCTCGAGTGCTTGCCTATGATGAAGTAGTGCAAGATCAGCATTGGCGTGATGACGCTGTGCTACTCGAGGAGAACCGTCTCTGGGCTGCTACGCGTGCTGGACGCTATCAGCAAGCCCTGCGTCGCTATCATAGCCGCAGGGTTCATGCCCGGTGTTTTGAGGAAGGTGACCTTGTCCTTAGGCGCGTTCAGTCCGCCAAGGGTACAAACAAGTTGTCACCAAAGTGGGAAGGCCCTTATCGAGTAGTACGAGTCATCAGACCTGGCGCAGTCCATCTGGAGACCGAAGATGGCACTCAGTTGCAAAACTCATGAAATATCGAGCATCTCCGCAAGTTCTACCCATAAGGCACGGCTGTCGGGCCCTTCCCGGCAGCCACCCATTTTGTACATGCCTTGCCTCAACTGCATGTAATCCCTTGTACAAAGCCGGGGCAGTGACCCCATGCAAGAGAAAATAAAGAAGCGCTAGCGGGCCCCTGACCAAGACTGCATGCATGCATGAGCACTCGAAGATCACCGCATAAGCATTTCATGAGCATTTGCATATGCATATAGATAGGATCGCATCCTGCATTCATTCTCATCTGCATGAAGATGCGAGTTCTTGCCGTGACCTTGGCTTCAACAAGGAGTTGAGAAGATTGCCCGATACCACGATCCCCAACAAGCCAAACAGATAAGTTCTACCTCTTGTCAGTTCGTGTTATGTAAGCTATAACTTGTGCATTAGAAAACCTCGCCAATCTTTTTAAACTTAGGTGCTCCCATCCCTGACTCGAACGTTGCTTTGGTCAGAATGGTCACAGTGGCCTTTGGTAAAAGGAAGTTGGCGGGGGGCTAGTCCCTTTGTCTGTAACCCGACAGATGTGGCTCTCCGACAGACAAAAAGGGTGTCGGCAAGATAGCCTACCGGGAAAAACTCATTTATTAACATTAAAGGGGCATCTGGCCTCTGCATGGACAATACATGCACGGGTTCCCGACAAGATTTATCTTTTTGACTAACATGCTGATACAAGTACTAGCATTACAGAACACAAACATGGACTCGAGAGATTACATTATTTGAATTAAAATTTGGCAAGTTCCTATAGATTTAAGATTGAAAAAAGATAAGTGCCCCGTGATGCCTTTGCCCCTGTCTATCTCCTTCAGGAAAGTCACAAAGAAGCCGGTGGTGAACCCAGCTAGGATTCGGTGCCTCCCCAGGATCAGGATGGCGCCGCTTCCCAACAAGGAGGAAGAAACCGAAGGGCAGACACGGATGGTGACGCTACCGGAGGACCAGATGGAAGACGCGGAGTCACTGACAAACACCACCCGTCGGAATGGTCGCCCCATTCTTGACGCGTCGTGGGTTGCCACTGCCGTCCGCATCGCCACCATCCAAAGACCTCAGATCGTCAGCCACACCGAATGCCGTGCTCTCTAGCTTACCCCACAGAGAGCATGGTCGTCCCCAACGGCTCTGACGTCAGAAATCACCACACATTTCAAAGTTGTGTACGAAGACGAGAAGCCCTCCTCCACAAACAGAGGATGACGCCTAGAGGAGCCAAATCCTCCCTCACCAATGGCAGACCTCCCTCAAGGCTCTTCCTCAGCGTCGAGTAGGAGCTAAGAACAGGGAGCGACCGACTACCACGCCCCGCGCCCACTGCGGACCTTGGCATGGTGTCATTCGCATCCCCTCCCACCAAAACCAAGGCTACGGGCGGCTCGGCGACAAGTGCGCCAGAGTCGCCACCTCCAGCATTACCGTCGCACCGCCCGAGTATACTCACGACCACAAAAAGTTCTAAGCTAAAGCCCGGGAGCCAGTCCTGGGCTCTCCCATCCAGCATATCCAAGACGAAGCAAGGTAGAGGAGAAGAAGAGTGCGGATGAATGCCTCCACCCCTCCCCTGCTCTTCCTTTTATAGGCAAGCGGGGGGCTGGGGACTGGTTCCGCAACAGGTAACCACCGTCCTCCTCCACCAATTCAAGGAAGCCGGGCCCTCGCCATTATACTCTCTCGCACCACGCACCTCCATTACCTACCCTACGCAATGCATGCAGCATACATGGCTGAGGATAAGGGCGTGGTGGGAAGAGTGAATTGGCAGTTTCTACCCCATGTGTTGAAGTCATTCATGAGCCATTACTAGAGTGGCCCCACCACTATTGGCTTTACACGACTTGCGGTGAAACAGGAAACTGGCCCGAAATCAAGACTAATGAAGAAGAAAAGAAGATCTCAAGAGACCAGCCTCTTCAGCAACTCTGCCTTTGCACTTATTAGGCCCTACCCCGATGACGCTCGGCAGCGTGATCGGGGCAGGCCCGAGGGCTTCTGTCGGTGCAACAAACCCTGGGTCTGTTTCCCTCACTGTGCACAGGCACGGGATCAAGATTGAAGCACCAACCCAAGACAGAGTACAAGAAATCAAGGGATTCGAAGGACCAACAAGCGGATCAAAGGGACCAAGACCAAGCCAAAGAAGCAAGATACCGTCAAGATAAAGGCGTCCTTTGCCGGGCAAGCAAGCCCGGCAAGGGGCGAGGCCACCCCCAGAGGAAGACGACCAAGACATTCCGGCAGGTCCTGCCGGGACTTGCGAAGGCTGAATCACCTCGCCAACCACTCCACCACGACGCACATCGTCGATTAGTGCGGTGTCAAACCATAGAGTGATTAAGTTGCGGCCATTCGCCACATGGCGGCCTCTCCCTACAGGAAAAACCGACAAATGACACCCCTTGATGTAGGGCGGAACCCTAGGGGCCGATCTTTCACGTTTGGAGAGGATACCTACAAGGAACACAAAGAACGCGCGGAGGGGAACGAGGGAAATCACGGGAAAACGCAAGAGAAAACACTCAATCAACACGAATATGATCACACATGTGCTAGATCCAAGAAACACAAAGAGATACATGGTCCAAATCCAACAAAGGACGATACAAGAGGCGGTAGTTCATCTTCGAGAGGAGGTCTTTAATCCACGAGGGATCTTCCCGTAAAGGGGTCTTGAATCCAGGTGGATCTTCTCCGAAGAGGCCGCGGTCTCTCACGAGGAGGAGATCTGTATGGATGAGCAAAGCTCTATCTCAAATGAGCTAATCCTTTGCTAACCCTAAAACATAGGTGGAGGGGGAGTATATATAGTCTAAGGGGCGAAGGGGCACATGGGCTTTCGGCCTGGATACACTGCACGCAGGCAGGAGGGGCCGGACGTCAGGACGATGGGCCGGATGGGCGGGCTTTCCCGAGACGCCGGATGTCCGGGCGTTGGGGCCAGATGTCTGGGCTAGCGAGATCCAGCTTCTGGACATTCTGTAACGGGGCGCTGGATGCCCGGGCTGGGGCCGGATGTCCGGGCTGTCGCGGGGCACCGAATGTCCGGGGTCGGCCGTGTGTCCGGCCCTGTAGAGTCGCATGGCGTCCGTCTCTCTCTGGTCTTCTTCTAGATGGTGGTGCCGGATGTCCGGGCTCCTGTCGGATGTTCAGTTGCTGTAGATGCTGGCACTTCTTCCTTCTCCTTCGTTTGCTTCTGCGCATGCTTGGCCTTGGTCCTTGGGTTCTGCATGGTCTCCTCGGGTGTACCTTAGTATGCACAAGGTCCGCGCTTGAAGTAGCAACCATGTCTCACATGAATGGAAAGGCGAAGCATTTAGGAACGGGTTCACCTTGTGTCCAATGGCGCATAGTCGAGGTCTCATCTTATGTATCCTTGGGGCTTGGGGAGTAGTCGGAGTGTACATGGGGATGAACGTGGGATGCTCCGCATCATCCCCCCCCCTTGGGAAAGATCCCATCTCGGATTGTGATCCTCATCACCATGGAAATGGTTGTCATGGACGGACTTGTAGTTGGACGTAGATGCAGGCATGGTGCAATCCAAGTAGTCCAAGGTGTCTCCGGTATGTGGTACATGCAAAATGAGCAAACACAAAGTACACTTGTGAATACAATGGTTAGCGCACACAAAGTGTCCATCATGTAAGAATGTGTCTGTTTGGCAAGATTGTGCGTGGCAAGGTACAAGATGCTTATCCAAATGATGTAAAATGACATGTAAAGCATTCATGAGAGAAAATTCATTTGAGGCATGCACAAAGGTTTTGTGAATATGATGAATGTGACCATTGTGCAAAAATGATGTCATAATGGGATGGTGCATCAAAAGCATGAACATGGCAATGGATGCTCAATATGATTATGTTGTCATGCAATTGATGATGGGCAATATGATCATGATGTATGAATATGCCATCAAGGAAGGTCACAACAAATTTGCTAAGAAAATGTACAAGCTCATATATCATGGATGACATGTAAATAGATGCAACAAGGCAAGCATAATGTGAGTCAATCCATGCATAGGGTGCAAACTTGTGGTGAGTATGATATGTCCATCGCGCATCACATGAGGAAGCACAATCAACAAATATGGAGGTGGTGGTACAAAAAGTCAAAGGAGAGTTGATGTACCAAAGCTCGATGTCGTCGCATGAGTGGAAATCCGAAGGTGCATCCAATAAGTGCAAGCGCTCCTCAATGTGAAGGTCCATAGAGCCAATCTCCAATGTTGCTCCTCTGTTCGCGAGATGTATCATGTAGACAACAAGAAGGAAACAACAATGAAACAGTGACCCATCCGATATGCAAACTTGAGGATGGCTCAAAGGGAAGGAGTTCACCTTTATGAGGATGTCAAAAATGTTGGTGTTGCACATCATGTATGCCTTCACACGACCAAGTTGTCTTGTGATGGTGCCTCCTTGAGAATCCCTCAAAATGAAAGAACATGACAAATACTTGGAAAAACAAATGAGGTTAGTGCAAATGCAACACCTATCATTCGTGTGGTAAGATACCCAACAAGTGTATTCATCATGCTCATCATAAGAAAGTACAAGGGAGCATTTCATAGTATGGAGGCATATGATGCAAGAACAACCAAATACAATAGGCTCAAGTAAACAAGCATGCATCACAAGTAAAGTGACAAAGTCTCCAAGATCAAGAAGCATAGTATGGTTGCACTCAATACAAGTGGATATGAGAGAGGCAACTAATCGATACAAGAGACAATGAACAAGATATATCATGTGAGATGCATGAGCATATATGTCATCAACCCAAGAAAGCAAGTAATAGTGGAACATGGGTGATGCAACATAGCAAGCAATCATAGCGATCAAGTCAAGCATGCTAGTAGTGCGAATATGCAACATACTAGAAGGAATCATGGCAAGCATGTCATGTGTGCGAATAGTGGGCATGAATAATTCACATGACATAGCACAATCATGAATGCAAGATATGAGAAAAGTAGGTTCATGGTGTTGGCAAGAAGTCCTATGTAAATAGCAATGGAACATCATGACTTTCCCAACACAAGAATCAACAATAGCATGTGGCACATGGTAAACATGGCAATAGAAATAAGTATCTCCACCAAGCATGCAAATACTCATAGAAGTAGCATAATGGTGAATCATGGGTAGATGCAAACAAGGGTCACAATTGCATGGTAAAATCATGTAAAGAGGCATAACATGCAAAGTGAACACGATAGTATGGGCATAAAGGGACAAGTGATATATATCCCATAGCCGTGTGAGAGCCAAGTAAAAGTGATGTGCATAGTCCTTGCGTGAAGGGAATGGTGGTAAGGATAGTCCACGGGATCCCAAGTCATTGTTGCTCTCAAGAGCTCGTTTCGTCAACTCTTGGGATTGAGAGGTTGACGAGTATATGTGAGTACCTACACAAAACAAAAATGAAGGGAAAATTGTGTGTGTGTGGTATATGTACACATCATCCATCATGATGCGCACGTGCTTGTATTGGTTAGCACTAAATAGCCAATGCTCAAATAAATGAGATGTGTGATATAGAAACATGCCATCCATCATGAGAGGTTTGTTATTATGTATGTAATAATGGAGACTCAAAGGATGTAATGCATCATGAGAAATGTTTAGAGCATTGTCATTCATGGAATGCATATGGTGCACGCAGTTATGGGAATCATGCAAATTTTGAAATGCGTCAAGATCTCCTAATATGTATGAGGAAACTATGGGGGTATCTTCATGAGCATTAGTAGAAGCATCACATGGAGAATATTGACAACATCCAAAACAAAGCATGTTTGGTTTTATGTGATCATGGCATGGCATAATAGATGAATTGCGCAAATCATGTAAAGGAAGCATGGCAATATCATCACATGAAAAACAAAAGGCAATGACCATCATCTTGTCATCTATTCCATAAGTGGAAATGGGATTGATTTTAATGGGGCATGCATAGTTACTATGTTGAGATTGAAATGATGTAATATGGGAGTTCTCACTCATAGCATATGACAAGTTTAAAGGATTATCAAACATGATGTGACCAAAAGAATTTTCACATGATATCCTATGGAGCATAGCATCACAACTAGGCAACTCAACATGCTCATTATCATATTCATCATAAATAGGTAAGTCAAGGCATTAAGAAGTCTCACTAGCATGAACCACGGGAATTGGTGGGTCAACATCATGGGAGCAATAAATGTCAAGAGAGTCCACTAGTGGGACAAGAGAAGCACCATCACCTATGTTACCTTTAGAGCGTCGCTCATGTGTTGTAGGTGAGGTGTCGAAGATCCACTCGTTGTCATGTTCATCTTGATGGAACCATGTGGGGGGTGTATCATCGTCCACCATGGCCATCGGTTTTCCCATTGGAGGGATGGACTCGTCGAGGATAGGCGTGTCGTCATGTAGGAGACCTAGCACCAAAGAAGAAAACACACTAGGAGTAGAGGTTAAGTTGTTAGAAATCATAGTGGCCTCACGTGTCGTCTCAAGTACCTCACTCACTAAGTATTGTGGCTCACTCATTTCCTCAAGGATGCTCTCACTCATATGGTTGGTGGAGTCACTCAAATGGCGCTCAACCTCACATAGGATGTGTGGCATGATCTCATGTGTGGGGCTAGTGGTGGTCACTCTCATCCTCTCAAAGGAAATGCTCTCAATGTCACATATGGTAGAGTCACTCATCTCACTCATGGTGTGGTGGCTCTCCTCACATGACAAATGGGGCATCTCAACATATGTGGGTGTCAGAGAGATGTAGGTGCAAATGTCTCCATGCGCGGTCGCGTAGCTTGACTCAGAGTATGAGTCCAATATGGGCGCCGCCTTCATGTTGTTGAAGAGGTTCCCGCTTGTCGCCGTGGTCGAAGGGGATGGCCCTTGCTCGACCGTCTTGTCGTCGTCTTGTTGTAGGAGGCCCATATGATGTGGCACCTCATAGCTTGTCTCTATGACCAAAGGGAATTTCCCATGCTCGGCCATCTTCCTTGAGGGGCTTCCGAAGATGGAAGTGTCACCCTCGCTTGTAGGTGGTCGCCTTGAACTTGATGAAGTCGTTGTAGGCGTACTCGTGGGGAGTAGGCGAAGATGCCTTGATAGCACTTGGCGAAGATGCCAAAGTGGTGGTGGTAGCCGTAGCTCCGTCTTGGTGGTGCTCGTCTCGCGGTCTTCTTTTGTGCTCATGAAGCTTGGACTTGGCGTGAAGTAGGGCTTGTTGGGACTTGTGCATTTGCGCTTGTGGAGCATCTTCATGATGATGATGTCGTTGTCGTGCTTGAGCTCGATAGCGTTCGTCGTCGTCGTGCACATGTTGTTTGGAGGTGACTTGCGCTTCATGACGATGTGAATCACGAATGTGATGGTGGTCGCCATGTAGATGTGGACGAGGACAATTTTCACTTGCATCGTTTTCGCACTCCGAAGACTTGTGGCTTGAATGTCGCCGCCTTGAAGATGACGAAGGGGAAGAAGACTTGATCAAGGCTCTAATCTCCTCCATCCTTGCATCTTGCTCCTCTTTATGTGTGGAAAGCTTCTTATCGATGTAGTCCCTTTTCCTTGCTTCGGAGTGACGAATGTCGATGAAGATATTCTTGATGCGCTCTCGCAATCGTGATTGTGCGCCTTGCATTTATCGTTGTAGATCGAAGATAGACACTTTGGAGATTTAGTTGTTCACGCCATCGTTGTTGTCGTAGACCGGAGATGAAATGCCTTGCCTATCCATCACAAGACTCGAGCAAATATGAGTGGGAGAAAGAGAAGAACTATACCAAATGTACCTTGACCAATGTTGAAGATGGATCAATGATCACTCAAATGTGTAACAAGGAAATAGCACAATTGGTACCAATTCTTGTCGGTTCTCACACCTACACAAGTAAGGCTTTGGGTGGAGCTCGGTGAGGATAGTGGCACAAAAATTTGATGCAAAATGTTAGCAAGAGTCAATAATGTTGAAAGAGATCCACAAATTCGCAAGCGAAACAAGTAGACCAATAGCAATGAAAGGTACATGGAAACACACACACGGATAGATAAATGGGGTCGTGCAACCAAGGAATGAGCACAAAATGTGGAATCCACGGAAGACGTTCGTCTTGCACAACTCAAGAGAGACACTAGCACGATTGCTCAATTGGCACATACGACACTTGTGCACAACCTATAAGATGCAAAATATATGGACTTTTATCCCAAGTATGCTATGTATGTATGGTTCCCGGTGTTTCCCTCAAGATGATCCAAGATGATCGGATATGACAATCTTATATGCAATGTGGTATGATGCTATGGCACTTGCTTACAAGCTTCTTTGCTCTCTCGTTTTCTTTGCTTAAAAGCTTATTCTTTTTTTTGTATGGCCACTTTTGCACAATGCACAAACCAAGATAGCAATTGTGTATATGCGGGAACAAACTTGTGACACAAGATATGATACCAATATATGCACCACGATGATATGGTATGTATGCTATGGGAAGTATGATCACTAATGTGCACAAGTAACGTTGCCGGCAATACTCAAATGGCTAGTCTCGATAGGCAAGTGACGCAAAATGGGCTAGGGGTTAACAATGCAATCGCAAGGGGAATATACAATGGAGGGATACCACGATACCAAGATGATATGGAGGTTACCGTCTAGGGTTTCTCGTATGTACGCCACGGACAGATAATGGTGAAGTTGTCAAAGTCGATGACGACCTCGAGGTGATGATGAGAGGCGGTGTTGTCGATGTCGATCCGTTCCTAGTTAGCCAAAACACCCTAGGAAACGGAAAAACTGCAAACTCAAAATCTCAAACGTCAAATGTCAAAATGGTGGTAGCAGAAAGCGGTGGTGGTTTGCACTTGGCAATGCGGTTGTGGAATGACGGGCTCTACACGTGTCGAAGTTGAAGTTTCCGTCCCTAAGTAGCCTAAACACCTTAGGAGACACAAGCCACAACTCAAACAAGCTCAAACAAAATTGGGTTAAATTGGGTTGTCGGAAGTGTATGGTGGGCACGTCTATGTGGAAGTGGTGGTGGTGGTTGATGAAGAAGCAACCGTCCCTAAGCCGTCGAAACACCTTAGGAGACTCAAATCACTACTCAAGCAACCACTAAAGCTATATGGAACAAAATGGGTTAGGTTGCGGAAGTCAGTGGTGGTAATGCGGATGATATGGTGGAGGACCTAGGCAAACTTGCCAAAAATTCCAAAAATTTGATGGAGTCAAATGGTGTTGGTGGTATTTTTGTGGGATGGGGGATGTCAATAGCTTCAAAACAAGCTAAAGAACGTCAAAATCAGACTCCGGATGAATTAGTTATGGTCAAAACGGTGAAACGGGAAAAGTTGAAATGACAACGGGCGGACATCCGGGGGTTTGGCCGGATGTCCGGGACCTAATGTCCAGAACCTTGTGCAAAAATGCACTCCAGGAGCCGGATGTCCGGGCGAATGGCCGGATATCCGAGGTGGCCAGATGTCCGGGCTCCAAATCCGAGGATGAACTCGAGGAACTCAATTTTGGGGAAGAAATTGATGGTTTCGAGGGCAAAATTTGATGGATTTCATGGATGGAAGGTGGGGAAACTTGGGAAGATGCTAGATCCACTTGAAACCAAGCAAATCCATGGATCAAAATCAACAAAACATCATCAAACCAACAAATCACAAAAAATTGGGGCTATTTTTGGTGGGGATTTTTGAATTTAGGGAAGAACACAACAAAATCAAGCTAGAAAACACGGTGTAGGGGCTCCAAAAACGTGATCAATGTGGCTCATGATACCAAGATGATGTAGGGAGGAACCCTAGGGGCCAATCTTTCACGTTTGGAGAGGATCCCTACGAGGAACATAAAGAACGCGCGGAGGGGAACGAGGGAAATCACGGGGAAACGCAAGAGAAAACACTCAACCAACACGAATATGATCACACATGTGCTAGATCCAAGAAACACAAACAGATACACGGTGCAAATCCAACAAAGGACGATACAAGAGGCAGTAGTTCATCTCCGAGAGGAGGTCTTGAATCCACGAGGGATCTTCCCGTAAAGGAGTCTTGAATCCAGGTGGATCTTCTCCGAAGAGGCCGCGGTCTCTCACGAGGAGGAGATCCGTATGGATGAGCAAAGCTCTATCTCAAATGAGCTAATCCTTTGCTAACCCTAAAATGTAGGTGGAGGGGGGGTATATATAGTCTAAGGGGCGAAGGGGTACATGGGCTTTCGGCCCCGATACACTGCACGCAGGCATGAGGGGCCGGACATCCGGGCGACGGGCCGGATGTCCGGGCTTTCCCGAGACGCCGGATGTCCGGGCGTTGGGGCCAAATGTCTGGGCTGGCGAGATCCAGCTTCTGGACGTTCTGTGATGGGGTGCCGGATGTCCGGGCTGGGGCCAGATGTCCGGGGGTCGGCCGGATGTCCGGCCGCTGTAGAGTCGCCTAGCGTCCGTCTCTCTCTGGTCTTCTTCTGGATGGTGGCGCCGGATGTCCGGGCTCCTGCCGGATGTCCGGTCACTGTAGCTGCTAGCACTTCTTCCTTCTCCTTCCTTTGCTTCTGCGCACGCTTGGCCTTGGTCCTTGGGTTCTCCAGGGTCTCCTCGGGTGTACCTGAGTATGCACAAGGTCCGCGCTTGAAGTAGCAACCATGTCTCACACGAATGGAAAGGGGAAGCATTTGGGAACGCGTTCACCTTGTGTCCGATGGTGCATAGTCGAGGTCTCATCTTATGTATCCTTGGGGCTTGGGGAGTAGTCGTAGTGTACATGGGGATGAACGTGGGATGCTCCGCATCACCTGTCCCGTGACGTTTCAAACAAGCAGGTGTGGAGCTGGCAAGATAACCCGGCAAGCCTTGTCGAACAACCAACGATGTGACGTTGAGTGGTGCATTAAATGCGCTTTGTCAGCCCATAGAGTTAGGTATGATAGCACTATTTGCAATCATATCAATGCATATTGACTACTTTGCCATTGTGGTGACCCCTTGATCTATAAAAGGAGGCCCTTGGCAACCGTAGACGGGGTTAGAGGGTTGGATAACCCACACCCCCATACGCGCGTAATCACTGCCGCCCTGAGGAAACTCTTGTCGGGCAAGTGTACTATGCTCTACCACCACATTTACACCATCAATCCACCAAAAGTAGGAGTAGGGTTTTACGCCTCGCGGCGGCCCGAACCTGGGTAAAACTGCACGTGTGATCTCTGTTGTGTTGCCTCACGCTCCTCTACTCTTTGTGCAATGTGACTCCCCCTGCCGAACCAGAAAGGGGCCTCCTAGTCCCATAGGTGGCTGTGGTTTCTGGCAACAACCCCCTAGGCGCAAATATGAGGATCAATATTGGCAAAGTGAGAATTTCAATGCAACATATTCAT
Organism: Triticum dicoccoides; assembly: GCF_002162155.2. NCBI lineage: Eukaryota > Viridiplantae > Streptophyta > Magnoliopsida > Poales > Poaceae > Triticum > Triticum dicoccoides. Next base: position 175,256,860 of record NC_041387.1, on the reverse strand, counting down.
ATCCTTATTTTGGGCCGCCAATGCCAATACCGTGGATGCCTCCCTATGCTCATGTAGATCCATATCCATCATGGGACATGTATGATACAAGGGCACATTCTCCACCTTATTTTAGACCATCTCACCCATATTATGCAGCTCTGAGAAGATCAACATTTGAACAATCACATGTTAAAGACCGTTTCAATCATAAGGAATTGGTCTGGACCCCATAGACGAAGAAATACGTGGTCAAGCAAGTATACCGGGTCAAGAAAGATGGTCGTAAGTGTGCTACTTCAGATTTGATCTCAAATAACAAAGTGCCAATTAAAGTGTTGAAATTGGCTACAAAAGGCAAAGAAGTGGAGCAACCGATTGATAAAAATAAAAGTGCCAAATCTAAAGAAAAGAAGTTGAGGGTGCACAAGCCAAAAAAGATTTGTCATTGGTCAAAACAGAATCACAGCCGAAATGCCCACTTGGCTTATTGTATTGGCAAAAGAAGGAATTACAAAATCTTAGTGCACAAGAGCTGAAAAAGAAGAACATGGCATGGATTCCCAAGAGGATCAATCAAAAGAAAAATGATGTGCATGCTTCTATTGTAACAAGTACAATAAAAGTGAAGAAAGAGAAGGATGGAAGCAACAAATAATTAAGCCAAAGGTGTGCATCACAACATCAAAATCTTCGGTTAGCACATCATCCATTTTCTTCAACCATGCCATTGATGCCTTTGCCATGGAATTCATCCCCAAGTATGATCAATTACCCTCCATGGATTTATTTTTGATCCATGGATGCAACATCATTTTTGATATCATGAGAGGGTATTACCAAATCACTATACATTTAGTTAGTTACATTTTCGTTGCTAATACAAAGGGGACAAAATATTTTATTGTTATTTCATTTGTTTTTTTCGGCTATTCATGCTTTTGTGGGTGAATTCTACATGGACCTCATGGTAATGGCCGATATTAATCTATCATCCTAAGAATATATCTAAGAATGGCCGGTGTGGTATTCTAACATCGTCCTTAGTTTGAGTAGAGTTTGAGATAAGTGCTTGCATAGAAATTTGTCAAATTGATGGCATTGAAGATATAATGCATAGACCAATTCACCAGAACTGCAAAGTGGACTTACGTTTTGATTGGGTGTGCATTGCCTTATTAGTTTTTGGAATTTACGTAAAGCCAAATCATGGTTGATTTTATTATTGAGCATCATATTGACATCATGCATAATAATGATTTTAGCTTTATCTCTCTAGTACCATGGTGATTATATATTGAAGGTTAAATTTGTAGCCATGGCCAAGGTGTTGGTGTTGTTTATATATCTCCTTATGGTGCTATTCTGTGAAGCCTCATGCCGCTTAAAATATATATGCACAAATGATCAAAGCCGAATATGCATTGTTATTTGGATTGGAGATTTTCCTTGCTATAGGTGATTTACATAGTGAAGCTTTTGGTGATTCCTTATTAGCATAGTGCAACAAATATCCAAGGGCTATCAATGTTTTGACGAACCACTTTTAGTTTGTCTTGAGATATGTCTAGACGTAAAATTTACCTTGGGTTGTTTTAATATTCGTCATATATCTAGACACGACAATCGGAGAGAGTTGGCATAGCAAGCATCCGGCTACCATGTTGGTCATGGTGTATTGCACATCTATCAATAGCCGATGCTTATTCTTGCCAACATAGGCAAGTCCGAATTGGAGTTCACCACCTTGGCCACTAATAAAACTTTTATGCAGGCGAAGCAAGGATTGGAGGAGGTTTATTCTTACTTATTTGCAAAAGCCTAGCGAAAGGGTCAATAATATGTTCATAGGGTGGCTTTGAGATACATATCTATGGAACCATATCACCGGATTGTTATAGAAGTTGGGAAGTTTTCACCCAAGTTTGCATCAAGAGATTTAAACAAGTAATGGCCGATATAACTTATCATGCTAAAATCATATAAATGGTCGATGGAGTGTTGACATCGTCCTTAGAACCAGCATGGAAGAAGTTATTTTTCGGCACGCTAGCTTTGCCGAAAAACAGGGGGCACGTGTTAATGCTCGAAAGTGGCACAATCATATAGAGTAGCTTTACATTATATCAAGACTAATTCAAACTTATGATTGGAGGTCACCTCCGTATGGCTCTCTTTAAGAAGATCGAGATGGATATGAACATGGTATAAAACAAAGCTCTTATGCGATAGTTATGACAAGTTCAGAGATGCTCATTTTGACACCAGATTAAAGAATGGCATGAAAGTAAATTAAGGTGGCCTCTGCTAGAAAGTGTTTCAACATGAAAGTTGGGCGCATCGTTGAAGCGGTCGATTTTGATATAAAAATTATCTCAATACGATATCATATGCAAAATTTAGAGCCATTCTAATGCAGCCCTGCCAGGAGGCTACATATGGCACGCCCCACGAGACATGATGTCTGATGGGTAGCGCCACCACCCGACTGTCTTGCACGAGCAATTTGGCCCTACAGATGGCCCCAAATAGAAAAATGTTCAACATGAAAGTTGTTCATCTCGTTGAAACGGTTAAATTTGTTTTTGGGCACATCTTCATCCGAGGTCGTTTGTGCCTGTGAGAGTCAAAAACCAAACTAATGTCCCAGACTTACCTAAATCCGAGTTCGGTCAATTTTGGAAAGATTTGGATGTGATTTGAAGTCCTTTTCTTGTACATGAAATCCATCCTCCTCTTATATTGACAAGAGGTGACGGCCGATTGAACAGCACACCATCGATCAATCCATCTACCACTTTTTACCTTTACCTTTATCTCTTCGCCTTGTTCTCTTCTTCCTTGTTCTTCACTCGTTCTTGTTATTGCAGGGCGAGGATCCACGAGGCCATAGGGGCGATCAGGTCGACCTATGGCAGGCCATAGCCGCCGCGCACCCTGACGGGGTCCCTCCCTGGCATATGGGGTTTCGGGTCTTCAAAAGCACCCGCCGGATTGCCTGCATACCGCGCTTCCGGACGGGTCTCCTTCGACGTGAGCTCCAGTGCATCACCCTTGGTGTTGGAGGTACACGGTGACATGTTCATATGCGAACAGAGGTGAGCTTTGCTAAAGGTGCAGCAGCGGCAGACACTAGATTCTAGTAGTCCAGCTCATTGGTATGCTCCTCCTCCTCTGCCTCTTACTGAGCGTGCTCGGCAGAGGAGAGGCTGCTGGAAGTAGTCCAAAGCCCCTCCGTAGTAGTAGTATTTAGGGGCTATTTTGTTCAGTTCATATGAATATAGATATGGATGAACTATACAACGTACTTAAAATTAGCTAGTATGTATAGTTGATCTAGCTATTTCACTACGTGGTTGGCAACAATTGGGGAAAAGTTTGGTCGGTTCAACTATCGAGTTGAACTATTTATATAAAGAACGACTGATTAATCTATTAATGAAATCTATGCTTACTGAATTTCAGTTCCAAAATTAGATAGTGCTAGTTATTTTTAGCTGCAAATTTTGAGAAATGGCAGTGTTATAAAGTTCACAAAGGGCAATGTTACTAGATCGATAAATGTCAATCTTTCCAGTTTGACAAATGGAAATATGCCTAATATGATAGATGCAAATCTTATCAAATTGTTTGTACATTGTTGCACACGGGTCATCATAAAAAATCGTTTGCGATGAAGGGATGTACAAATCCTTCATGCCAGACTTTCTGTTGGCTTAGTGGCAAAGGAACGATAGCTCTCGCTTTGCATACCGTGTTCAATTTGAAGTTTGCGATGAATAGATGCACAAATCCCGCGTGGAAAATTTTCCACTTGCTTACTGGGGAAGGACTATAGCTCTCGCTTTGCATACGGGTGTTCTATCTAAAACATTCGCGATGAAGAGATGCCCAAATCCCGCGTGGCATATTTTCCCTTGGCTTACTAGGGAAGCTCCCAGTTTACATACGGGTATTCTATCTAAAACGTTTGCGATGATTGTTTTAAATTTACAAAACATTGATGTTTTTTCAAATTGTTTGACAAGTCTGTACATTCAAATGAAAAAACACATGTGACTTTATATTCATACGATCGAGATACAATATTAAACCCAAAAAAACTAATTTCAGCGGTGGAGGAGGCGGTGTGCTGTGCCAGCATTGTCATTGTCGTCATATGGGACGCCATTGTTGAAGTCTTCAAGCCAGCCCAAAATGTTCTTGACTAGGAAATCAAAGACCCTGTCGTCACGCAATCGATAGGTGGGGCATGGGAGGACGGTGACCCGCGGCGCTGAGAGGTAGCGGTCTACGACAGCGTCCCATGATGCTGACGAGGGCACATGCACATGCACGTGCGCGACGGGTGTTGGCAATCACACAGGGACAGGCGCCGCGGTGGGTGCAGGGGCGCGCACGGGCACATGTAGGACCGATGGTGCTAGCATGTACACGAGCTCATGTGGGTCCACGCGGAACTCGCTGACGACCGCGGCTTCCAGCGCTGCAATAGTGCTCAGTGACCATCCCGTCAATGCTAGGGGAAGGTCGTTGGCACGGCCACGGGGATGGGAGCTGGGACGGGCTCGGGGCAGCATCCTCCTAGGCCAACTTGTTTAGGGCGATTGATACGTCTCTAACGTATATATAATTTTTGATTGTTCCATGCTATTTGTGCCTAGTGGGTTGTTCCACGCAGCGAAACTTTTTGTGGATGTTTTGGGCTGGAAGACATCCAGTGGGCTAAGAACGCACCTGAGGGGAGCTCCGAGGGGAGCACAACCCACCAGGGCGCGCCTGGGGTCCCAGGCGCGCCTCGGTGGGTTGTGCCGTCCTCGTTCGCCTTCCGCACCGCCTCTTTGCTCTATAAATACCCCAATATTCCAGAAACCATAGGGGAGTCGAAAAAAAATCAATTCTAGCCGCCTCAGAGTCCAGAAACACCAGATCCAATCTAGAAACCATCTCGGAGGGGTGCATCATGTCCATTGGTGCCTCTCCGATGTCGCGTGAGTACTTCTTTTTAGACCTACAGGTCCGTAGTTAGTAGCTAGATAGCTTCCTCTCTCTCTCTCTCTCTCTCTCTCGATTATCAATACAATGGTCTCTTGGAGATCCATATGATGTAAGTCTTTTTGTGGTGTGTTTGTTGGGATCCGATGAACTTTGAGTTTATGATCAGATCTATATTTTTATCCATGAAAGTTAATTGAGTCTTCTCTTGATCTCTTATATGCATGGTTGATTATAGCTTTGTATTTCTTCTCTGATATTTGGGTTTTGTTTGGTCAACTTGATCTATTTGTCTTGCAATGGAAGAGGTGCTTTGTGATGGGTTCGATCTTATGATGCTTGATCCCAGGGACAGAAAGGGAAACAACACGTATGTATCATTGTTATTAAGGATAACAAGATGGGGTCTATTTCTACATAAATAGATCTTGTGTACATCATGTCATCATTCTTATTGCATTACTCTGTTTTCCCATGAACTTAATACACTAGATGCATGCTGGATAGCAGTCGATGTGTGGAGTAATACTAGTACATGCAGGCAGGAGTCGGTCTACCAATCCTGGATGTGATGCCTATATAATGATCATTGCCTGGATACTGTCATGATTATTTTAAATTCTATCAATTGCCCAACAGTAATTTTTTTCCCCACCGTTTGCTATTTTTTCTGAGAGAAGCCACTAGTGAAATCTACGGCCCCCGGGTCTCTTTTCATCATATTTACCTTTGTGATATATTTTCCTTTCCATTTATTTTCAGATCTATTAAACCAAAAAATACAAAAATACCTTGTTGCAATTTATTTGTTCCGCGATCTATTTATCCTATCTACCACTTTTATCTCACGTTATTTGCCTATCTTGAGGCGCCGTACCTGAAAGGGATTGACGACCCGTTTAACACGTTGGGTTGCGAGTATTTGTTATTTGTGTGCAGGTGTTGTTTACGTGGTGTGAGGAGGTTCTCCTACTAGTTCGATAACCTTGGACTCATCACTGAGGGAAATACCTACCGTCTCTATACTTCATCATCCCTTCCTCTTTGGGGAAATACCGATGTAGTTCTAGCAGACATCAAAAGGAATTTTTGGCGTTATTACCGGGGAGGATCTTCAACATCAACCAGGTTCCTAATCAAAAATCTCATCTCCTCGCAATTTACATTATTTGTCATTTGCCTCTCGTTTTCCTCTCCCCCCACTTCACAAAAAATAGACTTTTTCGCCGTCTTTTTCGTTCACCGTTTTCTCGTCAGATCTGTTTTTGAGTGCAATCTTGTTGTGAAGTCATCATGACTCAAGAGAACACAAAGTTGTGTGATTTCTCAAATACCAACAACATTGATTTTATTAGCACTCCCATTGCTCCTCCCGCCACTAGTGCGGAGTCTTCTGATATTAATACTGCTTTGCTGAATCTTGTCATGAAAGATCAATTTGTCGGTACTCCTAATGAGGGTGTCGCATCCCATCTTAACACATTCGTGGAATTATGCGATATGAAAAAGAAAAAAGATGTGGCTAATGATGTTGTGAAGTTGAAATTATTTCCATTTTCTTTGCGAGATCGTGCAAAAAATTGGTTTTCTTCTTTGCCTCGCAATAGTATCGATTCTTGGAACAAGTGCAAAGATGCTTTTATTACTAAGTATTTTCTGCCTGCAAAAATTATTTTCCTTAGAAGCCAGATCATGAATTTCAAGCAACTTGAACATGATCATGTTGCATAATCTTGGGAAAGGATGAAATTGATGCTAAGGAATTGCCCAACTCATGGGTTAAATCTTTGGATGATCATACAAAATTTTTATGCGGGATTGAATTTTGTTTCTCATAATCTTTTAGATTCCAACGCTGGGGCTACTTTTATGGAAATTACTTTGGGTGAAGCTACTAAATTGCTAGACAATATTATGGCCAATAACTCACAATGGCATACTGAAATAGCTCCTACTACTAGAAAAGTCAATTCAGTAGAAGAAATAAATTATTTGAGTGAAAAAGTTGATGCTCTTATGAAGTTGGTTGCTAATAAAAGTGCTCCTATTGATTTTAATGATGTTCCTTTGTCTACTTTGATTGAGCAAAATAGTGATGCCATATATGTGAATTTTATTTCGCGAAACAATTTCAATAACAATGCTTATAGAGGTAATTTTAATCCTAGCCCTTTTCCTAGTAATTCCTCTAATAATTATGGTAATCCTACTTATAATAATAGTAATAATAATAGAAACACCTCTGATCTAGAGAACAATATTAAAGAATTTATCAATACTCAAAAAGCTTTCAATACTTCGATAAAAAAAGTTGAATAAAATTGATGATTTGTCTAGAAGTATTGATAGAATTTCTCATGATGTAGAAACTCTCAAGATGAAAATTTGTGTGCCTAAATTTGAAGAATCAATTAAAGCTCTTTATGTTTCTATGGATGAAAGTAAGATAAGAACCGCTATGCTTAGTGCTAAAAGAGAATTTTTAGAAAGAGCGTTTTCTAGTGATTACTTTCATAAAAGTGATGAAGATCTTAAAATGATTGGTGTTTCTTCTATTGATTCTTTGTTTAGTAAAATTAAGATTCATGAAAAAGGGACTGGATAAGAGTCAACTTTAGTTAGAAGGCGTCCCTATGATTCAGAGGGTGAAAATCTTGTTGAAAAATTTGATTAAAGTGGGTTTGGAGAGGTCAAGACTTTAACTAGTGATGTGCCCACTATTTTGGGTTACAAAGACTTTAATTATGATAGTTTCTCTTTGGTTGATTGTATTTCTTTGTTGCAATCCATGATAAATTCACCCCATGCTTATGAACAAAATAAAGCTTTTACTAAACATATTGTTGATGCTATGATGAAAGCTTTTGAAGAAAAGTTGGAATTAGAAGTTTCAATTCCTAGAAAATTGCATGATGAGTGGGAACCTATTATCAAAGTCAAGATTAAAAATTATGAGTGCTTTGCTTTATGTGACTTGGGTGCTAGTGTTTCTATAATTCTGAAATCTTTATGTGATGTGCTTGGTCTTACCAATATTAAAGAATGCTCTTTAAATTTGCACTTGGCGGATTCTGCTATTAAAAAGCCTATGGGAAGAATTAATGATGTTCCTATTCTTTCAAATATGAATTATGTGCCCATATATTTTATTGTTCTTGATATTCATTGCAATCCGCCTTGTCCAATCGTACTTGGTAGACCGTTTTTACGTACTATTGGTGCCGTGATTGATATGAAAGAAGGCAATGTTAAATTTGAATTTCCACTAAGGAATGGAATGGAACACTTCCCTAGAACAATAATTAGGCCACCATATGAATCAATAATGAGGGCATCATATGGATCAAGAACTAAGGATGACAAAACTTAGATCCTACGTGTTATGCCTAGCTAGGAGCGTAAAACGATAGCGCTTGTTGGGAGGCAACCCAACTTGTATCTTTTTGCTTTTTGATTTTCTTGATGTTTTCAATAAATTACACAATTATACTCTGTTTAGATTTGTTTTTGTGGTTTAAATTAGTGTTTGTGCCAAGCAAGGCCTTTGGATGATTTGGGTGAGAGTTGATTTGATCTTGCTGAAAAATAGAAACTTTTGTGCTCACGAAATTATTCTTCATTCTTAACAAAGAGTGATTTTGAGTTGATTATTTTTGCATAAGCTTAATAAACAAATTGCTCACATCATACTAATTTTTTCATAATTGTTGGAGTTACATAAGTATTCTAAATATCTAGATTGCTACAGACTGTTCTGTTTTTGACAGATTCTGTTTTCTTTCCGTTGTGTGCTTGTTTTGATGATTCTATGGTTTTGTTTGATGAGTTTTTAACATAGAAAAGTTGGAATACAGTAGATATAATGCAAAACTAAAATATGAATAGGTTTGCAACAGTACTTATAGTGGTGGTTTGCTTTCTTATACTAACGGATCTCATGAAGGTTTTGTTGAGTTTTGTGGGATTGAAGTTTTCAAGTTTTGGGTGATCTTACGATGGATGAAGGAATAAGGATTAGCAAAAGGCTAAGCTTGGGGATTCCCGAGGCACCCCAAGATAATATTCAAAGAAGTAGCAAGCATCTAAGCTTGGGGATGCCCCCGAGTGGCATCCCCGCTTTCTTCTAACAACCATTGGTATTTTACTTGAAGCTATATTTTTATTTGTCACATAATATGAGTTTTGCTTGGAGCGTCTTGTATGATATGAGTCTTTGCTTGTTTTTCTTTGTATTTTAAGTCTTGAATCCTTGCTGACACACCTTTTTGAGAGAGCCAAAAATTATGCTATGCTTGCTCCTATGCTTCACTTAAATTTTTAGAGCCATGGATTTGCTCTAGTGCTTCACTTATATCTTTTTGAGCATGGTGTGCTTTGTTATTTTTGAAGAAATGCTCTCATACTTCACTTATATTTACTTGGGAGTTAGTAAAAAAATTTAAGAAATTCTCTCTTGCTTCACTTAGATTATTTTGAGAGAAAGAAATATTATGCTCATGTTCTTCACTTATATGTGTTTGAGCTTACTAAAAGAAACATATGAAAATAGTCCCGAAGTGATAGATATCCAAGGAGGATATAATAAAAACTTTCATGAATATCGTTGGACAAAATAAACTTGATTCTTAGTAATGGTTTTGAGATATGATGATATGATATGTGAGTCATGCTGATGAGTAATTGTGCTTTAGTGAGAATATTGATGTTAAGGTTTGTGATTCCCTATACAAGCACGAAAGTCAATAGTTATGCGATGAAATTTATATCCTACTTATGGTGCATTATTCGGTGTTACTTATTCTTGTTTTCTACTATGCAACCTTCCTCTTGTAGACGTTGTTGGGCCTCCAAGTGCAGAGGTTTGTAGGACAATAGCAAATTTCCCTCAAGTGGATGACCTAAGGTTTATCAGTCCGTGGGAGGCATACGATGAAGATGGTCTCTCTCAAACAACCCTGCAACCAAATAACAACGAGTATCTTGTGTCCCCAACACACCCAATACAATGGTAAATTGTATATGTGCACTAGTTCGGCGAAGAGGTGGTGATACGAGTGCAATATGGATGGTAGATATAAAAATAGCAAGGTAACTAGCAACAAAAGTGAGTGTAAACGGTATTGCAATGCGTGGAAACAAGGCCTAGGGTTCATACTTTCACTAGTGCAAGTTCTCTCAACAATGATAACATAATTAGATCATATAACAATCCCTCAACGTGCAACAAAGAGTCACTCCAAAGTGACTAATAGCAGAGAACAAACAAAGAGATTATTGTAGGGTACGAAACCACCTCAAAGTTATTCTTTCCGATCAATCCATTGGGCTATTCCTATAAGTGTCACAAACAGCCCTAGAGTTCGTAGTAAAATAACACCTTAAGACACATCAACCAAAACCCTAATGTCACCTAGATACTCCAATGTCACCTCAAGTATCCGCGGGTTTGATTATACAATATGCATCACACAATCTCAGATTCATCTATTCAAACCAACACAAAGAACTTCATAGAGTGCCCCAAAGTTTCAATCGGAGAGTCAAGACGAAAACATGTGCCAACCCCTATGCATAAGTTCACAAGGTCACAGAACCCGCAAGTTGATCACAAAAACATACATCAAGTGGATCGCGTGAATATCCCATTGTCACCACAGAGAAATCAAACACATAGCTACTGGTACATACCCTCAGCCCCGAGGGTGAACTACTCCCTCCTCATCATGGAGAGCATCGGGATGATGAAGATGGCCATCGGTGATGGATCCCCCCTCCGGCAGGGTGCCAGAACAGGGTCCCGATTGGTTTTTGGTGGCTATAGAGGCTTGCGGCGGCGGAACTCCCGATCATGGTTCTATTCTGGAAGTTTGGGGATATATATAAGAGGTGTTGGCGTAGGGAACAAGTCAGGGGGGTCCACGAGGAAGCAACGAGGTGTGGCGTGCCCAGGGGGTAGGGCGCGCCCTCCACCCTTGTGGTGTCCTCGGGACACTTCTGGTCCATCTCCGATGCTCCGTGGGATTCTTCTGGTCCAAAAACAATCTCCGTGAATTTTCAGGTCAATTGTACTCCGTTTGATATTCCTTTTCTGTAAAACTCAAAAACAAGGAAAAAAAGATATTGGCACTTGGCTTTAGGTTAATAGGTTAGTCCCAAAAATCATATAACATAGCATATAAATGCATATAAAACATCCAAGATGGATAATATAATAGCATGGAACAATAAAAAATTATAGATACGTTGAAGACATATCAAGCATCCCCAAGATTAATTCCTGCTCGTCCTCGAGTAGGTAAATGATAAAAACATAATTTTTTATGTGGAATGCTACCTAACATATTCATCAATGTAATTTTTCTTTATTGCGGCAAGAATATTCAGATCCATAAGATTCAAAACAAAAGTTTAATATTGACATAAAAACGATAATACTTCAAGCATACTAATAAAGCAATCATGTCTTCTCAAAATAACATGGCCAAAGAAAGCTATCCCCACAAAATCATATAGTCGGGCTATGCTCTATCTTCATCACACAAAATATTTAAATCATGCACAACCCCGATGACAAGCCAAGCAATTGTTTCATACTTTTGATGTTCTCAAACTTTTTCAACTTTCACGCAATACATGAGCGTGAGCCATGTACATAGCACTATAGGTGGAATAGAATATGGTGGTTGTGGAGAAGACAAAAAGAAGGAGATAGTGTCACATCAACTAGGTGTATCAGCGGGCTATGGAGATTCCCATCAATAGATATCAATGTGAGAGAGTAGGGATCACCATGCAACGAATGCACTAGAGCTATAAGTTTATCAAAGCTCAAAAAGAAACTAAGTGGGTGTGCATCCAACTCCCTTGCTCACAAAGACCTAGGGCAATTTGAGGAACCATCATTGGAATATACAAGCCAAGTTCTATAATGAAAAATTCCTATAGGTATATGAAAGTGACAACATAGGAGACTCTCTATCATGCAGATCAGGGTGCTACTTTGAAGCACAAGTGTGGTAAAAGGATAGTAGCATTGTCCCTTCTCTCTTTTATCTCTTTTTTTGTTTTTTTTTTGTTTTGGGGGCCTTCTCCCTTTTTTGGCCTCTATTTTTATTCTTTTTATTTTTATTTTTCGTCTGGAGTCTCATCCCGACTTGTGGGGGAATCATAGTCTCCATTATCCTTTCCTCACTGGGACAATGCTCTAATAATGAAGATCATCACACTTTTATTTACTTACAACTCAAGAGTTACAACTCGATACTTAGAACAAAATATGACTCTATATGAATGCCTCTGGTAGTGTACCGGGATGTGCAATGAATCAAGAGTGACATGTATGAAAGAATTATGAAAGGTGGCTTTGCCACAAATACGATGTCAACCACATGATCATGCAAAGCAATATGACAATGATGAAGCGTGTCATAATAAACGGAATGGTGGAAAGTTGCATGGAAATATATCTCAGAATGGCTATGGAAATGCCATAATAGGTAGGTATGGTGGCTGTTTTGAGGAAGGTATATGGTGGGTGTATGGTACCGGCGAAAGTTGCGCGGTACAAGAGAGGCTAGCAATGGTGGAAGGGTGAGAGTTTGTATAATCCGTGGACTCAACATTAGTCATAAAGAACTCACGTACTTATTGCAAAAATCTATTAGTTATCAAAAAGAAGTACTACGCGCATGCTCCTAGGGCGATAGATTGGTAGGAAAAGACCACCGCTCGTCCCCAACCGCCACTCATAAGGAAGACAATCAATAAATAAATCATGCTCCGACTTCATCACATAACGGTTCACCATATGTGCATGCTACGGGAATCACAAACTTCAACACAAGTATTTCTACAATCCACAATAACTCACTAGCATGACTCTAATATTACCATCCTCATATGTGAAAACAATCATAAGGAATCAAACTTCTCATAGTATTCAATGCACTTTATATGAAAGTTTTTATTATATCCCTCTTGGATGCCAATCATATTAGGACTAAATTCATAACCAAAGAAAATTACCATGTTGTTTAAGGCTCTCTAAGTAATATAAGTGAAGCATGAGAGTTCATCAATTTCTTCAAAATAAAACCACCATCGTGCTCTAAAAAGATATAAGTGAAGCACTAGATCAAATGACAAACTACTCCAAAAGATATAAGCGAAGATCAATGAGTAGTCGAATAATTATGTAACTATGTGAAGACTCTCTAACATTTAAGAATTTCATATCTTAATATTTTATTCAAACAGCAAGCAAAACAAAGTAAAATAAAATGATGCTCCAAGCAAAACACATATCATGTGGTGAATAAAAATATAGCTCCAAGTAAAGTTACCGATTAATGAAGACGAAAGAGGGGATGCCATCCGGGGCATCCCCAAGCTTAGGCTCTTGGTTGTCCTTGAATATTACTTTGGGGTGCCTTGGGCATCCCCAAGCTTAGGCTCTTGCCACTCCTTATTCCATAATCCATCGAATCTTTACCCAAAATTTGAAAACTTCACAACACAAAACACAACAGAAAACTCGTAACTCCGTTAGTACAAGAAAATAAAATCACCACTTAGGTACTGTTGTCAACTCATTCTAAATTCATATTGGTGTTATATCTACTGTATTCCAACTTATCCATGGTTGATACCCTCCGATACGACTCATAGATTCATCAAAATAAGCAAACCACACATAGAAAACAGAATCTGTCAAAAACAGAACAGTTTGTAGTAATCTGTAACTCTAGAAACGTTCTGTCAGTCCAAAAATCCTGACAAATTAGGAAGTCCTAATAAATTTGTTTATTAATCTTCTGCAACAAGAATAGACTTAAAATCACGCTTCTGTGAATTATGAAAAAAAATCGTGAGCGCAAAAGTTTCTGTTTTTCAGCAAGATCAAATCAACTATTACCGTAAGCCATCCCAAAGGTCTTACTTTGCACTTTATTGAAAAAAGCTATAAAACATGATTACTACAGTATCATAATCATGTGAACACACAAAAACAGTAAGGGTAAATATTGGGTTGTCTCCCGATAAGCGCTTTTCTTCAATCCCTTTTTAGCTAGGCATGATGATTTCAACGATGCTCACATAAAAGATAAGAATTGAAACATATTAGGAGCATCATGAAGCATATGACTAGCACATTTAAGTCTAACCCTCTTCCTATGCCTAGGGATTTTGTGAGCAAGCAACTTATGGGAGCAAGAATCAACTAGCATAGGAAGGTAAACAGGCAAAACTTCAAGATTTTCAACACATAGAGAGGAAACTTGATATTATTGCAATTCCTACAAGCATATATTCCTCCCTCATAATAATTTTCAGTAGAAGAATGAATTCAACAATATAGCCATCACATAAAGCATTATTTTCATGATGCACAAGCATAGATAGTTTACTAGTCTCCACATAAGCAAAATTCTTCTCATTCGGAATAGTGGGAGTATCATAAGAAACTCGAATACTATAAATTGTTTCCACTTTAAAAGAGTAATATTCAGAAAAAGGGTAATCATAATCATGACAAGTTTTATAAATATAATCATCACTACTTTGTATAACATAAGTGTCATCACAATAATCATCATAAGTAGCAACTTTGTTCTCATCATAATCAATTGAAACCTCTTCCAAGATAGTGGAATCATTACTAAATAAAGTCATGACCTCTACAAATCCACTTTTATAATTATCACAATAAGATTCAACACCCTCCAAAATAGTGGGATCATTATTTCCTAAAGTTGACACTCTTCCAAACCCACTTTCATCAATATAATCATCATAAGTAGGAGGCATGCTATCATCATAATAAATTTGCATATCAAAACTTGGGAGTCTAAAATATCATCTTCATTAAACATAGCATCCCCAAGTTTGGGACAAACATTAATTGCAGCAAATAAATTCTCAAACATGTTATTATCATCAAACATAACATCGCCAAGCTTGGGCCTTTGCATATCATAAGCATAATCACTCTCATCATTAATAGTATGGATAGCATTAATAGTATAGCAATTATTATCATCACAATCAGTAATAGGAGCAACATCATTTGGGAGGGATACCTTTTTACCTTTGCTTCTCTGTCTTTTTTCTTCTTCACATTATGTGTGAGTTTAATCCTCTTTTTGGAGATCCTTATTAATGAGATTGGTTGAATAGAAAGCTCCTCCTCGTTACCTGATTCATCATAAGAAAGAATATGAGGATATTGGGAAACCTCTTCCCTTTCATTAGTATACTCTTCATCTTTTATTTGTTTTCTTGTCTTTATGTAATTGGCAATATAAGGATTTTCAATGCAATTCACCGTACAATACATAAAAATTTCCTCTAGATCAAAAGCAAGAAATCTCTCAAGGTTATATTCTAGAATGCCCTTAGTTATATGTTTCATTTCTTCATATCCCAAAAGAAAACTAAGTTCAATATGATGCGTAAGGGAAATCAAGTCATCACAATTTTTGGACACAATTCGATCATGAAACAATTTGCATTGGAGATTTAAATGACCATGTTCATTGCAAAGTTCACAAGGATGGCTAAAAATATTAAAATTTTCACCACAAGCATCTAGCCTCTCTTGCAAAGATTTAGTTTCTAAATACTTATGCCTCTTGCAAAATATATCTTCCCTATTTGGTGTGTACTTGCAAACTCCATGCACTCCACAAAAGTTGGCATGCTTATAGGAGACATTTTTAACATGACTAGTGCAATCATCATTAGTACTATGCATATTCAAATAGTTCATACTAACAACATTACAATCATGCTTATCATTATAAGATTGTATGCCAAACATTTTATTGCATTCTTCTTCTAACACTTTGGCACAATTATCAGAATCCTTATTTTCACGAAAGACATTAAAAAGGTGAAGCATATGAGGAAACCTCAATTCCATTATTTTGTAGTTTTCTTTTATAGACTAAACAAGTGATAAAACAAGAAACTAAAAGATTCGATTGCAAGATCTAAAGATATACCTTCAAGCACTAACCTCATCGGAAACGACGCCAGAAAAGAGCTTGATGTCTACTACACAACCTTCTTCTTATAGAAGTTGTTGGGCCTCCAAGTGCATAGGTTTGTAGGACAGTAGAAAATTTCCCTCAAGTGGATGACCTAAGTTTTATCAATCTGTGGGAGGCGTAGGATGAAGATGGTCTCTCTCAAACAACCCTGCAACCAAATAACAAAGAGTCTCTTCTGTCCCCAACACAACCAATACAATGGTAAATTGTGTAGGTGCACTAGTTCGGCGAAGAGATGGTGATATGAGTGCAATATGGATGGTAGATATAGGTTTTTGTAATCTGAAAATATAAAAAAAGCAAGGTAACTAGCAACAAAAGTGAGCGTAAACAGTATTGCAATGCGTGGAAACAAGGCCTAAGGTTCATACTTTCACTAGTGCAAGTTCTCTAAAAAATGATATCATAATTAGATCCTATAACAATCCCTCAATGTGGAACAAAGAGTCACTCCAAAGTCACTAAAAGCAGAGAACAAACAAAGAGATTATTGTAGGGTACGAAACCACCTCAAAGTTATTCTTTCCGATCAATCCATTGGGCTATTCCTATAAGTGTCACAAACATCCCTAGAGTTCGTAGTAAAATAACACCTTAAGACACATCAACCAAAACCCTAATGTCACCTAGATACTCCAATGTCACGTCAAGTATCCGCGGGTTTTATTATACGATATGCATCACACAATCACAGATTCATCTATTCAAACCAACACAAAGGACTTCATAGAGTGCCCCAAAGTTTCTACCGGAGATTCAACACGAAAACGTGTGCCAACCCCTATGCATAAGTTCACAAGGTCATAGAACCCAGAAGTTGATCACCAAAACATGCATCAAGTGGATCACGTGAATATCCCATTGTCACCACAGATAAGAACATGCAAGACATACATCAAGTGTTCTCAAATCCTTAAAGACTCAATCCGATAAGATAACTTCAAGGGGAAAAATCAATCCATTACAAGAAGGTAGAATGGGAGAAACATCATACGATCCAACTATAATAGCAAAGTTCGCAGTACATCAAGATCGTGCCATATCAAGAACACGAGAGAGAGAGAGAGAGAGAGAGAGAGAAAGAGAGAGAGAGAGAGAGAGAGAGAGAGAGAGAGAGAGATCAAACACATAGCTACTGGTACATACCCTCAGCCCCGAGGGTGAACTAATCCCTCCTCGTCATGGAGAGCGTCGGGATGATGAAGATGGCCACCGGTGATGGATCCTCCCTCCAGCAGGGTGCCGAAACAGGGTCCCAATTGGTTTTTGGTGGCTACAGAGGCTTGCGGCGGCGGAACTCCCGATCTTGGTTCTGTTCTGGAAGTTTGGGGATATATTAGAGGTGTTGGCATAGGGAACAAGTCAGGTGGGTCCACGAGGAAGCCACGAGGTAGGGGGGCGCTCCCAGGGGGTAGGGCGCACTCTCCACCCTCGTGGTAGCCTCGGGACTTTCTCGTCCATCTCCGATGCTCCGTTGGCTTCTTCTAGTCCAAAAACAATCTCCATGAATTTTCAGGTCAATTGGACTCAATTTGGTATTCCTTTTCTGTAAAACTCAAAAACAAGGAAAATTAGAAACTGGCACTGGGCTCTAGGTTAATAGGTTAGTCCCAAAAATCATATAAAATATCATATGAATGCATATAAAACATCCAAGATGGATAACATAATAGCATGGAACAATCAAAAATTATAGATAAGTTGGAGACGTATCAATGCTTAATGCTTGGGTATGAGATTTTTTCGCTTTTTGATTGGTCACTTCTCAATATTTTTGCTAGCTTTCATTTTTCACTAAGTATGATCACTAGTTGTGCATCCAAAACCCTTTAAACCAGTTTTGCCATATGAGTCCACTATACCTACCTATATGCGATATTTCCATGCCGTTCTAAGCAAATTTGCATGTGTCATCTCATTTGCATAATAAATTTATCTTTTGTGTGCGCTACCCCTCGCGAGGCGGTGAGGGGTGGCCAATATTTTCCATGCTAGATGTGTTATTCTCATGATGAGTGTTTATTCACTTGTCATTGCACGAGAGTACGACAAAGGTATTAGGGATGCCCAGTCCCGAAATGAAAAATGAATTTACTTTATGTTGCCAACTAATAAATTCCTTGGAAAGTGTTGGTATGGAGGGCACACGTGGATATGGACAAGCCATGGAAAGTGAACGTAATGGTGGAAAAAGGAATAAACTTTATTTTCTGTTTGGGAACCGCCTATGATGTATCTAGCATGGAAAGTGTTGGGAGCTCTAAGTCGTTTTCATTGGTGGGAAAAGTATGCCTCTCAAAATGCTTTTATCTCTCAATTTAAGCTTTGAGCTCTGGCACTTCTACAAATCCCTACTTCCCTCCACGAAGGGCCTTTCTTTTACTTATGCAATTTTTATTTTGAATTTGAGTCTCCACCTTCTCTTATAAAGCACCAACTAAGGGGCATTGTGATTGTATTTGAGCATTGGGTGTAGCTAATATTCGAGTGTGTTTCATGAATGGATCAATGATTGAGCATAATGGGCCTGGGATAACTTGCTTTAGTGTTGATTTTTTGAAAGACATTGTTGCTTGTTGGTATGCTTGAGTATTAAAGTATTCATGTCAAAACTAGACTATTGCTTTGAACCACATAAAAGTCCAAATGTCCATGCTATAAAGAAAAGACATGTGATGAACATGTTAGGCAGCATTCCACATCAAAATTCTATTTTCATCATTTACCTACTCGAGGACGAGCAGCAATTAAGCTTGGGGATATTGATATGTCTCCAACGTATCTATAATTTTTGATTGTGCCATGTTGTTATATTGTCATTCTTGGATGTTTTACAATCATTTTATATCATTTTTTGGTACTAACCTATTGACATAGTGCCGAGTGCCAGTTCTTGTTTTCTGCATGTTTTTTACATTGTAGGAAATCAATATAAAACGGATTCCAAACGCAATGAAACTTTTTGTGGAATTCTTTTGGGCCAGAAGACATCCAGTGGGCTAGGAACGCACCTGAGGGGAGCTCCGAGGGGAGCACAACCCACCAGGGCATGCCTGGGGTCCAAGGCACGCCCCGGTGGGATGTGCCCTCCTTGTTGGCCTCCCGCACCGCCTCTTTGCTCTATAAATACCCCGGTATTCCAGAAACCCTAGGGGGGGTCGACGAAAGTCGATTCCAGCCGCCATAGAGTCTAGAAACATCGGTTAAAATCTAGACACCATCTCGGAGGGGTGCATCATGTCCATTGGTGCCTCTCCGATGATGCACGAGTAGTTCTTTATAGACCTACGTGTCCTAGTTAGTAGCTATATGGCTTCCTCTCTCTCTCTCTTTCTCTCTCTCTCTCTCTCGCTCTCTCTTGATTATCAATACAATGGTCTCTTGGAGATCCATATGATGTAAGTATTTTTGCAGTGTGTTTGTTGGGATCCGATGAACTTTGAGTTTATGATCAGATCTATGTTTTTATCCATGAAAGCTATTTGAGTCTTCTCTTGATCTCTTATATGCATGATTGATTATAGCCTCGTATTTCTTCTCCAATATTTGGGTTTTTTTTGGCCAACTTGATCCATTTATCTTGCAATGGGAAAAGGCGCTTTGTGATGGGTTCAATCTGACAGTGGTTGATCCCAGTGACAAAAGGGGAAACAACACGTATGTATCATTTCTATTAAGGATAACAAGATGGGGTCTATTTATACCTAAATAATTCTTGTCTACATCATGTCATCGTTCTTATTGCATTACTCTGTTTTCCTGTGAACTTAATACACTATATGCATGCTGGATAGCGGTCGATGTGTGGAGTAATAGTAGTAGATGCAGGCAGGAGTCGGTCTACTAATCTTGGACGTGATGCCTATATAATGATCATTGCCTCGATATCGTCATGATTATTTGAAGTTCTATCAATTGCCCAACAGTAATTGTTTTCCCACCGTTTGCTACTTTTCTCAAGAGAAGCCACTAGTGAAACCTACGGCCCCCGGGTCTCTTGAGGCGCCGTACCCGAAAGGGATTGACAATCCCTTTAACACGTCGGGTTGCGAGTATTTGTTATTTGTGTGCAGGTGTTGTTTACGTGGTGTGAGGAGGTTCTCCTACTGGTTCGATAACCTTGGTATCATCACTGAGGAAAATACCTACCGTCGCTATACTGCATCATCCCTTCTTCTTTGGGGAAATACCGATGTATTTCCAGCAGACATCAAGCACGTATTGTATTGTTGCCATCGAGGATAAAAAGATGGGTTTTCATCATATTGCTTGAGATAATTCCTCTACATCATGTCATCTATAACACCCGTATAATCGTGCTACAGTAAACCTATGCTAATGATGCCACGTCACCTCTGATTACTGTTGCAAATCCTGTGTTAGTTCAAATGATTCAAATTCAAATTTAAATTAGCGGCAAACATCAAAAGTTTTCAAACTTCAAAACAAAAATGTTGGGTTTGTACAAAAAATTGCACAGGTAATTATAGCGAAGAAAACACATGTTTAGAAAATACTAAAATGCTTTAAAATAAATAAAACAGGAAAGAAAATAAAGAAAAAGGAAAAAGGACAAAACAGAAAAAACAAACAAAAGAAAACCCCCTTTCCCCTGGGCCTTGGCCCAGACAACAGCCAGGTCGGTCCACCCCCACTCTTCCATAACCCCCCACGATACCCAAACCCTAATCTACCGCACCCACTTCCCCCCACGTCGCCACTTCCCCCCCTCCCGATTCGATCTGGATCGAGATCGATCCCATCGCCCCGACACACTTCGTCGTCCACCGCCGCCCGGAACACCGCCTGGACCTCGCCGGAGCGTGTCCTGGCCGGCCTGCCTCCTCCTCCTTGCTGGACTGCC
>NC_041387.1:175204287-175235611 GCF_002162155.2 Triticum dicoccoides | reverse complement strand
GCCCTGCGACTGCATGCGGCTCTGCACCCAAGCCCCGCTGCAGCCCGGCCGCCCCTGGCCTCTCCTCCTCTCATGCCCGCGCGAACCCCGTGGCCACGCGACACGCCCGCCTGCCTCCCGCTCGGCCAGCCTGCTGGCTCCCTCCCTTGCATGCTACTGCTACTGCACCCCGCGGCTGCATCCGCCGCATAGCACCACCCAATGTTGCGTGCGCCCGCGATCGCGCCCTTGCCCCCCCCCCTCGCGTCTACTCCGCTTAGGCCATTGCAACCGCCCCGCTGGCCTGCACCCGCTGCTGCCGGAATGCCCTCTCAGGCCGCGCCTGGGAGCCCCTGGTCGTGCGTTGCCTCTCCTGACCACGCCCGGCTGCGTGCCGTTGCACCCGTGTCTTCCATGGCCGCGCACCGCTCCATCTCCGCCACTCGCCGCCCCGCTCTGGCCTTCCTCGTCATGCCTCCCTCCCCTTGTTAGCTGCGCCGGAGGCAGTGGACGGGCTCCCACTGCGCCAGGCCGGGCTACGCCCACTCCGCTGCCCCTACGCCCATTTTGCCCACGCCCCGCTAAGGCACCCCCGTGCCTATGACAGGGGGCCCCACCCCCTGGAACTTTTAAAAAAGGAAAAAATAAATAATAATAATAATTAAATTAATTAAATAACTAATTAGTTTAATTAGCTCTAATTAATTAACCTAATTAACAGTCGTTAATTAGCTAAACAGTCACTAACAGGTGGGACCCACCTGTCAGGTTGACCAGGTCAACGGTCAGAGTTGACCGCTGACATCATGTTGACATCATGATGACGTCATGAATTGAATTTCGAATTAAAACTTTAAAAATTAATATAAAATAAACTGTAGCTCGGATGAAAATACTTTATACATGAAAGTTGTTCAGAACGACGCAACGAATCCGAATAAGCAGCTTGTTCGTCAGCCACACGTCCCTAGCATAGTGAGCCTACAACATTTCACCTCTGGTTCATTTGTCCGAAAACGCAAAACACCGGGGATACTTTCTCGGATGTTTCCCCCTTTCGCCGGTATCACCTACTACCGCTTTAGGGCACACCTAGCACCGCTCATTGTCATGTCATGCATCGTCATGCTTATGTTTGCATTATATTTATTGTTTCTTCCCCCTCTTCCCTCCAGTGGACTATGAGACCGACGTTGCTGCTGCTCCGTTCGACTACGGAGTTGACGACCCCTCCTTCTTGCTAGAGGAACCAGGCAAGCCCCCCCCCCCTTGATCACCAGATATCGCCTATTCTTCCCTCTACTACTTGCATTAGAGTAGTGTAGCATGTTACTGTTTTGGTTAATCCTATTCTGTTGCATAGCCTGTCATTGTTGCTATAGTTGTTGATACCTTACCTGCAATCCTAAATGCTTAGTATAGGACGCTAGTTCATCATCTGTGGCCCTACATTCTTGTCCGTCTGCCTTGCTATACTTTCAGGCCGTGATCACTCGGGAGGTGAACACGAGTATATACTATACTATACATACATACTATACAGATGGTGACTAAAGTCGGATCGGCTCGTAGAGTACCCGCGAGTGATTCACGGATTGGGGGCTGAAAGGACATTTGTCCTGACGGCCCTCTGTGTGGATCTTTGTGGCAGAGTGACAGGGCAGGTTGAGACCACCTAGGTGAAAGCTGGGCCTGGCCCTGGTCGGTGTCCACGGTTACTTCAAAATAACACGCTTAACGAGATCTTGGTATTTGATCTGAGTCTGGCCACTGGCTTATACGCACTAACCAACTACGCGGGAACAGTTATGGGCACTCGACGTCGTGGTATCAGCTAAAGCCTTCTTGACGTTAGTGACTGAGCACCACGTGCCGGGTTGGACTGCGTAATGCAACTTCCTTTGTAATGGAGGTTGCTAGGTCTGCTCACCGGCCGCGTACGCAACGTGCAGGTGTGCAATGGGCGATGGGCCCAGACCCCTGCTTGCATAGGATTTAGACCGGCGTGCTGACCTCTCTATTGTGCCTAGGTAGGGCGGCGACGTGTTGATCTTCCGAGGCCAGGCATGACCCAGGAAAGTGTGTCCGGCCAGAGGGATCGAGTGTGTTGGGAAATGTGGTGCACGCCTGCAGGGAAGTTTATCTATTCAAATAGTTGTGTTCCTCGGTAAAAGGACGACCCGGAGTTGTACCTTGACCTTATGAAAACTAGAACCGGATACTTAATAAAAGACACCCAGACAAGTTCCAAAGACAACCTAGTGATCGTTTTCCCATAGGGGGACGATGGGAGGATCGCTGGGTAGGATTATGCTATGCGATGATACTTGGTGAACTTCAATCTACTCTCTTCTACATGCTCCAAGATGGAGGCTGCCAGAAGCGTAGTCTTTGATAGGACTAGCTATCCCCCTCTTATTGTGGCATTCTGTAGTTCAGTCCATCGATATTGCCTCTTTACACATATACCCATGCATATGTAGTGTAGATCCTTGCTTACGAGTACTTTGGATGAGTACTCACGGTTGCTTTGCTCCCTCTTTTCCCCCTTTTCCTTTTCTTCCCAGACGTCGCAACCTGATGTTGGAGCCCAGCAGCCAGACGCCACCATCGACGACGACTCCTACTACACTGGAGGTGCCTACTACTACGTGCAGGCCGCTGACGATGACCAGGAGTAGTTTAGGAGGATCCCGGGCAGGAGGCCTGTGCCTCTTTCGATCTGTATCCCAGTTGTGCTAGCCATCTTATGGCAACTTGTTTAACTTATGTTTGTATTTAGATATTGTTGCTTCCGCTGACTCATTTATGTTCGAGCACCTATATTCGAGCCCTCGAGGCCCCTGGCTTGTAATATGATGCTTGTATGACTTATTTTTACTTTTAGAGTTGTGTTGTGATATATTCCCGTGAGACCCTGATCTTGATCGTACACGTTTGTGTGCATGCTTACTGTACGATTGAATCGGGGGCGTCACAAGTTGGTATCAGCCGACTTCCTATAGTTATCCCCCTTCCACACTCCCTGGCCGAAGTCGAGTCTAGTCAGTACAAAACTTTTACGAACATGGTTGTGTGTCTTATGAGCCCATGTCGCCATTTGGGTGGTATTAGGATCTTTTACTCCTCGACCTTTACTCTGGGGCTCTGAACTCTCTTCTACTCGGGTTAAACAAATTTTCTACTCGGGTTAAACAAATTTACTAACTCTAACACTAGGATCCTGTTACCACATTTACCCCAAAGTTGGATAAGCCATAGTTATTCTGTAGAATAGTATTTTGAATAATACCCACATTGTCATTTGACTCCATTGAAGCATCTTTGTTTTCAGATAGAACCCATGAGGCAGGTCGTGTGCCACACGACGGCCATTGGTGCCTCAGGATCACCTGATGTGCTAGCTGAGATGATGACCTATCTGGGTTATCGCTGGCACCCTGAGTACACCGTGTACGAGCAGTTCCAGGACTTTAACCAGGAGAAGTATTATGCCATCGTCCACCTCTACTCTTGGGAGTATGACTCCACTACTGTGCTGCACACCGCTCATGCTGTTGGAGTGACCATAGAGATGGCAGTCCACGGTGCTGCTTATGTTGCTCTGACACGTCTTCATGGAGAGTATCGGGCGTTGGACACTTCCCCTTTCAGGCACATTGCTATCACATCCGACGTTGGTGCGGAGGGATACTACACTGTTGCCTACTCCACCGTTACCCGAGAGCCCTTCCACCATCAGAACCTGGTTTTGCATGCTAATGGGCTGGAGCGAGCTAACCAAGCTCTTCACCACGAGTTCTACACCACCCGTCAGCACCTTTACAGTGCTCTGACGCTGTTGCACCCCTTTGTCCGATCTAGACAGCTGTCGCATTCTGTGATCTACCCAGCCAGGACCGTGATGCCCCCACGGTGTTGGTTGGCCAGAGGTGGGAGGCTATGCTCCCGCACTTGGTCCTCTTCTTCCCCTGAGCGTCGGGTTTTACACCAGAGTATCTGCAGCCCCCAGGCTGCTGACGTGGAGGACTATCCATTGCATCACTACCAGCTGTCAGGCTACAACTACCTCCATAGTTCCTCATGGGACTGATGTAGTCTTGCTTATTGGTATTAGATGCATTTGCCGCGAGCCTGCATGCCGCCTATGATGACTTAGTCTATGTACTGAACTCTATGTACTGAACTCTATGTCCAACCCCTTTTGTAAGTTATGCCGACTATTATGTAGTATCTATTGTGCTCCTTTCATAATGCATGTTTCATCGTGAATGATTCTTGTCTATGCAAATTTCTCAATGATGAACTACCCCCATTATATATTAGCAGGATGGTTAGACCAGGTGGTCGTGGTCATGGCGGCGACGCCCCACCACCGCCTGAGTACATGGCTGGTATGATCCAACAATTCGAGCTGAACCGCCAGTTCATGGAGAATATGCTGGCTCAGTTTCCTCGCCCCAATGTGAACCAGCAGCCAACCCCAGTAACTCTACAGGATTTCATGCGCCTCAACCCAACTATCTACTGCAGCTCAACTAAGCCTCTGGATGCTAATGTCTAGCTCCACGACATCGCCTATGAGATGGAGTCTGCTGATGTAGCCCCTGCCAGCTACATCACCTTTGCTTCCTTCTTCCTAAAGGGACCTGCTGCTCAATGGTAGGACAACCACAGGCGTACTCTGCTGCCTGGAACAATTATCACCTGGCCAGACTTCCAAGCTGCTTTCCGTGCCCGCTTCATTCCTCAGGGAATCATGGACATGAAGAAGCATGAGTTCCACAACCTCACCGAGGGCAACAAAACTGTGGAAGCTTATCGGCGGGAGTTTCTGGACTTATCCTGCTATGCTGAAGAAGACATTGCAACTGATTCACGCAGACAGGAGAAGTTCTATGATGGACTACAAGCTGACATCAATCTCGCATTGCTAGTGCATGACTTTGCCGATTTCGCCACCTTGGTGAACAAGGCCATCAATGTCAAAACTGGTCCGCAGGAACACCAGAGCTCTCACAAGCGCAACCGTGACACGGGCTCATCTTCGGGCCCGCCCTCGCAGAAGCGTAGGATCTGGATTCACAACAGCATGTACCATCCAACTACACTTGCTCCAAGGCAGTCCTATGTTGCACCTCGTCTGCCGCCTCCACCATCTAAGCAGCCAAGGCTTCGAGCTCCACCTCCCCGAGCTCCTGTTCCCACTCCCAATAATGGTCTGTGCTACAAGTGTGGTCAACCAGGTCACCTTGCCAGGAACTATTTTCAGAACCAGAATCAACTGGCCCTCCCTGCAGCTGGTCGTGGAAGCAATCAGCCCCGCAACAACAATTCCAGGACTTATGGTTGTGTTCATGCCAACCACGTTGACCTCAATGAAGCTCAAGAGCAGCCTGCTACTGTGATGGGTACACTCCTCGTAAATTCAGTACCAGCATCCGTTTTATTTGATACAGGAGCATCGCATTCATTCAAGTCAGAAGATTTTGCATACAAGCACGACCTTAAATGTGAGGTCATAAACACTCCACTAGTGGTAAAAAAACCCGCCGGCTAGTGTCAAACCTCTATGGTTAGTCACAACGTTCCCGTTGAAATCGAAGGGTTGGAATTCTATGCCTCTAGCGTTATCCTGAAGTCTTCTAACATCGACCTCATTCTGGGCATGGATTGGTTGAAAGCGCATACTGCTTCAATAGTTTGCGCCACTAAGACCATCCATCTGCTACACCCTTCTGATGAAATAATTAGCTACAATGCTCGTCTAGTTCAGAATGTCGAGGCAAGGCTTTATGCATTGAATGCATTGAACGCTACACCACTTGAGGGCATTGAAAACATTCCCGTCATGAGCGAATTCCTCGACGTCTTTCCTGAAGAACTTCCAGGGATTCCTCCTGCTAGAGTTGTCGAATTCAACATCGACTTGAAACCAGGCACCACTCCTATAGCCAAGTGTACCTACAAGATGCCGCTGCATGAAATCCTTGAACTTAAGGAGGAAATTGACAAATCTCTACGAAGTGGTTTCATTCGCCCAAGTTGCTCTCCTTGGGGAGCACCTTCTCTCTTTGTCAAGAAGAAGGACGGGACAAACCGATTGGTCCAAGACTACCGTCCTATTAACCAAGCTACCATTCAGAACAAATATCCTCTTCCTCGGATCAATGATCTGTATGATCAACTGGCTGGTTCGTCAGTGTTCTCTAAACTCGACTTGAGGTTGGGTTACCACCAGATCCGTGTTCGCAAAGAGGATATCCCAAAGACCGCATTTGTGACTTGCTATGGTTCATACGAGTACACCGTCATGTCTTTTGGATTAACCAATGCTCTAGCCACCTTCTGTCGTCTGATGAACTATATCTTTATGGAATACCTTGCCAAATTTTTCATGGTTTATCTGTATGATATCCTTGTATATTCCAAGAATGAAGAAGAACATGCTGAACATCTCCGTCTTGTTCTGGAAAAGCTTAGGGAGCATCAACTCTATGCCAAGTTCTCCAAGTGTGAATTCTGGCTTCCCGAAGTAACCTATCTTGGGCATGTCATCTCCAAGGATGGTATTGCCGTCAACCCCGAGTGAGTTCAGGCTATTCTCGATTGGACTCCTTCGAAGAATGTCAAGCAAGTCAGAAGTTTTCTCGGACTCACTAGCTATTGTCGTCGATTCGTCGAGAACTTCTCCAAGATCGCTAGGCCTCTGACTAACCTGTTGCATAAGGGCGTCAAGTTTGAGTGGACAGAAAAGTGTCAGGAAAGTTTCCAGGCGCTCAAAGACAAGTTGACTACTGTCCTAGTGCTTGCTCCTCCAGATACTAAGAAGGACTTCGTCATTTATTGTGATGCTTCACGTCAAGGCATAGGCGCTGTCCTAATGCAGGAGTGTAAAGTGATTGCTTATGCTTCACGTCAATTGCGCCCTCACGAAGAGAACTATCCAATTCATGACCTCGAGCTTGCTGCTGTTATACATGCACTAAAATAGTGGCGACCTTCTCGGTAATCGTTGAGAGATCTTCACTGACCACCAAAGTCTGAAATATCTGTTTACTCAGCCAGACATGAACCTCTGTCAACAGAGGTGGATGGAGACTGTACCAGATTTTAACTTGGGTATCTCCTATACTCCAGGCAAGGCCAATGTAATGGCTGATGCCTTGAGCCATAAATCTTACTGCAACCACCTCCAGGTGCACAAAGTTCAGCCCTCGCTTGTTGAAGAATTCACAAAGTTGAACCTCCATATTGTTCCTCCTGGTGCACTCGCTTCCCCTCCCCCAGAGTTCAAAAAGATGAATCTTCATGTTGTTCCTCAAGGTTCTCTAAGTACCCTCGCTGTCGTGCCAGATCTCGTGGGTGATATCAAGAATATTCAATAATATGACTCTGAAGTCGAGAAGATTAAACGCTACCTCGCAGAAGAAAAGCCCTCATTCTTCACTATTGTCGATGATGGTGCCTTGTACTTCAAAGGCCTCCTAGTGGTGCCATGTGCGAGGGAAAACCTGAATCTGACTCCAAGGGTTATGAAAGAAGCTCATGATACACCTCTGTCTATTCATCCTAGTAGCACCAAGATGTACCAAGACATTTGTCAAAGATTCTGGTGGTCTAATATGAAGCAAGACATTGCTCGTTATGTTGCTAAGTGTGACGTTTGCCGTCGTATCAAAGCAGAACATCAAAGGCCCACTGGAACTCTGCAACCTATCTCTATTCATGAATGGAAATGGGACCATGTTGAAATGGACTTCATCACTAGATTTCTCAAATCACAGAAAGGTAATGATGCTATTCTAGTCGTCATTGACCGGCTTTCTAAAGTTGCGCATTTTCTGGCTGTCAAAGAAATGATCACTGCTAGTCAGTTGGTAACCCTCTACATGTCCAGAATTGTTTCACTTCACGGTATTCCACTGGTTATCAGTTTAGACCGTGGCAGTTTATTCACTTCAAGATTCTGGGCAAGTTTCCAAGAAGCCATGCGAACTCATCTGTCTTTCAGCACTGCTTTTCATCCTCAGTCGCAAGGGCAAGTTGAATGTGTCAACCAAGTTCTCGAAGACATGCTTCGAGCTTGTGTTATTTCCTTCAGCAAGAAATGGGAGGAATCTCTCCCATATGTTGAGTTCTATTATAATAATAGCTATCAAGCTAGTCTGAAGATGGCCCCCTTCGAAGTGTTATATGGACGAAAGTGCCAAACCCCTCTGAACTGGTTAGAAACTGGGGAACGTCCACCCTTCGGTCCGGATATTATCCAACATGCCGAAGAACAAGTCTGCATTATTCGCGAGAATCTCAAGACTGCTCAGTCACGTCAGAAGAGTCAGTATGACCATCATCATAAAGACATGGTCTATCAACCTGGCGAAAAGGCTTATCTTCGAGTCACACCAATGAAGGGTGATCACTGCTTCGGGATCAAGGGCAAGCTAGCTGCTCGCTATATTGGTCCTTTCACTATTCTGGAAAGGCGTGGAAAAGTGGCATACCAACTGGAGCTTCCGCCGAACCTTTCTCTGGTTCATGATGTGTTCCACGTGTCACAACTCCGCTGCTACTTCAAGGACCCAATCCGAGTAGTGGATCATGAAGTGCTCGAGTTGCAACAGGACCTCTCCTATAAAGAGCATCCGGTCCGGATTCTCGACCAAGCTGAATGTCGCACACGTCAGAAGACGATCAAGTTCCTCAAAGTACAGTGGTCGCACCATTCTGAAGATGAAGCCACTTGGGAACATGAAGATCGTCTGCGCGAAGAATACCCCACACTGTTTCCTTCTGCCTCCTAAATCTTGGGACGAGATTTCTTGTGGTGGAGAAGATTTGTAACGCCCGCATAATCATGCTACAGTAAACCTATGCTAATGATGCCACATCACCTCTAATTACTGTTGCAAATCCCGCGTTAGTTCAATTGATTCAAATTCAAATTTAAATTAGCGGCAAACATCAAAAGTTTTCAAACTTCAAAACAAAAATGTTCGATTTGTGCGAAAAATTGCACATGTAATTATAGTGAAGAAAACACATGTTTAGAAAATGCTAAAATGCATTAAAATAAATAAAACAGGAAAGAAAATAAAGAAAAAGGAAAAAGGACAAAACTGAAAAAACAAACAAAAGAAACCCCCCTTTCCCCTAGGTCTTTGCCCAGACAACAGCCAGGTCGGCCCAACCCCACTCCTCCATAACCCCTCACGACACCCAAACCCTAATCTACCGCACCCACTTCCCCCCATGTCGCCACTTCCCCCCCTCCCGATCTGATCTGGATCGGGATCGATCCCATCGCCCCGACGCCCTTCGCCGTCCGAAACACCGACTGGACCTCGGCGGAGCGTGTCCTCGCCGGCCTGCCTCCTCCTCCTCGCCGGGCTGCCTCCTCCACGTCGATGTCATCCCCGTCCCCCCTCCTCGACCCTCGTTGCCCTGTCCCCTGCTAGCCACGGTGAGGCCCCAGCCTCCCCTCATCCCGCGCCCCGATCGCGCGCTCCTTGTCGCCCGTTTCGGCTCTGCTCTCCGTCCCACTGTGAGCCCGCTGGGGGCCGTGCTCGCCTCGCCCCCCCTGTGTTGGCTGCTGCACTGCGCTGCCCACGCGTGCATGCCCCCGCACCGCTGTGCCCTTCCACCCCTCGCGCGCTCGCGCACCCCGTGTGTGGCCTCGCCCTGCGGCTGCTCGCGGCTCCGCACCCAAGCCCCGCTGAAGCCCGGCCGCCCCTGGCCTCTCCACCTCTCACGCCCACGCGAACCCCGCGGCCACGCAACGCGCCCTCCTGCCTCCTGCTCGGCCAGCCTACTCGCTCCTCTCCTGCATGCTACTGCTACTGCGCCCCGTGGCTGCATCCGCTGTGCAGCGCCACCCGATGCCGCGCGCACCCGCGCTCGCGCCCTCGCCCCCTCGCGTTCGCTCCGCTTAGGCTGGTGCACTCCGCCACTCAGCATGCGCCCGCTACTGCCGGAACGCCCTCCCAACCCGCCGAAGCTCCACCCACCGCACTCACGGGCCGCGCCTAGGAGCCCCTGGCCGTGCGCTGCCTCTCCTGACCACACCCAGCCGCGTGCCACTTCGCCCGTATCTTCCCTGGTCGCGCACCGCTCCAACTCCGCCACTCGCCGCCCCGCTCCGGCCTCCCTCGCCGTGCCTTCCCCCCGTTGGCCATGCCAGAGGAAGTGCACGGGTGCCCGCAGCGCCAGGCTGGGCTACGCCCGCTCCGCTGCCCCCTGCGCCCATTTCGCCCATGCCTATGACTGGGGGCCCACCCCCTGGAACTTTTAAAAAAGAAAATAAATAAATAATAAGAATAATTTAATTAATTTAATTTAATTTAATTAATTAACTCTAATTAATTAACCTAATTAACCGGTGTTAATTAGCTAAACAGTCACTAACACGTGGGACCCACCTGTCAGGTTGACCAGGTCAATGGTCAGAGTTGACCGCTGACATCATAAGTTGAATTTCGAATTAAATTTATTCTGTTAATTCTAAAATGAATTAAAACTTTAAAAATTAATATAAAATAAATTGTAGCTCGGATGAAAATACTTTATACATGAAAGTTGCTCAAAACGACTAGACGAATCCGAATACGAAGCCCGTTCGTCAGCCACACATCCCTAGCATAGCGAACCTGCAACATTTCACCTCCAGTTCATTTGTCCGAAAACGCGAAACACCGGGGATACTTTCCCAGATGTTCCCCCCTTTCGCCGGTATCACCTACTACCGCGTTAGGGCACACCTACCACCGCTCATTGTCATGTCATGCATCGTCATGCTTATGTTTGCATTATATTTATTGTTTCTTCCCCCTCTTCTTTCCGGTAGACTAAGAGACTAATGTTGCTGCTGCCCCATTCGAATACGGAGTTGACGACCCCTCCTTCTTGCCAGAGCAACCAGGCAAGCCCCCCTGATCACCAGATATCACCTATTCTTCCCTCTACTGCTTGCATTAGAGTAGTGTAGCATGTTACTGTTTCGGTTAATCCTATTTTGTTGCATAGCCTATCATTGTTGCTATAGTTGTTGATACCTTACCTGCAATCCTAAATCCTTAGTATAGGATGCTAGTTTATCATCTGTGGCCCTACATTCTTGTCCGTCTGCCTTGCTATACTATCGGGCCGTGATCACTGTGGAGGTGATCACGGGTATATAATATAAATACATACATACTATACAGATGGTGACTAAAGTGGGGTCAGCTCGTAGAGTACCCGCGAGTGATTCACGGATTGGGGGCTGAAAGGATATTTGTCCCGACGGCCCTCTGTGTGGATCTTTGTGGCGGAGCGACAGGGCAGGTTGAGACCACCTAGGTGAGAGCTGGGCCTGGCCTGGTCGGTGTCCGTGGCCGTTACTTCAAAATAATACGCCTAACGAGATCTTGGTATTTGATCTGAGTCTGGCCACTGGCTTATACGCACTAGCAAACTACGCGGGAACAGTTATGGGCAGTTGACGTCGTGGTATCAGCCGAAGCCTTCTTGACGTCAGCGACTGAGCGGCGCACGCCGGGTTGGACCGCGTAACACAACTTCCTTTGTAATGGAGGTTACTAGGTCTGCTCACGGGCCGCGTACACAACGTGCAGGTGTGCAATGGGCGATGGGCCTAGACCCCTGTGTAGTGCGTGCATAGGATTTAGACCGGCATGCTGACCTCTCTATTGTGCCTAGGTAGGGCGGCGACATGTTGATCTTCCGAGGCCAGGCATGACCCAGGAAAGTGTGTCCGGCCAGAGGGATCAAGCGTGTTGGGAAATGTGGTGCACCCCTGCAGGGAAGTTTATCTATTCGAATAACCGTGTCCCTCGGTAAAAGGATGACCCGGAGTTGTACCTTGACCTTATGACAACTAGAACCAGTTACTAAATAAAACACACCCAGACAAGTTCCAGAGACAACCCGGTGATCACTTTCCCACAGGGCGATGAGGGGAGGATCGCCGGGTAGGATTATGCTATGCGATGATACTTGGTGAACTTCAATCTACTCTCTTCTACATGCCACAAGATGGAGGCTGCCAGAAGCGTAGTCTTCAATTGGACTAGCTATCGCCCTCTTATTCTAGCATTCTACAGTTCAGTCCATCGATATTGCCTCTTTACACATATACACATGCATATGTAGTGTACACCCTTGCTTGCGAGTACTTTGGATGAGTACTCACGGTTGCTTTGCTCCCTCTTTCCCTCTTTTCCTCTTCTTCCCGGATGTCGCAACCAGATGTTGGAGCCTAGGAGCCAGACGCCACCGTGGACGATGACTCCTACTACACTGGAGGTGCCTACTACTATGTGTAGGCCGCTGACGATGACCAGCAGTAGTTTAGGAGGATCCCAGGCAGGAGGCATGTGCCTCTTTCGATCTGTATCCCAGTTTGTGCTAGCCATCTTATGGCAACTTGTTTAACTTATGTCTGTACTCATATATTGTCGCTTCCGCTGACTCGTTTATGTTCGAGCACTTGTATTCAAGCCCTCGAGGCCCCTGGCTTGTAATATGATGCTTGTATGACTTATTTTACTCTTAGAGTTGTGTTGTGATATATTCCCATGAGTCCCTGATCTTGATCGTACACATTTGCGTGCATGATTAGTGTATGATTGAATCGGGGGCGTCACATCATCTTACTTAATGTGTTGCTCCATTCTTTATGAACTTAATAATCTAGATGCATGCTGGATAGAGGTCAATGTGTGGAGTAATAGTATTAGATGCAGAATCGTTTCGGTCTACTTGACATGGACCATCACCTTAGATATCGTCATATTATGCGCTCTTCTATCAATTGCTCGGCAGTAATTTGTTCACCCACCGTATTATTTGCTATCATGAGGGAAGCCACTAGTGAAACCTATGGTCCCCCGGGTCTCGTTTCCATCATATAAGTTCTATTTTCCATCATACTAGTGTCCGATCTACTATTTTGCAATCTTTTACTTTCCGTTCCATAAACCAAAAAGACCAAAAATATTTACTTTACCGTTTATCTATCTCTATCAGATCTCACTTTTGCAAGTAACTATGAAGGGATTGACAACCCCTTTATCGCGTTGGGTGCAAGTTTCTTGATTTTTTGTGCAGGTATTGGGTGACTTGTGCATTGTCTCTTACTGGATTGATACCTTGGTTCTCAAACTAAGGGAAACACTTACTCGACTATTGCTGCATCACCCTTTCCTCTTCAAGGGAAAAACCAACGCAAGCTCAAGAAGTAGCACATCACGGAAGTGAATTTTTTGTAGTGTTATATGTGAAGTCATCACTCTCCTAAGATCAATATATGGTCTTTTTTATTTATTTTTATTCTTTCTCTTATTTTTATCCCCTCAAGATCATAGCAAGAAAGCAAAGTCCTCAACTCAAAACTACTCTTCATTATATATAACTCACGGACTCGATTACATAGGTAGATCTCAAAACAAAACTCAAAGCTAGATCATACTAAAACTTTATTCTACTAGATCAAGATATAACCAAAAGGATCGAACTAAGAAAAACGGTAAGGTAAAGGTGTGATGGTGATACGATACCGGGGCACCTCCCCCAAGCTTGGCAGTTGCCAAGGGTAGTGCCCATACCCATGTATTTATGTCTCTTTCTTCGGAGATGGTGATGATGGAGTTGTTGATGTAGTAGGCTTGTCATCCATCTTCCAAGGCATAGGCTCACCATCACAGAAATATGAACGAGTCTCCGGGATCCTCAAATCTGCAGCCAAACTCATCCTCTTAAATCTATATTCATACTCACAGTTTTGGTTTTGCAGGTCATAGATCTAGGCTTGGAGATGCTCAATTTTCTCATGAAGCTTGAAGATGGCCTCCTCGATGTTCTTGGCATCCAGCTTGTGATTGTTGGTGAACTCCATGATCATCAAGTGATTAGCATTGAGTCCACGTACCACCATCCCTTGACACTTGAAAACTTGCTGCTCCATTGCCTCGAGTCTTGTCTCCATGCTTCTGGTCTTCTTCGGTCCCTCAACATAGCGGATGTGCAGCACCCCCTCATGCATCTCAATGGTTTGAGGGTGTCGCAGCACCTCCACAAGGTAGGGGTTGATGAGCTTCTTGAAAAACTTGTCCTTGGGGGCACTTGGATACGTCATGGCAATCTAGATCTATCAGAAAAACAACTCGAAACAAGAACGGAGGATTTTGTCGTGGTACGGTTGTCAAAACCTTCGGGAGATTATATAATTATTTTTTACTGACCCAAAGAAGTATCGTGCAAGAAAACGGAGTCCGGAGGGCTCACGAGGTGGCCACAAGGTAGGGGGCGCGCCCTCCACCCTTGTGATCTCCTCGTGTATCTTTCGAACTACTTTTAATTTTCCTAATTTTTTAACTATTCCAAAACAGAGAAAAAATGCTATTAGAACAGTTTTGGAGTCGGTTTACTTATCGTACCACATACCTATTCCTTTTCAGAGTCTGAAATGTTCTGGAAAGTATCCCTTATGTACTCCTTCGGTGTTATGTTATTAATTATATTTGTCTCAACATTTATGGGAGTACCTGAGATATAATGTTTGATTCTTTGACCGTTTACCACCTTCAGATTTTTGCCTTCGTCATTGTTGATTTTGATGGCACCGAAATGATAGACCTCCTCGATAATGTAAGGACCTTCCCATTTAGAGAGAAGCTTTCCTACAAAAAATCTTAAACGAGAGTTGTATAGCAAAACATGATCACCTACATTAAACTCATGCTTTTGTATCCTTTTGTCATGCCATCTTTTAACTTTTTCTTTAAACAACTTGGCATTCTCATAGGCTTGAGTTCTCCATTCATCAAGTGAGATTATGTAAAATAACCTCTTCTCACTGACAAGTTTGAAATCATAGTTGAGCTCTTTGATTGCCCAATAAGCTTTATGTTCTAGTTCTAGAGGTAAGTGACAAGCCTTTCCATAAACCATTTTATATGGAAACATACCCATAGGGTTTTTATAAGCAGTTCTATAAGCCCATAATGCATCATCAAGTTTCTTAGACCGATTCTTTCTAGATCTATTAACAGTTTTTTGCAATTTAATCTCTCTATTGCTCAATTCTACTTGACTGCTAGACTGAAGATGATATGGAGATGTGATTCTATGGTTGACATCATATTTAGGAAGCATTTTACGAAAAGCACCATGAATAAAATGTGAACCACCAACAGTCATTAAATATCTAGGGACTCCAAACCTCGGAAAAATAGCTTCTTTAAGCATTTTAATAGAGGTGTTATGATCAGCACTACTAGTTGGAATAGCTTCTACCCACTTAGTAATGTAATCAACAACAACTAAAATATGTGTATACCCCATATAATCAAATCCCCAAACATCAAATGGTTCAATAACAAGTGAATAGTTCATAGGCATTTCCTGACGTCTACTAATATTACCAACTATTTGACATTCATCACAAGACAAGACAAACTTATGAGCATCCTTGAAGAGAGTTGGCCAATAAAAACCAGATTACAATACCTTGTGTGTAGTTCTATCTCCAGCATGGTGTCCTTCATAAGCCTCGGAGTGGCACATGTGTAGGATCTGTTCCTGTTCATGCTCAGGTACACAATGTCTAATAACACCTTCTAATCCTTTCTTATAATTAAAGATGTGGGTCATCCCAAAAGTAATGTCTTAAATCATCGAAAAACGTGTTCTTTTGCTGGTAAGTGAAACTAGGTGGTATAAATTTAGCAACAATGTAATTAGCATAATTATCATACCATGGAGTATTACGAGAAGCATTTATGACATCTAATTGCTCATTAGGAAAGCTATCATCAATAGGCAGTGGGTCATCAAGAACATTCTCTAACCTAGACAGGTTGTCTGCAGCGGGGTTCTCAGCTCCCTTTCTATCAATATATGCAAATCAAATTCTTGTAGCAAGAGAACCCATCTAATAAGTCTAGGTTTAGCCTCTTTCTTTTCCATAAGATATTTAATAGCAGCATGATCAGTGTGAACAGTTACTTTGGAATCAACAATATAAGATCTAAACTTATCAGAAGCAAAAACAACTGCTAAAAATTCCTTTTTAGTAGTAGCATAATTTTTCTGGGCACTGTCTAGAGTTTTACTAGCATAATGAATGACATAAGATTTCTTATCAACTCCTTGCCCTAGAACAATCACCAACAGCATAATCACTAGCATCGCACATAATTTCAAAGGGTAAATTCCAATCAGGTGGCTGAACAATAGGTGCAAAAATCAAAGCTTTCTTAAGTATTTCAAATGCTTCTACACAATCATCATCAAAGACAAAAGGAATATCTTTTTGTAAGAGATTAGTCAAGGCCTAGAAATTTTTTAGAAGTCTTTAATGAACCTCCTATAAAAACCGGCATGACCAAGAAGACTTCTTATACCTTTGATATCTTTAGAAAACTGCTACGTCTTGAGCTTGCGTTGGTTTTCCTTGAAGAGGAAAGGGTGATGCAGCAATAGTAGCATAAGTATTTCCCTCAGTTTTTGAGAACCAAGGTATCAATCCAGTAGGAGGCTCCTCAAAAGTCCCACGCACCTACACAAACAAACAAAGAACTCGCAACCAACGCAATGAAGGGGTTGTCAATCCCTTCACAGCCACTTGCGAAAGTGACATCTGATAGAGATAGAATGATAAGATAAATATAATTTTGGTACTTTATAATACAGATAAGAAAAAGAAAGATGCAAATAAAAGTAGATTAAAAGCTTATATGATAAAAGATATACCCCGGGGCCATAGGTTTCACTAGTGGCTTCTCTCGGAGCATAAGTATTATGGTGGCTGAACAAATTACTGTCGAGCAATTAATAGAAAAGTGAATAATTATGAGATTATCTAGGCATGATCATGTATATAGGCATCACGTCCGCGACAAGTAGACTGACTCCTGCCTGCATCTACTACTATTACTCCACACATCGACCGCTATCCAGCATGTATCTAGAGTATTAAGTTCATAAAGAACAGAGTAACACATTAAGAAAGATGACATGATGTAGAGGGATAAACTCATGCAATATGATATAAACCCCATCTTTTTATCCTCGATGGCAATAATAAAATACGTGCCTTGCTGCCCCTGCTGTCACTGTGAACGGACACCGCAAGATTGAACCCAAAGCTAAGCACTTCTCCCATTATAAGAAAGATCAATCTAGTAGGCCAAACCAAACTGATAATTCGAAGAGACTTGCAAAGATAACTTAATCACACATAAAATAATTCAGAGGAGATTCAGATATTTCTCATAGATAAACTTGATCATAAACCCACAATTCATCGGATCTCGACAAACACACCGCAAAAAGAGTTACATCGAATAGATCTCCAAGAAGATCGAGGAGAACATGGTATTGAGATCCAAAAAGAGAGAAGAAGCCATCTAGCTAATAACTGTGGACCTGAAGGTCTGTGGTAAACTACTCACAACTCATCGGGGGGGCTATGGTGTTGATGTAGAAGCCCTTCATGGTCGATTCCCCCTCCGGCGGAGCGCCGGCGAAGGCTCGAAGATGGGATCTCGCGGATACAGAAGGTTACGGCGATGGAAATAATTTTTCGTGGGCTCCCCTGATGTTTTCGGGGTACGTGGGTATATATAGGAGGAAGAAGTAGGTCGGTGGCTGCCCGAGGGGCCCACGAGATAGGGGGGCGCGCCCTCCACCCTCGTGGCCGCCTTGGCTGCTTCTTGACTTGCACTCCAAGTCCTACGGATCACGTTTGTTCCAAAAATCACGCTCCCGAAGGTTTCATTCCGTTTGGACTCCGTTTGATATTCCTTTTCTTCGAAACACTAGAATAGACAAAAAAACAGCAATACGGGCTGGGCCTCCGGTTAGTAGGTTAGTCCCAAAAATGATATAAATGTGTAAAGTAAAGCCCATTAACATCCAAAACGGGTAATATAATAGCATGGAACAACCAAAAATTATAGATACGTTGGAGACGTATCAAGCATCCCCAAGCTTAATTCCTGCTCGTCCTCGAGTAGGTAAATGATAAAAACAGAATTTTTGATGTGGAATGCTACCTAGCATAATTCTCAATGTAATTTTCTTTATTGTGTCATAATTGTTCAGATCCAAATGATTCAAGATAAAAGCTTATAAAACATAAAAATAATAATACTTCAAAGCATACTAACAAATAATCATGTCCTATCAAAATAGCATAGCCAAAGAAAGCTTATCCCTACAAAATCATATAGTTAGGCCATGCTTCATTTTCGTTACACAAAATACTCCCATCATGCACAACCCCGGTTTCAGCCAAGCAATTAGTTCATACTTTTTAACGCGCTTCAGCTTTTTCAACTCTTATGCAATACATGAGTGCAAGCCATGGACATAGCACTATGGTGGTATATGGTGGTGGTTGTGAGGACAAAAAGGGATAAGATAGTCTCACATCAACTAGGAGTATCAACGGGCTATGGAGATTCCCATCAATAGATATCAATGTGAGTGAGTAGGGATTGCCATGCAACGGATGCACTAGAGCTATAAATGTATGAAAGCTCAACAAAAGAAACTAAGTGGGTGTGCATCCAACTTGCTTGCTCACGAAGACCTAGGGCATTTTGAGGAAGCCCATCATTGGAATATACAAGCCAAGTTCTATAATGAAAAATTCCCACTTATTATATGAAAGTGACAACATAGCATAGGAGACTTTCTATCATGAAGATCATGGTGCTACTTTGAAGCACAAGTGTGGTAAAAAGGATAGTAGCATTGTCCCTTCTCTCTTTTTCTCTCATTATTTTTTTCTTTTTTTATTTTTTTTATTTTTTTCTTTTTTTCTTTTTGGCCATTCTCTTTTTTTCTTTCTTTTTGGCATTTCTCTTTTTTTATAAAGTCTGAAGTCTCATCCTGACTTGCGGGGGAATCAGTCTTCATCATCCTTTTCTCACTGGGACAATGCTCTAATAATGAAGATCATCACACTTTTATTGATTTACAACTCAAGAATTAGAACTCAAAACTAGAACAAGATATGACTCTATATGAATGCCTCCGGCGGTGTACCAGGATATGCAATGAATCAAGAGCGACATGTATGAAAATTATGAAGGTGGCTTTGCCACAAATACGATGTCAACTACATGATCATGCAAAGAGCAATATGACAATTATAATGCGTGTCATAATAACGGAACGGTGGAAAGTTGCATGGCAATATATCTCGGAATGGCTATCGAAATGCCATAATAGGTAGGTATGGTGTCTGTTTTGAGGAAGGTAAATAATGGGTGCATGATACCGGCGAAAGTTGCGCAGTATAATACAGGCTAGCAGAGTGGAAGGGTGAGTGTGCGTATATCCATGGACTCACATTAGTCATAAAGAACTCATATACTTATTGCAAAAGTTTACTTGCCCTCGAAGCAAAGTATTACTACGCATGCTCCTAGGGGAAGGGTTGGTAGGAGTTAACCATCGCGGGATCCCGACCTCCACTCATAAGGAAGGCAATCAAAAGAGCACCTCATGCAACAAATTTTGTCACACAACTTTTACCATACGTGCATGCTAAGGGACTTGCCAAATTCTACACAAGTATTTCTCAATTTCATAATTATCCACTAGCATGACTCTAATATACCACCTTTATATCTCAAAACAATTATCAAGCATCAAATTGATCCTAGTGTTTAATGCACTTTCTATGATAGTTTTTATTATACCCAACTTGGATGCTCATCATTCTAGGACCAAATTCATAACCATAGCAAATACCATGCTGTTCTGAGAGACTCACAAAATAATATAAGTGAAGCATGAGAGACTAACAATTTCTACAAAATTAAGCCACCGTCGTGCTCTAAAAGTTATAAGTGAAGCACTACAGCAAATACTATCTAGCTCAAAAGATATAAGTGAAGCACATAGAGTATTCTAGTAAATTCTAATCAAGTGGGCTTCTCCCAAAAGGTGTGTACAGCAAGGATGATTGTGGTAAAATAAAAAGCAAAGACTAATATCATACAAGACGCTCCAAGCAAAACACATATCATGTGGAGAATAAAAATATAGCTCCAAGTAAAGTTACCAATGAACAAAGACGAAAGAGGGGATGCCATCCAGGGGAATCCCCAAGCTTAGGATTTTGGCTATTATTGAATATCTTGGGGTGCCATGGGCATCCCCAAGCTTAGGCTTTTACCACTCTTTATTCCATAGTCCATCAAATCTCTACCCAAAACTTGAAAACTTCACAACACAAAACTCAACAGGAAATCTCATAAGCTCCGTTAGTGAAAGAAAGCAAAACCACCACATAAGGTACTGTAATGAACTAATTCTTTATTTATATTGGTGTTAAACCTACTGTATTCCAAGTTCTCTATGGTTCATACCACTTAATACTAGCCATAGATGCATCAAAACAAGCAAACAACACACGAAAAACAGAATCTGTCAAAAACAGAACAGTCTGTAGCAATCTGTAACCCACGAATACTTATGGAACTCTAAAAATCCTACCAAAATAGGAAGTCCTGGAAAATCTGTCTATTGATCTACATCAAAAAGAATCAACGCAAAATCACGTTTCTGTGATTTAACAAAACTAATTTCGTGCGTGTAAAGTTTCTGTTTTTCAGCGGAATCAAATTAACTCTCACCATAGGTTATCTTATAGGTTCTACTTGGCACAAACACTAATTAAAGCATAAAAACACATCTAAACAGAAGGTAGATGCAAAATTTATTACAAAAGAAAAACAAAAACAAAAAACACAAATAAAATTGGGTTGCCTCCCAACTAGCGCTATCGTTTAACGCCCCTAGCTAGGCATAAAAGCGAGGATAGATCTAAGTAGTGCCATCTTTGGCACTCAATTCATAAGTAGCTCGCATGATAGATTCATAAGGTAATTTAATTTTCTTTCTTGGAAAGTGTTCCATGCCTTTCCTTAATGGAAATTGGAATGTAATATTCCCTTCCTTCATATCAATAATCGCGCCAATCGTTCTAAGAAAAGGTCTACCAAGAATAATAGGGCAAGAAAGATTGCAATCTATATCAAGAACGATAAAATCTACGGGCACCAAATTATTATTTGCAACAATGAGAACATCATTGATCCTTCCCATTGGCTCTTTAATGGTGGAATCCGCAAGGTGCAAATTTAAAGAGCAATCATCAAGATCATGGAAACCTAGAATATCACGTAAAGTTTTCGGAATCGTGGAAACACTAGCACTCAAATCACATAAAGCATAACACTCATGATCTTTAATTTTAATCTTTATAGTAAGTTCCCACTCATCATTAAGTTTTCTAGGTATATAAACTTCCAAATTAGGTTTTTCATCAAAATATTGCATCAAGGCATCAACAATATGTTTGGTAAAAGCTTTATTTTGACTATAAGCATGAGGAGAATTCACAACGGATTGCAACAAGGAAATACAACCTTATAAATAACAATTATCATAATCAAATTCCTTGAAATCCAAGATAGTGGGTTCAACGCTATTTAAAGTCTTGACCTCTCCAATCCCACTTTTAGCAAAATTAGCATCAAGATCTAAAAACTCCGAATCATTGGGACGCCTTTTAACTAAAGTTGACTCATCTCCAGTCCCATTATTATTAAGATTCATATTGCAAAACAAAGATCTAATAGGGGACACATCAATAACTTTAAGATCTTCATCATTATTTTCATGGAAACTAGAAGAACACGCCTTTACAAAGCAATCTTTCTTAGCACGCAATCTAGCGGTTCTTTCTTTGCACTCATCCATGGACACTCTCATTGCTTTGAGAGACTCATTGATATCATGCTTAGGAGAAGTAGATCTAAGTTTCAAAGAATCAGCATCAAGTGAGATTCTATCAACTTTCCTAGCCAAATCATCAACTTTAAGCATTTTTTTCTTCAAGCAAGGCATTAAAATTCTTTTGAGAGATCATAAATTCTATCACACTATTATCAAAATCAGAGGGAATCTTATTAAAATTACCATAAGAATTATTGTATGAATTTCCATAATTATTAGAGGAATTACTAGGGAACGGTCTAGGATTAAAGTTTCCTCTATAAGCATTGTTTCCAAAACTATTCCTACCAACAAAATTCACATCCATAGATTCATTACTATTCTCAATCAATGTAGACAAAGGAATATCATTGGGATCAATAGAAGCACTCTTAGTAGCAAACAATTTCATAAGTTCATCCATCTTCCCACTCAAAACAGTAATTTCTTCTATAGCATGCACTTTTTTACTAGTAGATTTTTCGGTCTGCCATTGAGAATAATTAGCCATAATATTATCAAGGAGTTTTGTAGCATCTCCCAAAGTGATTTCCATAAACGTGCCTCCCGCGGCCGAATCTAAAAGATTTCTAGAAGCAAAATTCAATCCGGCATAAAATTTTTGTATGATCATCCATAAATTCAAACCATGAGTAGGGCAATTGCGAATCATCAATTTCATTCTTTCCCAAGATTGGGAAACATGCTCATGATCAAGTTTTTTAAAATTCATAATATGGTTCCTAAGAGTGATGATCTTAGCGGGAGGAAAATATTTAGAGATAAAAGCATCTTTGCACTTGTTCCAAGAATCAATACTATTTTTAGGCAAAGACGAAAACCAAACTTTAGCATGATCTCTAAGTGAAAACGGAAATAACTTCAATTTAACAATATCATTATCCGTATCTTTCTTCTTTTGCATATCACACAAATCAACAAAGTTGTTTAGATGGGTAGCGGCATCTTCACTAGGAAGGCCGACGAATTGATCTTTCATAACAAGATTCAGCAAAGCAGTATTGATTTCACAAGACTCAACATCATTAAGAGGAGCAATCGGAGTACTAAGGAAATCATTATTATTGGTATTGGAGAAATCACACAATTTGGTATTATCTTGTGCCATCACGACAAGTAATCCAACACACAAGCAAACAAAAACGTAAACAAAAGAGAGAGAGGAGATTGGGAAAGAGAGGGCAAATAAAACGGCAAGGGTGAAGTGGGGGAGAGGAAAATTAGAGGCAAATGGCAAATAATGTAAATGCGAGGGAGATGAGTTTGTGATGGGTACTTGGTATGTCTTGACTTGAGCGAAGACCTCCCCGGCAACGGCGCCAGAAATCCTTCTTGCTACATCTTGAGCTTGCGTTGGTTTTCCTTGAAGAGGAAAGGGTGATGCAGCAATAGTAGCGTAAGCATTTCCCTCAGTTTTTGAGAACCAAGGTATCAATCCAGTAGGAGGCTCCTCAAAAGTCCCACGCACCTACACAAACAAACAAAGAACTCGCAACCAACGCAATAAAGGGGTTGTCAATCCCTTCACGTCCACTTGCGAAAGTGAGATCTGATAGAGATAGTATGATAAGATAAATATATTTTTGGTATTTTATAATATAGATAAGAAAAATAAAGATGCAAATAAAAGTAGATTGAAAACTTATATGATAAAAGATAGACCCGGGGGCCATAGGTTTCACTAGTGGCTTCTCTCGAGAGCATAAGTATTATGGTGGGTGAACAAATTACTGTCGAGCAATTGATAGAAAAGCGAATAATTATGAGATTATCTAGGCATGATCATGTATATAGGAATAACGTCCGCGACAGGTAGACTGACTCCTGCCTGCATCTACTACTATTACTCCACACATCGACCGCTATCCAACATGTATCTAGAGTATTAAGTTCATAAAGAACAGAGTAACGCATTAAGAAAGATGACACGATGTAGAGGGATAAACTCATGCAATATGATATAAACCCCATCTTTTTATCCTCGATGGCAACAATATAATACGTGCCTTGCTGCCCCTGCTATCACTGTGAAAGGACACCGCAAGATTGAACCCAAAGCTAAGCACTTCTCCCATTACAAGAAAGATCAATCTAGTAGGCCAAACCAAACTGATAATTCGAAGAGACTTGTAAAGATAACATAATCACACATAAAAGAATTCAGAGGAGATTCAAATATTTCTCATAAATAAACTTGATCATAAACCCACAATTCATCAGATCTCGACAAACACACCGCAAAAAGAGTTACATCGAATAGATCTCCAAGAAGATC
The DNA here is from genome assembly GCF_002162155.2 of Triticum dicoccoides. Lineage (NCBI taxonomy): Eukaryota > Viridiplantae > Streptophyta > Magnoliopsida > Poales > Poaceae > Triticum > Triticum dicoccoides. The sequence goes on along the minus strand of NC_041387.1, from coordinate 175,211,541 downwards.
TAGGAGAACATGGTATTGAGATCCAAAAAGAGAGAAGAAGCCATCTAGCTAATAACTATGGACCCGAAGGTCTGTGGTAAACTACTCACAACTCATCGGAGGGGCTATGGTGTTGATGTAGAAGCCCTCCCTCTTTGATTCCTCCTCCGGAGGAGTGCCGGCGAAGGCTCCAAGATGGGATCTCGCGGATACAGAAGGTTACGGCGGTGGAAATAGTTTTTCGTGGGCTCCCCTGATGTTTTCGGGGTACGTGGATATATATAGGAGGAAGAAGTAGGTCGGTGGCCGCCCGAGGGGTCCACGAGATAGGGGGCACGCCCAATAGGGGTGGGCGCGCCCTCCACCCTTGTGGTCGCCTCGGCTGCTTCTTGACTTGCACTCCAAGTCCTCTAGATCACGTTTGTTCCAAAAATCACGCTCCCGAAGGTTTCATTCCGTTTGGACTCCGTTTGATATTCCTTTTCTTCGAAACACTGAAATAGGCAAAAAACAGCAATACAGGCTGGGCCTCCGGTTAGTAGGTTAGTCCCAAAATGATATAAATGTGTAAAGTAAAGCCCATAAACATCCAAAACGGGTAATATAATAGCATGGAACAATAAAAAGTTATAGATACGTTGGAGACGTATCAAGCATCCCCAAGCTTAATTCCTGCTCGTCCTCGAGTAGGTAAATGATAAAAACAGAATTTTTGATGTGGAATGCTACCTAGCATAATTCTCAATGTAATTTTCTTTATTGTGACATGATTGTTCAGATCCAAATGATTCAAGATAAAAGCTTATAAAACATAAAAATAATAATACTTCGAAGCATACTAACAAATAATCATGTCCTATCAAAATAGCATAGCCAAAGAAAGCTTATCCCTACAAAATCATAGAGTTAGGCCATGCTTCATTTTCATTACACAAAATACTCCCATCATGCACAACCCCGGTTTCAGCCAAGCAATTGGTTCATACTTTTTAATGCGCTTCAGCTTTTTCAACTCTTACGCAATACATGAGCGCAAGCCATGGACATAGCACTATGGTGGTATATGGTAGTGGTTGTGAGGATAAAAAGGGAGAAGATAGTCTCACATCAACTAGGCATATCAACGGGCTATGGAGATGCCCATCAATATATATCAATGTGAGTGAGTAGGGATTGCCATGCAACGGATGCACTAGAGCTATAAATGTATGAAAGCTCAACAAAAGAAACTAAGTGGGTGTGCATCCAACTTGCTTGCTCACGAAGACCTAGGGCATTTTTAGGAAGCCCATCATTGGAATATACAAGCCAAGTTCTATAATGAAAAATTCCCACTTAGTATATGAAAGTGACAACATAGGAGACTCTCTATCATGAAGATCATGGTGCTACTTTGAAGCACAAGTGTGGTAAAAAGGATAGTAGCATTGTCCCTTCTCTCTTTTTCTCTCATTATTTTTTCTTTTTTTCTTTTTTTCTTTTTGTCCTTTCTCTTTTTTTCTTTCTTTTTGGACTTTCTCTTTTTTTCTTTCTTTTTGGCCTTTCTCTTTTTTTTATAAAGTCCGAAGTCTCATCCCGACTTGTGGGGGAATAAGTCTTCATCATCCTTTCCTCACTGGGACAATGCTCTAATAATGAAGATCATCACACTTTTATTGATTTACAACTCAAGAATTACAACTCAAAACTAGAACAAGATATGACTCTATATGAATGCCTCCGACGGTGTACCAGGATGTGCAATGAATCAAGAGCGACATGTATGAAAATTATAAAGATGGCTTTGCCACAAATACAATGTCAACTACATGATCATGCAAAGAGCAATATGACAATGATGATGCGTGTCATAATAACGGAACGGTGGAAAATTGCATGGCAATATGTCTCAGAATGGCTATGGAAATGCCATAATAGGTAGGTATGGTGGCTGTTTTGAGGAAGGTAAATAATGGGTGCATGATACCGGCAAAAGTTGCGCGGTATAATAGAGGCTAGCAAAGTGGAAGGGTGAGTATGCGTATATACATGGACTCACATTAGTCATAAAAAACTCATATACTTATTGTAAAAGTTTACTTTCCCTCGAAGCAAAGTACTACTACACATGCTCCTAGGATTGGTAGGAGTTAACCATCGCAGGATCCCGACCTCCACTCATAAGGAAGGCAATCAAAAGAGCACCTCATGCAACAAATTTGTCACACAACTTTTACCGTACGTGCATGCTACGGGACTTGCCAACATCAACACAAGTATTTCTCAATTTCATAATTATCCACTAGCATGACTCTAATATTACCATCTTTATATCTCAAAACAATTATCAAGCATCAAATTGATCCTAGTGTTTAATGCACTTTCTATGATAGTTTTTATTATACCCAACTTGGATGCTCATCATTCTAGGACCAAATGCATAACCGTAGCAAATATCATGCTGTTCTAAGAGACTCTCAAAATAATATAAGTGAAGCATGAGAGACTAACAATTTCTACAAAATTAAGCCACCGTCGTGCTCTAAAAGATATAAGTGAAGCACTACAACAAATACTATCTAGCTCAAAAGATATAAGTGAAGCACATAGAGTATTCTAGTAAATTATAATCAAGTTCGCTTCTCCCAAAAGGTGTGTACAGCAAGTATGATTGTGGTAAACTAAAAAGCAAAGACTAATATCATACAAGACGCTCCAAGCAAAACACATATCATGTGGCGAATAAAAATATAGCTCCAAGTAAAGTTACCAATGAACGAAGACGAAAGAGGGGATGCCTTACAGGGGAATCCCCAAGCTTAGGATTTTGGCTATTCTTGAACATCTTGGGGTGCCATGGGCATACCCAAGCTTAGGCTTTTTATACTCCTTATTCCATAGTCCATCAAATCTTTACCCAAAACTTGAAAACTTCACAACACAAAACTGAACAGGAAATCTCATAAGCTCTGTTAGTGAAAGAAAGCAAAACCACCACATAAGGTACTGTAATTAACTAATTCTTTATTTATATTGGTGTTAAACCTACTTTATTCCAAGTTCTCTATGGTTCATACCACTTAATACTAGCCATAGATGCATCAAAATAAGCAAACAACACACGAAAAACAGAATCTGTCAAAAATAGAACAGTCTGTAGCAATTTGTAACCCACAAATACTTATGGAACTCTAAAAATCCTACGAAAATAGGAACTCCTGGAAAATTTGTCTATTGATCTACATCAAAAGGAATCAACGCAAAAGCACATTTCCGTGATTTAACAAATTTAATTTCATGCGCGCAAAGTTTCTGTTTTTTAGCGGAATCAAATTAACTATCACCGTAGGTTATCTTATAGGTTCTAGTTGGCACAAACACTAATTAAAGCATAAAACACATCTAAACAGAAGGTAGATGCAAAATTTATTACTAAACAGAAACAAAAACAAAAAACACAAATAAAATTGGGTTGCCTCCCAACTAGCGCTATCGTTTAACGCCCCTAGCTAGGCATAAAAGCGAGGATAGATCTAAGTAGTGCCATGTCATGCCTAATATGCGATACTGTCCTAAAGAGACTGGAAGGTCCCACCAAGGATAGAACTGCATATTGATACGCTTTTGCAAGGTGGATATCATTACATCAACATTACATAATAGATGGGGATACATACAAAAGGCATACAATGCCACACGAATACAACATCATCTTACATAAGAGCACCATCCGACTACGGACGAAACACAAACAGAAACTCAAACGACATCCTCCCTGCTAGCCCAGGCTGCCGACCTGGAACCTATCCCCTGACCGAACAAGAAGCAGAAGAAGAACTCCAAAACAAGCAAACATCACTCTCGCGTCATGATCATCGCATAACCTGTACCTGCAACTGTTGTTGTAGTAATCTGTGAGCCACGAGGACTCGGCAATCCCATTACCATGGGTATCAAGACTAGCAAAGCTTAATGGGTAAGGAAGGGGTAAAGTGGTGAGGTTCCAGCAGCGACTAAGCATATATGGTGGCTAACATACGCAAATAAGAGCGAGAAGAGAGCAAACGGAATGGGCGTGAAGCTAGCAATGATCAAGAAGTGATCCTGAACTCCTACTTACGTCAAACATAACCCAAAACCGTCTTCACTTCTCGGACTCGGCCGAAAAGAGACCATCACGGCTACACACGCGGTTGATGCGTTCTAATTCGGATCTGGTGTCAAGTTATCTACAACCGGACATTAACAAATTCCCATCTACTACATAATGGTGGGCACGACTCTCGAAAGTTTATACCCTGCAGGGGTGTCCCAACTTAGCCCATCACAAGCTCTCACGGTCAACGAAGGACATTCCTTCTCCCAGGAAGACCTGATCAGTCTCGGAATCCCGGTTTACAAGACATTTCGACAATGGTAAAACAAGACCAGCAAACCCGCCTGAATGTGCCGACAAATCCTGATAGGAGCTGCACATATCTCGTTCTTAGGTCACACCAGATTGTCCAAACTTCCGGTAGGCTAGCCCAGAGTTGCCCCTGGTGACCACCGGTGGCTGACAGGTTGGACCAACACCCACGACGAGCACTGGCCTGGGGGGTAAATAAAGATGACCCTCGGGCTCCGGAAACCCAAGGGAAAAAGGGCTAGGTGAGGCAAATGGTAAAACCAAGGTTGGGCCTTGCTGGAGGAGTTTTATTCAAAGCGAACTGTCAAGGGGGTCCCATAAATCACCCAACCGTGTAAGGAACGCAAAATCAAGGAACATAACACCGGTATGACAGAAACTAGAGCGGCAAGAGTGGAACAAAACACCAGGCATAAGGCCGAGTCTTCCACTCTTTACCAAGTATATAGATGCATTAATTAAATAAGAGATATTGTGATATCCCAACATAATCCTATCTATCATGGGGCAATCTTCAACTTCACCTGCAACTAACAACGCTATAAGAGGGGCTGAGCAAAGGGGTAACATAGCCAAACAATGGTTTGCTAGGAAGGGTGAAAAAGTTAGAGGCTGACATGGCAATTTGGGAGGCTTGAAGAACAAATGATAGGTAGCGTAGCATAGCGATAGAACGAAGCAACTAGCATAGCAATGATAGTAGTGAGATCCAGGGTGACGGTCATCTTGCCTGAAATCCCGCTAGGAATAATAACGAGTCCATGAGGAAGATGAAGCCACGAAGACGAACCAAGCCTAGACGAACGAATCCTCGCGATCGCAACAAAACAGGAACTATCGAGAAGGAGCACGACCGGAAAGAAGCAAACACCACGGTAAACACACAACACATAAGCATGACATGATGCTCAACCAAGTATGATGCATGACAAAGCTAGATGAGGCTACTCATGGAAAGAGATGATGCAAACAAGAGCAACACATCAAGGCAAGTTTTAAATGAGGCTGGAAACAACATAGAACTAATCCGGTAAGTCCTCATATGCAAATTTCAAAATTGGTCCAGAACTGAATAAACCTTATGTTCAAGTTGTTAAACATCAAGTTAAGATGCACCAACATGATCTACACAAGATTCTAGTCAAGTTACATATAAAGTTCATTTAATTCAGAGCTACGGCCTAGAAGATATGAGCAGAACAAATTAAACATGGCATTAATGCAAAAGGCATTCAAACACCAAGCAAACACCTCAAAACAAGGATGCAACATGATAATATGAAACTACATGCAAATCTAATCAAGTTTCATATAGAGCACACTCAAAACGGAGCAACGGTTCAACACATACACATGAAACAAGTTTAAAGGACAAGCTGTCCAAAACATGAACTAGGCATCTAGCAAGCATCAAAACTATAAGCTACAGCGCCTCAACATAAGAACAAAAGGCATGTACATGATGAACAGGTAAAGAATGACAAAACATGAACACTGAGCTATCTCCAGAAAACACTATAACATGCTCAAAAGGACATGGCAAGATTGCAAATAATAACAGTTTCAGGCTTAGCAGAAATAACACCAGGTTGCAATGTTTAGAGCTATCAAACAACATGCTACAGGAACTTAACATGGGAAACAAAGGCATGACATGCTAATAGTAATCACAAAGAACAAAACTCCCTTACTGAAGTAATTTCAAAGATCAACAGAAAACATGGTAGCATCCATGCAAACATGGCAAGTGATATGACAGATTCAGACATGGCAGGAACAACAATAAGTAGGCATATTGGTGAGCTTGTACAACTCACCACATAGCAATACATGGCATGTCAAGGTAACCAACAGGAAGATTACATAATTATGAAGCTTAAAATGGCAATAGCAAGTTCATAGGGTGCATGGATCACTAGCAAAGCTCATGGCAAAACTGAATATAATGTTAACAAGCTGACAGCAACATTATTTAGCAATTTGAGAGCAAGATTACAACAAGCTACAGCACGCTATAAATGCAACCAGGTCACTAAAGGATAGAGCATGACATTTATAACAATACATCCTTAGTGAACATATCAAGATTATGCATAGAATGACTTGTAGAAGCAGGATTACATAGCATCATGATATAGTAGATTCATCCTAGCAAAACAGCAACATCAAGTACCCTACTTCATGAGCACGAAGCACTCACTACAAGACTCAGAAAAATACATGGATTGCACCACTGTAAATATGGCATGTTGTATCTCAAAACACATGTAGACATCAAACTCATAGGATGCACACACAAAATGCAATAAAAAAGACAAATCACCAAGTTCTGGTAACAGACAGCAGTTAACATCATATAGCACTCTTGCAACAATGATTTAGGCATCAAGATGAACTCAAACAAGCATGGCACAATGGAATGAAATGTAGAGCATCTCTCAGTGAACATTCCGATATATTATGTGCATGAAACGAAGCAGCACACATGGAGTTATGGCATGTCAAAGGTAGCACCAGAATGTTAGAAAAGAGGGACTTTGAAGAAAAATCGAGGGGGGGAAGTCAACCTTCTGATCTGGATCCAGATCTGGCGCGCGTGCGGATCGAGGTTCGTCGGAGTTGTCACCGGAGTTGGGGAGGAAGGCGGCCGGGGAGGCGCGGTCGCCGGGAAGCGGCGCCGGTCGCCGAAGGCGGGCGCGCCGGCGAAGGACGGCGCGGGGCCGGCGCGGGTCGGGGTCAGGGTCGCCGGAGGACGGCGACGAGGTGCGCCGGCGGGGCGGCGGGCACCGGCGGAGCTCGGCCGGCGGGGTCGACAAGGAGCCCGGGCGGCAGAGGAGGCCGCCGGCGACGGACGGTGGGGCGCGGGAGGCGCGCGAGCGCGGGGGCGC